>NC_090267.1:151508514-151838792 GCF_040414725.1 Anabrus simplex
TAGATAAGTATGTTGGAGAAGACAAATTTGATTTTAAAGAAGGGAAAGGAACAAGAGAAGCAAATCCGGCCTTACGCATGTTATTGGAGAGAAAGATGGAAATGAACAACTTACCTTACCTTCATTAACTTAGAAAAAGCATTTGACAATGTGGACTGGGAACTACTATTTAGAACTATGAAGGAACTAGGACTGGACTGGAAGGATAGAAGAATGATTAATCAACTATATCTGAACCAAAGCACAACAATAATCATCAATCAGATAGAAGAAAAGGCCAGGATTATAAAAGGAGTTAGACAAGTTTGTCCCCTATCACCGTATTTATATAACATATTCATTGAGTAAGCTATTCAGGTCTTGAAGGAGATGACAAAGGGAATAAAAGTCAGTGGTGAAAGGGTACATTGTTACAGATTTGAAGATTACACCGTATTGTTGCAGACCTAGAAAAAGAAATGAATATAATGCTGCAAGTCCTCTCAGACATTCTTGAACTATGGAAATTAAAAGTAAACAAACGGAAAACGAAAGTAATGGTAGTACGGAAAAATATGGAAGAAATTAAAACCAATACAAAAAATTGATGACGGCAGAATTGATCAGGTGAAACAATTCTGTTATCTTGGTAGAAGATAATAGATGCTTCCAGAAGAAAAGAGAAGAATACCATTGGCAAACCAGGTATTTATGACTAAGAAAAACATTTTAACCAGCACACACATGAATATAGATGTCAGGAAATCTTTTGCAAAATCATTTGTATGGAGTACACTGCAGTATGGAAGTGACAGTTGGACTCTGGGTAAATTAGAAATTAGAAATGTGGGTATGGCGGAAATGACTAGAACGAACTGGACGGAAAGAAAAACCAACCTGGAAGTGTTAAGGGAAGTTAAAGAAAAGAGAATATGATTAAAGTAAATGGGAAACAGGAAATTGAAATTTATCGGACACATCATCAGACACAACACTTTCATCACTAACATTCTTGAAGGAAAAGTGCTGGTAAAGAAAGGAAGAGGAAGTTCTAGGATGAAGTATTTGGACGATATCAAGAAGAGGTTAGGTTGTGACAATTACATGGAACTGAAACGAACATCCAATGGAAGAAGAAAGTGGTTGCATTGACAAGGCATTAGCCTTTAGAATATTGATTGATTGATTGATTGATTGATTGATTGATTGATTGATTGATTGATTGATTGATTTACTCAAAAATGTGCAATTATGCATATATATAAAATAATAATAATAATAATAATAATAATAATAATAATAATAATAATAATAATAATAATACGAAGGCTGTAACTACAGTAGTGGCCATATTGAAAGAACGTACTATTTAATGAACCAACAAATACAATTGCATTACATTCCTCCAGTACACCCGTAAAAACTACCTTATGTCAAATATCAGAAAGCCGTTGGAGGCTTTGGCAAGGCGTCCTCTGTTGATGACAACGACGGAGCGCCTTACTGAGTAGAGTACAGGTGCCACGTCAGGAAGTCGGTGGCCTCGGCGGGGTTCCTTCAACTTCGGAAACAGGTCGAGGTTACAAGGACTCATGTCTGGTGAGTATGGAGGATGTTCCAGAACCTCCTAATGCCACCGTTTCAATAAGAGCTTGACATTGTTTGCGACATGACAACGATAGGGCGATCGTCTCGCAATATATGTGGACATTTGCGCCGCATAGCCGGACGGAGCTGCCGCTCCAAAAATCGGCAATAGAAGTCACTGTTGATGGATTTTCCCTCGGGTACAGTATTTGTAAGACGTAGTTTTATGCCACAATCAGCATAAGCTTCAGCCGACTGAGTTCGTGTCGAAATTTCCGTGGACGCGGCGAACCTGAGTGACGCCATTCATTCGATTGACGCTTTAATTCAGGCTCGTAGACTCGTGTCCACGTCTCATCAATAGCAACAATACGCTGCAGAAATGCTTCCCCTTCGTTGCGGTATCTGTCCAGGTGGATGCCAGCCAGTGCAAACCAGCGCCATTTCTGTACGTAGATGAACTGATGTGGAACTCAACGTGACGCAGTTTTCCTCATGTTAAAACATTTTGTCATTACGTGCCACACCGTTTGATGACTGAGACCAACCTCTAAGGATAATTCCCGGACAGTCCATCGATGATCTACGGACACGAGACCACACACAATGTCAGTCTGATCTTGAGAAATGGACGGCTGATATGTGCAGTGCAAATCCGCAGTCTCATCCCGACCCGCACGAAACGCCTTGACCCATCGCGCAATCGTCCTATACAGTATTGTATTCTCGCCACAGGCTTCACGTAATCCTCGAAAACAGTCGGATGCATATTTGCCCCCGGGCAAACCTCGATTTTAATCCACGAATGCTGATCAAGTTTTGAAGCGGTGAAGTGGTGATATCGACACTCTTCACTTCAACGCCACACTGCAACAACACTCCCAACTGGATGCCCGTCACATCGACAACAGCGCCGCCTGACCACTCCCACATCCTATTTATGCATGTCCGATCTCCTGCGAGTGTCTGGACTACGTTGCCACTACTTTATTTACAACTCTCGTAGTAATAAACACTAAGGCCATCCTAATTAAACATGCGCAGAACAACCAGTTTCGCCCCTAGACTGCAGTACGTGCAAGACGTGGGAGGACCGGGCGAGTTGGCCGTGCGGTTAGAGGCGCGCGGCTGTGAGCTTGCATCCGGGAGATAGTGGTTTCGAATCCCACAGTCGACAGCCCTGAAGATGGTTTTCCGTGGTTTCCCATTTTCACACCAGGCAAATGCTGGGGCTGTACCTTAATTAAGGCCACAGCCGTTTCCTTCCAACTCCTAGGCCTTTCCTGTCCCATTGACGCCATAAAACCTATCTGTGTCGTTGCGACGTAAAACCACTAGCAAAAAAAGACGTGGGAGGTGGTGGAACCATTTTTACCTACACGGCATCCCGTCATTAATTTTCACATGGCAGACGGCTCCTGTTTTCTCTACTTTCCAGACAGCTCCCGCGAATCGCTCCTTTTCAAATGGGCCTCAGTCCAAGAAACACAGTTCTGAGCAAAATACAAAAAACAGTTCTGTATATGTAATTGCATTTATTATCTGTGTTTGATACTGCCATATGATAGATTTAGTGTAATTACATACATTTTGCACAGAAATCTCTCTCAAAATTATTTTATTGTTACAGCCTTTTTAGATTTTGGACTTAAGCCCTTTTTTAAATAAACAAATAAATTTATTACACATTTCATACACTTTTTTGAATATATTATTAAATAAGAATGATTAAAGAACCGAATTAGAATCATAGACACAAAAATATACTTTAGTTTATATCTGAATGTGTTCTCATCAAAATAATCTAAAAAATGGAAGGAGAAAACATCGAAAAACTATTGTCCATTTACTCATCATCATTGTCTGCATTCGTTGTGGGCTATAACATGATGTTCTTGTAGAAGTCCTGTTCTTGTATAGGAACATAAGCGAGAAGTTTTCCAATGTCCTCAATCTTAGCCTTCTTTATAGGTATCTTCCCCAGGTGATAAACAGGTGTTGATGGTATTAACACTGAATTACTGTGGTTACAAGATTGAGAAAGTCTGAATGTATGTTCAGTCAAGCCATTAATGAATGGTAGAACTGTCACACAACTTAGCCGTTCTGAATTGTACATGAATTGATTAAATGATTGAACAACAAAGTGAACCTTCTGATTTCGAGGAACTGCAGGTCCACATGTTTCTTCAGGCAGACAGTTTTTCTTATAATACACTTGCCACCAAGCCTTGTGGTCAGTGATTGCAGATGAATTATGTATTTCTTTGACGGTGAATTTGCGAGCTGTGCTGCTAGTCACAATAAGTTTGTTAGTTCATGGATGCTGTAGATGCGATCTTTCTTTTTCAGTACTCTTTTTATCATACCGAAATCCCTGTCACAAGGCATGAAGGAATGTCCACGTATTGGGGAGATATGCACTACTTTCTTAAATCGACCTGTGTCTGTTAATGCTAAAAAATCTAATAAAGGTATGATTTTTATTTTGGACCCCACAGTTATCAGAATACACATGTAATTCTTCAATATGCGAGGGAAAACCTTACAAGAAATCAAACAGTTAAGAGCATACCTCATTAGGGCCTTTCCTAGCAACTCCCTCGTGATATAAATACATAGTAGCAGAATTGACCTTGATATTGTGGATACAAAACAAAATGACTGTTAACTGCCTCATGTAATACGCTTCTTATACTGGTGTAACAGGCAACTGCAGATTTTGCATGTAATCTACTGCAATTGCTAAACAATTTATATTTGAAACTCCTTCACATTCATTTCTGATACTGGAGTAGAACTTCTTGCTTCTTCGCACATGAACACAAGGTTCTGCAGCTGAACACCGCTTGCTTGCTTCATTAATTTAAGTTTCAATCCTTCACAAACACAACAAGAGTCTACTTGTGGTCGACCAAATGTCAGTTTGAAATTTTCATTGAAAAATCTATATATATATATATATATTGTGACCGTTCGTGGACGCCGTGGTTTGTAGATAACCATGAACTATCAAATTATTTGCCGACTAGTATACAGAAGGTTCGCATGATACTCCACTCAGGGCATGGCCCTTCGAAGAGTATTCGGTCACATTCAGATAACGACGACTGAGCTATAGATACTGCCAATCATAAAATGTAAATTATACACTAAGGCAAAGTTTTCAAATAAATCGCAACAGAAATTGGAAGGATCACATTTTAATTTAAAAAAAATCAATTGATTGAATATGAACAACTGAAATGAACAACGTAAAATAAATCATATGCATTCATTAACATTAACTAAGGACCGAGTCCATCTTGCATTGTCCATCATAAACCGGAAACAATTATTTAACACAAATTCACAGAAACGTAGAATCTTATGGATATATCAAAGTCTATCGGGTCATATTATGTCATTCACTCGTCGTCGCAAATGTTAATTGTACCTGTCCACTCCGCCTTGCCTTTCATAGTTATCATTGTTCCTATCTGACTAACTAAATATCAGTTAACTTGAACCCCCCAACAGATTTCAGCATTTATAAATGATCACACATAGCAACACAATACACATAAATGAGTAAAATGCACGTCGTTTCCACCCATCGAGCTGTTGGCTGCACCTGAAATGAATCTTTATCTACTAGCATGAAAATATAAGTTGGTACAGTCTGGACTGCGTCGAGGTCTGCCTTCACCATCAGCTGAAATGCTACTACAGCATGAATCTACTACAAGCATCTACTACATGTACATCGATCGCAATAGGTGATTCTGATCTTAAACATAACTATCATTGAATTGCATTTTAAGACCCTAACCGTGCGCACATTCCAACATTTCGTTACTTGCAACTACGAAACTTAATTTATTAATTCATGTACTTGATGACTCTCTTCAATACCAATGCCTAACGCTGGACTAGCTTGTTCAATCATTTCACAAAATATGCGGCGGAAATTCTATTAACAACACCATTAACAACTTAACACGTCTCGAAACTCAATATAATTCGACACGCAAACCATAAAAATCAACCTAAATTATCTCGTGTCCGCCACGCTTTATGACGACCCTACGTTCGTCATCACATTGTATACCGCACAAATCATCACATCCTAACTGCACAAGCAATATTAAGGAAGAGCCTTATCAACATTATACATGAACATTACCTAATACACCTTAATGAACATCCATATCACATCATGGGAATTATACCAAGATCACGCACCAATATTTCACACACACACTGTCACACTGCAACTTACCTGTAGTAAATGATATTATTTTTGTTTCACAGCGATAAATAATACGGACACAACGCAGTAAAACGTCTCATCCACGGTAATTGACGGCATACACTATTTACCCACGTATGATCAATCGCAACCCGACAAATACAACCGAAAATCTGTTAGATCGTTCAAGTTAACACACCCTTGTCACCTACGTGACATTGACAAAAGGACTAACGCTACTAAAGCATTCTAGGAAAGCAAAAGATAGACAAGTACAATAACTTATCTGGCTTCTTCATGGTAATTCCGCAGCGGTTTAATCATCATTTTTGTAATTCCGTCCATTCCGGCAGAGGCCTGAGTCCGCCAGGGCACTATATTAGTTTAGCACTTCATGTTGTTCATTTACATTCCCTGGTCAGATAGTGATTTAACATCTCCGGCCGCCACCTGAAACTTGAACAATATCATTAGGAATACAATTTCACACTAATTGTATTTTCACTATTCCAGTTTGATACTGGCCTGAGGAAACATATAATTCGAGGTTTGCAAATGATTTTGGCTATTATATAACTTATATCTGGGCTTATTTTTTATGTTTATCAATTACAGAACCAGATCCTTAAGCTTGCTTCTATTATCTTCCTTCATACAGTAATCCGTAAGTAAAACACGAACTCCTTCCATTATTATTTACAATAATAATAAGTTGCTTTCCATAAGCAGAGAAATCCTATGCTAGCTATACATGTGTTTTTGACATTTGAGGAACTGAATAACAACTCTAACCTTCATCATAGAAGTTGCTAAAGGAAAACACACACTATTGTTCTTCTTCTTACTATGAAACACGTCAGCACGGGCCCATTAGATGATTTGCCATATGAAGTTTCATGCTAATCCATGGCCCCCTTATACAACTTCAAACTAGATATCATGTCTAGCCACATTCTTCTCAGCTGATGCTGACATTGTACTGAGCTCTTGCTTGTAAATAAAGCTGATCTTGACGTAATTCGACATGTACCACGGGGTCTTGAGTTCGATCCACCGGCTCTCATCCATCATGTCTATTCTACACTTACGAGTTGTATCGGTTCTTTTTATCAATATGCGCGTAAGTCATTGATACACATTTCATTTCACTTATGACTTTCAATGACCGGCCGACATATTGCTACAGGTCAATGAAAGGTCATATTCCCCCTCTACTTGGAGAAGAAATTTCGAACATGGGGAGAAATTTCTTATTATATCAGTCTTTGACTGGCTAAATCCTTCCTTTCTTAAAATATCAATACTTCCAAGCCTCATTTCCGAACAACTCGTGCTTATCACTCAGATCAAAACCCGTGTATTTATTTGCTACGTCTCATCATTCATCTTCAGAAGTATGCATTGGTATCAGCTTTATGAACATCTACTTCCTCGCTCGTGAGATCGTTTCCACTCAAGGTATCGTCTGTTATATCGTCCTCAAAAACGAGATTGGCTTCTTCATCATCATTAGTAACAGGGAAATAATAGTCTTAAATTTGCTGAATTGAATATTGACATATTTTTAGAATTCAAGCTCTGAATCTTATAAGCATTATTGCCCAGATCCTCTATAACCTTAAACGGACCAATATACAATGGAGCAAACTTTGAAAAGAACCTTGCTTTAGGGTCAGAAGAAACAGGTTTCTTAATCAACACATAAGTCCCAACTTCTAGCGGTTTCCGGAAGTTTCTGTATCTCATTTTCTTCGTTCTCTTCTCCGCCTGTTTCACCATGCATAGCCGCGCTCGTCGAACATTTTCTCCAGCCTGGGGTAATTCATCCATGGGTCTCTTAATAATCTCATTCCAAGGACGTTGAGGATAACGGTTCAGATGCAAAACGCTGGGGATATTATCAATCGATTCATGCCAAGTGTCATTAATACATTCCGCGATTGTTGGTAGAAACGTCGCCCATGCCCAATGACGTTCCGGACAGAAAATTCGGCAGTACTTTGCAATCTCGCTATCCGCATGGCTTCCTCTACCGAGACGTTCATAGTCTTGTGCAGTTCACCTACACTCTTATTCTCGATTCTAGCAGAAACATGTACTTGTTCTCCATCGTTAGATCTGATACGGATTTCTTCTCTATTTAAATCAATAATAATATTATTTTCCCTAATGAAATCTGATCCAATTATTACATTATGTTGAATCCTATCCATTACCAAAAATGGATGTTCGAATGTAACTTTGCCAATCTCAACTGGAATGAACGTCTGCATCTTACAATTGGCAACCTTATCTGGAATAATCCCTCTTATCTTTATGTTGGCTACTGGCATTATGGGGACTCGTGCTCTGCGTTGGAGTTCTGTTAATAATACCTTTGAAATAATACTAATACTGGCGCCTGTATCCAACAACGAGTAAATTTTAATACCTAATATTGTGACCCATATGACCGGAAGTCCTCTTTTAATTTCAGATTCGCCCAATTGGCGGTCTTCCAACAACTCTTCGGGTTCAAATTCCCAAGATTCTATGTTTCCAATCACCCCTTCACGTTGCTCATTCAGTTGCTGCTTGAAATCTATCTTATTCTCCTTAAATTCTAATTTGGCGTTTTTTTTTTCACCCCATTCCTCTCGTGGGAGTTATCATCAAATGAGGTTGCATTAGGATTAAGCATCCGGTCTGCAGCATCTTTTCTTTGTTGCCGCTGATACTCGAGACTCGACGCACCAATGCAATCTGCGTTCATCTCTTGACTCCTTATCGCTTCTTCCCAACGTTTAGTCTCTTGTTGGCGTTTTAATTCTTCTACGTATTTCCTCTTTTCTTGGTCAACGTCTCCTTCTTGATTTTCACTTCTATATCCTATCCTTCCTTGACTTCTATTCCTCCGGTACGGCCATCTATCTCGTTGGTAACCCCAACGTGTTCCTCTTCTAAACCGTGGATATCTTCCATTACCATTCTGACATGATGTCCATCTCCGGTCGCGTTGGTTGTCTTCTGAATTATCATGTCTCTCCTGCTTCTCTCTCCTCATGCAGTAGCATTGATTATTCCCCCGACATTCATTTTCCTGTTCCACTGTCGTTGCGACGTTTACCACTGGATCTACATGCCTTATTATTCTATTTCCGACTTGCGTGTTTGTGCTGTCAAGCTGCCTCAAAATTGCCTCTGCTTGCACCGCGGACTGTACGTTCGCTGTTGTCATCAACCGTTGAACATCAGGTGGAAATTGTTTAATTATGGCTCGCACCATTTCGAGTTCTGTTGGGGGTGAGTCAAGCTCTTTCAAACGGTGGAACTGCATGGTAAAATAGTCCGAGAAACAACTCGGTCCGCTGAGAGAATATTTTTTTGAATACAGCTCCAATCTGACATTTTGTTGAACGTCAATTCCCCAAAAACGTTCTAAGAACGCGCTCTTAAATCCGGCGTAGTCTTCAAAAATGTACCTGAACGCTTTGTACCATATCAGTGGTGCTCCGTCCAAATGTCGTTCCACTGCCTTTAATTGCCTCTCCGGCATTATTTTTGCCTCGCGGAAATACTCTTCGATTTCTCGAATGAACCCTCGAGGAGTCATTCCCGACTTTATATTTCCGGTGAACTTTTTTGGTCTATCTTCGTTTGTGCGTATTACATTTATTATTTGGGTTCCGTTCGCTGTATGCGCAACACTATTCTCACTACTGTCGGTGTTATATACCGGTATTTCAAACTGATAGTCTAGCTCAGTTTTCCTTTCATTATCGACCGATGACTGTTTCTCCAAAGTCGTCAACACAAGTTTCTTGGTTGTTTCAGAATCAATCCTCATATTCTGGATGTTCTTCTGTACATTTTCCAACTCGTCACTTAATTTCTTTATCTGCTGATCCGTTTGGGTCCTGTTTCTATCTGTCTCATCAATAATGGACTGAAATTTACTATTAATGTGTTCTTTCGCCGTATCCATCTCCTCATGAACTCCTCTATTGATTTCTTCAATATTTTCAGTCACTTTCCTAAACTTATCGTCCCAACTAGTATCCGATTCGATAATTTTCCCTTGCATAATAATTACTTCTTCTTTTAATTCATTAATATCACGGTCAACTTGTGTTTGAATATCGTTCACGTTGACCTTCAATTCAGCTTGAAGTTCGGTGAACCTCTCGTTAATCTCTTTTCTATTCTCATTTATTGCTACTGTCACCTCACTTCTCAAGCTTTTCATGTCCTCCTGTATGTCCGCCTGTATTTCGGCTATTCGCGACCCTAGTGCTGATATTTCTTCCTGCATCACCCTTGAGTTCTGCATGACTAATTCTGAAACAACACGCTGATTCTCTTTAATCTCTCTACTGGTCTCCTCCTGCCTTTCTCGTATTTCTCTTCGCATCTCATTTGCCACTGCTTCCTGTGACTCTCTAACCTCCTTTCGCATTTCAATAGCTGCAATTTCCTGTGACTCTCTAACCTCCTTTCGCATTTCAATAGCTGCCATTTCCTGTGACTCTCTAATTTCTTTTCGCACCTCATTAGCGGTCATCTCCTGTGATTCTCTAATTTCTTTTCGCATTTCGCTCGCCGACATTTCCTGCGATTCTCTAATTTCTTTTAATGCGACTCCCTGCGACTCTCTAATTTCTTTCCGCATTTCATTAACGGTCGTTTCCTGGGATTCCTGTACTTTCGTCAATCTACCCGCTAACTCTTCTAGCAGTAACTTTACTTGCGCTAATGACGCCATCACTAATAACACTGATATTCAAGCAGTAAATGTCTTTATCCTACGTTCCTCAAATATCACCTAACCTATCACTATTGCTTTAGCAGCCACAAAATTCACTGATTAAGCCCTGACGAGCCCAAGCTCATACCGAAATGACCGAATAATTACCATACTCACATGAATGAACGAATAATCTGACCCTGATTAATTTATCCTTCCAACTTCTCATTGCCAAACTAAGTCTTTACCATCATCGCTCCGTTGCCTACTATACGCATCATCATCGAGCGGACAAAATACATCATTATTTTCGTTCAATGCCTCGCGATTGACAATCAAAATATAATATATTAACCTGCTCACTCGTCAATACTCAGCCCCACGTTGGGCGCCAAAAACACTAATTCACTATGTGACCGTTCGTGGACGCCGTGGTTTGTAGATAACCATGAACTATCAAATTATTTGCCGACTAGTATACAGAAGGTTCGCATGATACTCCACTCAGGGCATGGCCCTTCGAAGAGTATTCGGTCACATTCAGATAACGACGACTGAGCTATAGATACTGCCAATCATAAAATGTAAATTATACACTAAGGCAAAGTTTTCAAATAAATCGCAACAGAAATTGGAAGGATCACATTTTAATTTAAAAAAAATCAATTGATTGAATATGAACAACTGAAATGAACAACGTAAAATAAATCATATGCATTCATTAACATTAACTAAGGACCGAGTCCATCTTGCATTGTCCATCATAAACCGGAAACAATTATTTAACACAAATTCACAGAAACGTAGAATCTTATGGATATATCAAAGTCTATCGGGTCATATTATGTCATTCACTCGTCGTCGCAAATGTTAATTGTACCTGTCCACTCCGCCTTGCCTTTCATAGTTATCATTGTTCCTATCTGACTAACTAAATATCAGTTAACTTGAACCCCCCAACAGATTTCAGCATTTATAAATGATCACACATAGCAACACAATACACATAAATGAGTAAAATGCACGTCGTTTCCACCCATCGAGCTGTTGGCTGCACCTGAAATGAATCTTTATCTACTAGCATGAAAATATAAGTTGGTACAGTCTGGACTGCGTCGAGGTCTGCCTTCACCATCAGCTGAAATGCTACTACAGCATGAATCTACTACAAGCATCTACTACATGTACATCGATCGCAATAGGTGATTCTGATCTTAAACATAACTATCATTGAATTGCATTTTAAGACCCTAACCGTGCGCACATTCCAACATTTCGTTACTTGCAACTACGAAACTTAATTTATTAATTCATGTACTTGATGACTCTCTTCAATACCAATGCCTAACGCTGGACTAGCTTGTTCAATCATTTCACAAAATATGCGGCGGAAATTCTATTAACAACACCATTAACAACTTAACACGTCTCGAAACTCAATATAATTCGACACGCAAACCATAAAAATCAACCTAAATTATCTCGTGTCCGCCACGCTTTATGACGACCCTACGTTCGTCATCACATTGTATACCGCACAAATCATCACATCCTAACTGCACAAGCAATATTAAGGAAGAGCCTTATCAACATTATACATGAACATTACCTAATACACCTTAATGAACATCCATATCACATCATGGGAATTATACCAAGATCACGCACCAATATTTCACACACACACTGTCACACTGCAACTTACCTGTAGTAAATGATATTATTTTTGTTTCACAGCGATAAATAATACGGACACAACGCAGTAAAACGTCTCATCCACGGTAATTGACGGCATACACTATTTACCCACGTATGATCAATCGCAACCCGACAAATACAACCGAAAATCTGTTAGATCGTTCAAGTTAACACACCCTTGTCACCTACGTGACATTGACAAAAGGACTAACGCTACTAAAGCATTCTAGGAAAGCAAAAGATAGACAAGTACAATAACTTATCTGGCTTCTTCATGGTAATTCCGCAGCGGTTTAATCATCATTTTTGTAATTCCGTCCATTCCGGCAGAGGCCTGAGTCCGCCAGGGCACTATATTAGTTTAGCACTTCATGTTGTTCATTTACATTCCCTGGTCAGATAGTGATTTAACATCTCCGGCCGCCACCTGAAACTTGAACAATATCATTAGGAATACAATTTCACACTAATTGTATTTTCACTATTCCAGTTTGATACTGGCCTGAGGAAACATATAATTCGAGGTTTGCAAATGATTTTGGCTATTATATAACTTATATCTGGGCTTATTTTTTATGTTTATCAATTACAGAACCAGATCCTTAAGCTTGCTTCTATTATCTTCCTTCATACAGTAATCCGTAAGTAAAACACGAACTCCTTCCATTATTATTTACAATAATAATAAGTTGCTTTCCATAAGCAGAGAAATCCTATGCTAGCTATACATGTGTTTTTGACATTTGAGGAACTGAATAACAACTCTAACCTTCATCATAGAAGTTGCTAAAGGAAAACACACACTATTGTTCTTCTTCTTACTATGAAACACGTCAGCACGGGCCCATTAGATGATTTGCCATATGAAGTTTCATGCTAATCCATGGCCCCCTTATACAACTTCAAACTAGATATCATGTCTAGCCACATTCTTCTCAGCTGATGCTGACATTGTACTGAGCTCTTGCTTGTAAATAAAGCTGATCTTGACGTAATTCGACATGTACCACGGGGTCTTGAGTTCGATCCACCGGCTCTCATCCATCATGTCTATTCTACACTTACGAGTTGTATCGGTTCTTTTTATCAATATGCGCGTAAGTCATTGATACACATTTCATTTCACTTATGACTTTCAATGACCGGCCGACATATTGCTACAGGTCAATGAAAGGTCATAATATATATATATATATATATATATATATATATATATATATATATATATATATATATAATTCGTATGTATGTGGGTGGGTGGGTGGGTGGGTTTGTACCACATCTCCTCCCAAACCATTGGAGCGATTTCAACCAAATTTGATACACTTATGACTTGGTATCAGGAGACAAACCGCGTGGGGGTAAGACATCCCAAACACCCCTGGGGGCGGGAGGGCGAGGGTGGTCATATATAAAAATAAATTAAAATAGTGTCGAATCCATACTTTTCGGGGTCGCTGAGATGAATAGTGACACTCCAATTTTTTTGAAGTCCAAGTTCAGCCCCTTTTGGGGTGGGGGTGAGGGGGGAATGATATATACAAATAATCGAAAATAATGTCGAATACATAGTTTTCGGGGTCGCCAAAATGAATAGCGACACTCCGGATTTTCAGTATCAGGAGACAAACCACGTTGGGGTAAGACACCCCAGGAACACTTAGGGGCGGGGGGCGAGGGGGTCATAAATAAAAATAAACGAAAATAGTGTCGAATCCACACTTTTCGGGGTCGCTGAGATGAATAGTGACACTCCGATTTTTTTAAAAGTCCAAGTTCAGCCCCCTTTGGGGTGGGGGCGAGGGGGGAATGATATATACAAATAATCGAAAATAGTGTCAAATACATAGTTTTGGGGGTCGCCAAAGTGAATAGGGACACTCCGGATTTTTGGTATCAGGAGACAAAGAACGTGGGGGTAAGACACCCCAGGAACCCTTAGGGGCGGGGGCCGAGGGGGGTCATGTATAAAAGTAAACGAAAATAGTGTCGAATCCATATTTTTCGGGGTCGCTGAGATGAATAGTGACACTACAATTTTTTTAAAGTCCATGTTCGGCCCCCTTTGGGGTGGGGGCGAGGGGTGAGTGATATATATAAATAATCGAAAATAATGTCGATCACATAGTTTTCGGGGTCGCCAAAGTGAATAGCGACACACCGGATTTTTGGTATCAGGAGACAAACCACGTGGGGTAAGACACTCCAGGAACCTTTAGGGGCGGGGGCGAGGTGGGTCATATATAAAAATAAACGAAAATAGTGTCGAATGCATATTTTTCGGGGTCGCTGAGATGAATAGTGACACTCCAATTTTTTTTAAAGTCCAAGTTCAGCCCCATTTGGGGTTGTGGCGAGGGGGGAGTGATATATACAAATAATCGAAAATAATGTCGAATACATGGTTTTGGGGGTCGCCAAAGTGAATAGCGGCACCGAATTTTCAGTATCAGGAGACAAACCACGTGGGGGTAAGAGACCCCAGGAACCCTTAGGGGCGGGGGCGAGGAGGTCATATATAAAAATAAAGGAAAATAGTGTCGAATCCACACTTTTCGGGGTCGCTGAGATGAATAGTGACACTCCGATTTTTTTAAAAGTCCAAGTTCAGCCCCCTTTGGGGTGGGGGCGAGGGGGGAATGATATATACAAATAATCGAAAATAGTGTCAAATACATAGTTTTGGGGGTCGCCAAAGTGAATAGGGACACTCCGGATTTTTGGTATCAGGAGACAAAGAACGTGGGGGTAAGACACCCCAGGAACCCTTAGGGGCGGGGGCCGAGGGGGGTCATGTATAAAAGTAAACGAAAATAGTGTCGAATCCATATTTTTCGGGGTCGCTGAGATGAATAGTGACACTACAATTTTTTTAAAGTCCATGTTCGGCCCCCTTTGGGGTGGGGGCGAGGGGTGAGTGATATATATAAATAATCGAAAATAATGTCGATCACATAGTTTTCGGGGTCGCCAAAGTGAATAGCGACACACCGGATTTTTGGTATCAGGAGACAAACCACGTGGGGTAAGACACTCCAGGAACCTTTAGGGGCGGGGGCGAGGTGGGTCATATATAAAAATAAACGAAAATAGTGTCGAATGCATATTTTTCGGGGTCGCTGAGATGAATAGTGACACTCCAATTTTTTTTAAAGTCCAAGTTCAGCCCCATTTGGGGTTGTGGCGAGGGGGGAGTGATATATACAAATAATCGAAAATAATGTCGAATACATGGTTTTGGGGGTCGCCAAAGTGAATAGCGGCACCGAATTTTCAGTATCAGGAGACAAACCACGTGGGGGTAAGAGACCCCAGGAACCCTTAGGGGCGGGGGCGAGGAGGTCATATATAAAAATAAAGGAAAATAGTGTCGAATCCACACTTTTCGGGGTCGCTGAGATGAATAGTGACACTCCGATTTTTTTAAAAGTCCAAGTTCAGCCCCCTTTGGGGTGGGGGCGAGGGGGGAATGATATATACAAATAATCGAAAATAGTGTCAAATACATAGTTTTGGGGGTCGCCAAAGTGAATAGGGACACTCCGGATTTTTGGTATCAGGAGACAAAGAACGTGGGGGTAAGACACCCCAGGAACCCTTAGGGGCGGGGGCCGAGGGGGGTCATGTATAAAAGTAAACGAAAATAGTGTCGAATCCATATTTTTCGGGGTCGCTGAGATGAATAGTGACACTACAATTTTTTTAAAGTCCATGTTCGGCCCCCTTTGGGGTGGGGGCGAGGGGTGAGTGATATATATAAATAATCGAAAATAATGTCGATCACATAGTTTTCGGGGTCGCCAAAGTGAATAGCGACACACCGGATTTTTGGTATCAGGAGACAAACCACGTGGGGTAAGACACTCCAGGAACCTTTAGGGGCGGGGGCGAGGTGGGTCATATATAAAAATAAACGAAAATAGTGTCGAATGCATATTTTTCGGGGTCGCTGAGATGAATAGTGACACTCCAATTTTTTTTAAAGTCCAAGTTCAGCCCCATTTGGGGTTGTGGCGAGGGGGGAGTGATATATACAAATAATCGAAAATAATGTCGAATACATGGTTTTGGGGGTCGCCAAAGTGAATAGCGGCACCGAATTTTCAGTATCAGGAGACAAACCACGTGGGGGTAAGAGACCCCAGGAACCCTTAGGGGCGGGGGCGAGGAGGTCATATATAAAAATAAAGGAAAATAGTGTCGAATCCATACTTTTCGGGGTCGCTGAGATGAATAGTTACACTCCGAATTTTTTAAAAGTCCAAGTTCAGCCCCTTTGGGGTGGGGGCGAGGAGGGAGTGATATATATGCAAATAATGGAAAATAGTGTCGAATACATAGTTTTCGGGGTCGCCAAAGTGAATAGCGACACTCCGGATTTTTAGTATCAGGAGACAAAACACGTGGAGGTAAGACACCCCAGAAACCCTCAGGGGCGGGGGGCGAGGGATTCATATATAAAAATAACGAAAATAGTGTCTAATCCATACTTTTCGGGGTCGCTGAGATGAATAGTGACACTCCAATTTTTTTGAAGTCCAAGTTCAGCCCCTTTTGGGGTGGGGGTGAGGGGGGAATGATATATACAAATAATCGAAAATAATGTCGAATACATAGTTTTCGGGGTCGCCAAAATGAATAGCGACACTCCGGATTTTCAGTATCAGGAGACAAACCACGTTGGGGTAAGACACCCCAGGAACACTTAGGGGCGGGGGGCGAGGGGGTCATAAATAAAAATAAACGAAAATAGTGTCGAATCCACACTTTTCGGGGTCGCTGAGATGAATAGTGACACTCCGATTTTTTTAAAAGTCCAAGTTCAGCCCCCTTTGGGGTGGGGGCGAGGGGGGAATGATATATACAAATAATCGAAAATAGTGTCAAATACATAGTTTTGGGGGTCGCCAAAGTGAATAGGGACACTCCGGATTTTTGGTATCAGGAGACAAAGAACGTGGGGGTAAGACACCCCAGGAACCCTTAGGGGCGGGGGCCGAGGGGGGTCATGTATAAAAGTAAACGAAAATAGTGTCGAATCCATATTTTTCGGGGTCGCTGAGATGAATAGTGACACTACAATTTTTTTAAAGTCCATGTTCGGCCCCCTTTGGGGTGGGGGCGAGGGGTGAGTGATATATATAAATAATCGAAAATAATGTCGATCACATAGTTTTCGGGGTCGCCAAAGTGAATAGCGACACACCGGATTTTTGGTATCAGGAGACAAACCACGTGGGGTAAGACACTCCAGGAACCTTTAGGGGCGGGGGCGAGGTGGGTCATATATAAAAATAAACGAAAATAGTGTCGAATGCATATTTTTCGGGGTCGCTGAGATGAATAGTGACACTCCAATTTTTTTTAAAGTCCAAGTTCAGCCCCATTTGGGGTTGTGGCGAGGGGGGAGTGATATATACAAATAATCGAAAATAATGTCGAATACATGGTTTTGGGGGTCGCCAAAGTGAATAGCGGCACCGAATTTTCAGTATCAGGAGACAAACCACGTGGGGGTAAGAGACCCCAGGAACCCTTAGGGGCGGGGGCGAGGAGGTCATATATAAAAATAAAGGAAAATAGTGTCGAATCCACACTTTTCGGGGTCGCTGAGATGAATAGTGACACTCCGATTTTTTTAAAAGTCCAAGTTCAGCCCCCTTTGGGGTGGGGGCGAGGGGGGAATGATATATACAAATAATCGAAAATAGTGTCAAATACATAGTTTTGGGGGTCGCCAAAGTGAATAGGGACACTCCGGATTTTTGGTATCAGGAGACAAAGAACGTGGGGGTAAGACACCCCAGGAACCCTTAGGGGCGGGGGCCGAGGGGGGTCATGTATAAAAGTAAACGAAAATAGTGTCGAATCCATATTTTTCGGGGTCGCTGAGATGAATAGTGACACTACAATTTTTTTAAAGTCCATGTTCGGCCCCCTTTGGGGTGGGGGCGAGGGGTGAGTGATATATATAAATAATCGAAAATAATGTCGATCACATAGTTTTCGGGGTCGCCAAAGTGAATAGCGACACACCGGATTTTTGGTATCAGGAGACAAACCACGTGGGGTAAGACACTCCAGGAACCTTTAGGGGCGGGGGCGAGGTGGGTCATATATAAAAATAAACGAAAATAGTGTCGAATGCATATTTTTCGGGGTCGCTGAGATGAATAGTGACACTCCAATTTTTTTTAAATTCCAAGTTCAGCCCCATTTGGGGTTGTGGCGAGGGGGGAGTGATATATACAAATAATCGAAAATAATGTCGAATACATGGTTTTGGGGGTCGCCAAAGTGAATAGCGGCACCGAATTTTCAGTATCAGGAGACAAACCACGTGGGGGTAAGAGACCCCAGGAACCCTTAGGGGCGGGGGCGAGGAGGTCATATATAAAAATAAAGGAAAATAGTGTCGAATCCACACTTTTCGGGGTCGCTGAGATGAATAGTGACACTCCGATTTTTTTAAAAGTCCAAGTTCAGCCCCCTTTGGGGTGGGGGCGAGGGGGGAATGATATATACAAATAATCGAAAATAGTGTCAAATACATAGTTTTGGGGGTCGCCAAAGTGAATAGGGACACTCCGGATTTTTGGTATCAGGAGACAAAGAACGTGGGGGTAAGACACCCCAGGAACCCTTAGGGGCGGGGGCCGAGGGGGGTCATGTATAAAAGTAAACGAAAATAGTGTCGAATCCATATTTTTCGGGGTCGCTGAGATGAATAGTGACACTACAATTTTTTTAAAGTCCATGTTCGGCCCCCTTTGGGGTGGGGGCGAGGGGTGAGTGATATATATAAATAATCGAAAATAATGTCGATCACATAGTTTTCGGGGTCGCCAAAGTGAATAGCGACACACCGGATTTTTGGTATCAGGAGACAAACCACGTGGGGTAAGACACTCCAGGAACCTTTAGGGGCGGGGGCGAGGTGGGTCATATATAAAAATAAACGAAAATAGTGTCGAATGCATATTTTTCGGGGTCGCTGAGATGAATAGTGACACTCCAATTTTTTTTAAAGTCCAAGTTCAGCCCCATTTGGGGTTGTGGCGAGGGGGGAGTGATATATACAAATAATCGAAAATAATGTCGAATACATGGTTTTGGGGGTCGCCAAAGTGAATAGCGGCACCGAATTTTCAGTATCAGGAGACAAACCACGTGGGGGTAAGAGACCCCAGGAACCCTTAGGGGCGGGGGCGAGGAGGTCATATATAAAAATAAAGGAAAATAGTGTCGAATCCACACTTTTCGGGGTCGCTGAGATGAATAGTGACACTCCGATTTTTTTAAAAGTCCAAGTTCAGCCCCCTTTGGGGTGGGGGCGAGGGGGGAATGATATATACAAATAATCGAAAATAGTGTCAAATACATAGTTTTGGGGGTCGCCAAAGTGAATAGGGACACTCCGGATTTTTGGTATCAGGAGACAAAGAACGTGGGGGTAAGACACCCCAGGAACCCTTAGGGGCGGGGGCCGAGGGGGGTCATGTATAAAAGTAAACGAAAATAGTGTCGAATCCATATTTTTCGGGGTCGCTGAGATGAATAGTGACACTACAATTTTTTTAAAGTCCATGTTCGGCCCCCTTTGGGGTGGGGGCGAGGGGTGAGTGATATATATAAATAATCGAAAATAATGTCGATCACATAGTTTTCGGGGTCGCCAAAGTGAATAGCGACACACCGGATTTTTGGTATCAGGAGACAAACCACGTGGGGTAAGACACTCCAGGAACCTTTAGGGGCGGGGGCGAGGTGGGTCATATATAAAAATAAACGAAAATAGTGTCGAATGCATATTTTTCGGGGTCGCTGAGATGAATAGTGACACTCCAATTTTTTTTAAAGTCCAAGTTCAGCCCCATTTGGGGTTGTGGCGAGGGGGGAGTGATATATACAAATAATCGAAAATAATGTCGAATACATGGTTTTGGGGGTCGCCAAAGTGAATAGCGGCACCGAATTTTCAGTATCAGGAGACAAACCACGTGGGGGTAAGAGACCCCAGGAACCCTTAGGGGCGGGGGCGAGGAGGTCATATATAAAAATAAAGGAAAATAGTGTCGAATCCATACTTTTCGGGGTCGCTGAGATGAATAGTTACACTCCGAATTTTTTAAAAGTCCAAGTTCAGCCCCTTTGGGGTGGGGGCGAGGAGGGAGTGATATATATGCAAATAATGGAAAATAGTGTCGAATACATAGTTTTCGGGGTCGCCAAAGTGAATAGCGACACTCCGGATTTTTAGTATCAGGAGACAAAACACGTGGAGGTAAGACACCCCAGAAACCCTCAGGGGCGGGGGGCGAGGGATTCATATATAAAAATAACGAAAATAGTGTCTAATCCATACTTTTCTGGGTCGCTGAGATGAATAGTGACACTCGGAATTTTTTAAAGTCCAAGTTCAGCCCCCTTTGGGGTGGGGGCGAGGGGGGAGTGATATATACACATAATCGAAAATAGTGTCGAGTCCATACTTTTCGTGGTCGCTTAGGTGAATAGTGACATCCCTGGAATTTTTAAATTCCAAGTTCAGCCCCCTTTAGGGGGGGACAAGGGGGGAGTGATATACAAAAATAACCGAAAAGAATGTCGAATACATAGTTTTCGGGGTCGCTGAGATGAATACTGACACTCCGGATTTTTTCTATCAGGAGACATACCACGTGGGAGTAGGGCACCTCAGGAACCCATAGGGGCGGGGGGCGAAGGGGTGAGATATAAAAATCATCGAAAGTAGTGTCGAATGCATACTTTCGGGGTCGTTTAGATGAATAGTGACACCCTGGGATTTTTTAAGTCCAAGTTCATCCCCCTTTGGGGCGCGGAGCAAGGGGGGTGAGATATAAAAATAATCGTATTTAGTGTCAAATATACAGTTTTCGGGGTCGCCGAGGTGAATAGTAACACTCCGGAATTTTAATATCGGGAGACAAACCACGTGGGGATAGGACACCCCAGGAAGCCTTAGGGGTGGGGGACGGAGGGCGGGGGGCTTGAGATATAAAAATCATCAAAGTAGTGTCGAATACATACTTTTCTGGGTTGCTGAGATGAATAGTGACACTTCAATTTTTTTAAAGTCCGAGGTCAGACCCTTTGGGGTGGGGGCGAGGGGGAAGTGATATATACATGTAATCGAAAATAGTGTCGAATACATAGTTTTCGGGGTCGCCAAAGTGAATAGCGACACTCCGGATTATTAGTATCAGGAGACAAACCACGTGGAGGTAAGACACCCCAGGAACCATTAGGGGCGGGGGCAAGGTGGGTCATATATAAAAATAAACGAAAATAGTGTCGAATCCATACTTTTCGGGGTCGCTTAGATGAACAGTGACATCCCGAGAAATTTTTTAATTCCAAGTTCAGCCCCCTTTAGGGTGGGGGACAAGGGGGAGTCATATATAAAAATAATCGTAATTAGTGTCGAATCCACAGTTTTGGGGGTCGCTGAGATGAATAGCGGCAGTCCGGAATTTTAGTATCATGAGAGAAACCACGTGAGGGTAAGACACCCTTAGGAGCGGGGGGGGGGAGCGAGGGGGCTGATATATCAAAATCATCGAATGTATTGTCCAATCCATACTTTTCGGGGCCACTGAAATGAACAGTGTAACTCCGGAATCTCTTAAACCAAGTTCAGCCCCCATCGGGGAAGGGGGGGAGGTATATAAAATTATCGAAAATAGTGTCGAATCCATAGTTTTCGGGGTCGCTGAGATGAATAGTGGCACTCTGGACTTTTAAAGTCCAAATTAAGGCCCCTTTTGTGGTGGGTGGTTAGGAAGGGAGTTAGATATGAAATAATCGAAAATAATGTCGCATCCATGGTTTTAGGAGTCGCTTAAATGAGGAGTGACACTCCGGTTGTCGTTTAAGTCCAAGTTGATCCCCAATTGCCAGGCGGGTGAGAAGGAGTCAAGAACAGAAAATATCCAAATGGCCGAGATTGGATGTTTTTTGTACGTTCCAGTATAACTGTCAGCAGAACTTAATACAAATATTACCTACTACCTGAAAAAAATACTAAGGGGGAAAGACACCCCTAGAAGCCTTAGATAAGGGGACGAAATGTAATTAAGACTGAAAATGACCGATATTAGTGTGAAATCCATACGTTTCGGGACAACGGGAACAATTTCAAACAAACTTGGTCACTTATGACGTATTACCAGGAGACAAACTGCGTGGAAGTATGACAACCCTAGCACACCTACGACGGGATGAGATGTAGAAATAATCGAAAATAGTGTCGAATCCATTCTTTTCGTGGTCGCTGAGATGAATAGTAACGCTCTAATTTTTTTAGAAGTCCAATTTCTGCCTCCTTTCGCGTAGCGGTGAGAAAAAGTGAGAAACAAAATTTCGAAAATGACCGAGAGAATGGACGCATGTGTGTATACTGGACCTACTGTCTGGAAAAATATACCTTAGGGGTAAGAGACTCCTAGCCTCTAAAGTAGGGGTGAAATGTAAAAATTAACCGAAAACGACCGAAATTTGTGTCTAATCCATAGTTTTCGGGGTCGCTGAGATAAACTGTAACACTCTGAATGCCGTTTAAAATAAAGATCAGTCCTACTCGGCAGGCGGATGAGAACTGGCAAAAAATTGAAAACGTCCAAAGGGACAGAGTTTAAGGATGTATGTGTGTATGTTTTATCATATCTCTCAATCAAACTTAACTTACTATATAGAAATCTTTACTGTGGAGGTCAGATACACCTAGCCCCCGCTGGTGTTGGGGAATGAGAGGGGCTGACGTGCAAAAATAAGGAAAATAACCAATATTAATGTCGAAATCCATTGTTTATGTGTCGCTGATACGAACTGTGACGCTGTGGATAGCGTTTAAGTCCACGTTCAGCCTCCATCGAGGCAGGAGCTGAGAAGGGCTTAAAAAGTAAATAGTATAAAATGACCGAGATTAGTGTTTACTCGATAATTAAATAATCTAAAACTTGAAGTCAGATACATCTAAATAACTCTAAAACTACATGATAAGTCGAAAAATCAACATCTCAAAAAGAATTCTGTATGCATTCACTTCACACTTAACTAACTGGTAATAAAAATATTAAAGGTAAACATTCAAAAACTACCCGGGCAACGCCGGGTACTACAGCTAGTTGGTACTAAAACTGGTAACTGGGTATTTTAGTTTAAATAGCTCGTGCATAATTTTTACATTCAAGTTTGCATCTAGGTATTTCACACGGTGCCCACTGTAGTCATGGCGCCCATGCCCGGGGGGAAGTGCCCCTCCCCCGCTAGCTCTCAGGGAAAGGCAAAAATCTAATGTAGTCAGGTGTTTTTCTTTCAATAAAATTATATAAAAGTCGGTATTACGTAGAAATGGTAGTACCACCCCCAGAAACAGACAGGGGATACAGTGGGTGTTATTCTAATGCGAAAATACAAGTCGCCATTCATCTTCCAAAATGTTAAAAATACTACATACCCCCAGGTATACCCCTACAAACTGTCATATGGGCGCCCATGACTCTAGTGGCTGTCTTTTATTGCAAACGATTTTATATGTTCAGGCACTAGAGTTCTTGTGTCGTCACGAAGTCTCTTCGGACATGGATGTTTACACCTCATATCCTGTGGGCTTTCACCAGCAAGACTCAGGTTTCTGACCATTTTCAGACACTGAAAATACTGATAAAAATGCTCAGAAACATACTTCACTTCGTTTATTATTTACTAAAATATTGTAGATAAATGCTGAGCTGTTAACTCTTGTAGGTTCTTCTTTCCTTGGTCGGCGGCGTTGAATTTGGTGAACATCAATAAGCCCCTGTAGGGAAATATCTTGCTCAGCCTTAGTCTGCATATCATGAAAGCGCCTAAATATTTTGAGTAGTTCATCTTCAGGTACCTGTTCAAAGCGCTTCCGCTTGCAACTGAAATTATAAAGGTACGGTATGAGGAATAATTTTTTTAAACTTACACTAGAAGCTATTACTGAAGTACGGTACTACATTGATTATTATACATTTGTTCCACGTACCTGTAGCTTTCGCCTATTGTTTTTGCCTGAATTTGTTTTCCTGCGTGGTGCACATAATCGTGTCCCTTAACCCTAGCAAATTTTATTAAGTTTTTCTTGTGTGATTCCCGATTACTTTTCCTCTTCCGTGATGACGTTCAATCAACCTTCTTTTCTTTTTTTTTCCTAGTTGCTTTACGTCGCACCGACACAGATAGGTTTAATGGCGACGATGGGACAGGGAAGGGCTAGGAGTGGGAAGGAAGCGGCCGTGGCCTTAATTAAGGTACAGCCCCAGCATTTGCCTGGTGTGAAAATGGGAAACCACGGAAAACCATTTTCAGGGCTGCCGACAGTGGGGTTCGAACCTACTATCTCCCGAATACTGGATACTGGCCGCACTTAAGCGACTGCATCATCAACCTTCAACAACGCTCTTTATTGCTAGCAGAAATAATAATATGCTGACGACAATAAACCAATTTACGAGTGCTTTCACGTCGCAGTGAAAATAGTCTGTCAATGTTGAAAACGTAACTTCTCTAGATCTCTAAGAAAATCAAGGTTGGCAACAATTTTAACCAAATAGGCCACAGTCCGGGACTGACGACATTCTGTAAAAAATATAAGATTTTTAGTCTTCCACTTCGTACATTAATATCAATGGGACCGTCGATCATTTTGTGTAGAACGGTATATCGACCCTCATAAAGCTTATTCAGCTGAAAAAATCATTACGTACAAAATGTGGACTTACGCCCTTTTGGAAAGGAGTGATTCATACGGAAATGCATTCTCGCTTCACGTAATCCTCAAAAACTCGGATGCTCTTTTTTGGCACGGGCAACCTCGATTTTAATGAAGCGATGAAGTGGTGAAATCGACACTCTTCACTTCAACGCCACACAGCAATAACACTCCCAACTGGATGCCGTCAAATGCACACTACACAGCGCCACCTGACCGCTTCCATGCCCGATCTCCTGCCAGTGTCTGGATTACGTTGCCGCTATTTCATTTAGAGCCCTCGCAGTAATAAACTAAACTAAGGCCATCCTAATTAAAGCATACGCAGAACAACCAATTTCGCCCCTAGACTGCAGTACGTGCAAGACAACTATTTCACTGGTGGGAGGTGGTGGAACCATTTTTACCAACACGGCATCCCATCATTAATTTTCACATGGCAGACGGCTCCTGTTTTCTCCACTCCCTACTTTCCAGACAGCTCCTGCGCAGTCAAGGCGTAAATCAAACTGTTCCTTTAAATTAAGTTAATTTATCATTGACGCGTATAGGTAAATGCAGAGTTATATGAAAAGAGGCAAATTGTAGTATTCTGCGTATAATATGGTTTGCGATTTTCCGGATTTGTTTCCTATATTACTATATCAAACACAGCAATGAAATATTTTATATTTAAGTGGTTTAATATGCATCTTAATCTTTTGTCATTTGATTTCGTAACAGCGATAGCTGACAGATTTAAAATTTAAGAATCCAGTGCAATAACCAGACAGCTCCACTTTTCGGTCAATTTTGTTTCTTTGCTGCAAATCTATCATGTAAAAATACGATTTTTTTTTTGCTAGATGTTTTACGTCGCACTGACACCGATAGGTCTTACGGCGACGATGGGACAGGGAAGGGCTAGGAGTGGGAAGGAAGCGGCCGTGGCCTTAATTAAGGTACAACCCCAGCATTTTCCTGGTGTGAAAATGGGAAACCACGGAAAACCATTTTCAGGGCTGCCGACAGTGGGGTTCGAACCTACTATCTCCCGAATACTGGATACTGACCGCACTTAAGCGACTGCAGCTATCGAGCTCAGTACGTTCATTTTAATCGACATTATCCGCTCAGAAGTGTTGTACGATTTATGTAGGCCCTAACTGTATTGCATAATAAGTATAAGAGTGTGGAATACTGACGTTCAAGATCTTTAATACAGTGTCCGGCTCCATGGCTAAATGGTTAGCGTGCTGGCCTTTGGTCACAGGGGTCCCGGGTTCAATTCTCGGCAGGGTCGGGAATTTTAAGCATAATTGGTTAATTCCCCTGGCACGGGGACTGGGTGTATGTGTCGTCTTCATCATCATTTCATCCTCATCACGACACGCAGGTTGCCTACGGGTGTCATATCAAAAGACCTGCACCTGGCAAGCCCGGCACTAAAAGCCATAGCCATTTCATTAATACAGTTATCATAAAAGTTTAGGTGACAAATTTAAATCAACACTCATACTACTCACAAATGATAAATCATTTAGTGTTTCCTTTCTGTACAATAATTTTAATATTTTCTGTTATCATCGCCTAAATTGTAAAATATTGAGATCCTTGTGGTCGTTCACGGTTTGTGAACTGATGTCTTTTTGAAAAAAACAAAAATATATAACATTTTATTATGTTAAGTAAGGCGTTCTAGAAGTCGTATTACGTGCAAAAAGTAAGTAAATATTCCTCCCCCAGCTATCGATATCCAATGAGTTCATGTTGTAAGGAAATAACTTGTAGTAAAATACCAAAGTTTTCTTAGTTTTCGTCTAAATAATATGAATGCCACGAGGCTCTCTTTAGCGTAGGGCCATCCAAATAAAGTTGAAACTATTGAGCCTGGAGCATGTAAATAAAAGCAATACTATAACAGGCTCAGTTAGGGATCTCGAAGTCACCGCCCACACTCCTGAGATACTTGAATAAGTAAATGCAAATGTCCATTTCTGGTTAGCGTGCTGTTCTCCAGCTCAGAGGGGACCGGGTTTCATTCCTTTTTGTGGCTTAGGCATTGGGTGTGTTCGTCCTAATACACATGTCTTCATTTACATTCAAGAAAACACGCTTCCAAACACCATAGACACACACAACAGTGAATGCATGGTCCTATATACTTTAAAGCTGGCGTCAGGAACGGCATCCGGCCGTAAATCAGGGTCGGAAGAAGAGACATGAGATGAGATACTGATGAGCATCAGCAGCACTTTTCCAACTTACATATCAATTTTTCTAGATGAGGATTCGGCCCATGTGTAAGTAGTTGCTCTCAACTACGACTTATTAACTGTAAAAGACAAGCTTTCTCCCAATCAGCGCAGTGTTTGCGAGCGTTTCGTGTCGGAAATCAGGGGGAAAAATGAACTCCTGTGTGCGCGCTGTGAAGTGAAATTGGCCGCTCTCTCTTCCTCGTCAGCCAGCTCGCTTTGTGCCACCAGTAAATTACATTCCCAGCCAAGCCATTAAAAAAAAATATCTGCTTTTATCGACCAGATTGATTCGCTAATCAAACGCAAGAGGGAGAAAACGTGAGCCGAGAACACGTGTTACGGGCTCCACGGCGCATCGCATCAAATAAATGCCACTGCATTGGGTTAATTAAGAGAAGAGACGATATCACGACACGGCATGCAGCATGAATACTGATGTTCGGCGCACTGTGGGGACAACTGGTCTGCTTCAAGGAAACCTCACCCATGTTATGTACGCTAGATGTAGATTGTTAAATTTCCATGGTAATTGTGGTGGTTAGAAACCAGCGTGAATTATGTTCTTTGTATTTTTATTCTCTTCTACATGATCGTGATGCATTTGATGATTCACTGTTGAGATGTGTATTTATGTTTCCATTAGTCACAGTTTACTACATATGGGTCGTATTGGAAAAAGAAATATACCAGCGCTTTAGTACTATGGACGTCTGACGAGAGGTCACGTGTATGCAGGGTAAGGGGTGCGGAGGGTAGGCATGGCTGCATGCGCATGCGCATGCGCCGGTCTCAGGTCTCAAGGCCTGACAGTAAACATCGGTTCCGTCCGCGGTGCTTCTTGCAAACTAAGGTGCAGCTGTAAAGTTTCAAATTGATAATGCAGTTGCACTTTAGTTACACATTTACCTTAAGTACTGCTTAATGAATAGTTTAATAATGAAAACGCATCTCTTTCAGAGAGCTCGCACTCTTTATTTCGACTAATGTTTGTAGCTTAGTGTAGTATCCGTTACTCGTGCTTAACCTACAAGCTGCCGCGACTTCTTGTGAGACGCGGATAGTAGTTTGTGATCAGCCCGGAGGCTTTATATGAAGTTGAATGTTCAAACATGATCAAAACAGGATTGGTTAAGAAGTAGTAACTAGTGTTGAGAAAGATTCTGAGCAAGATACTCGGACTCCAAAGAACAGAGGATGAATCATACAGAAACAAAGGAAATCAAGAATTATATCTCAAGATGAAAAGATATCAGCTACCATGCGGAAGAGGAGAGCCATGTTCTTAGGACATATCTACAGAATGAACCCGGAAAGACTAACCAACCAGATAATAAGATTTTCTGAGGTCAGAAAAACAACGGTGCGTTGGTATGAGAAGGTGAAGAATGACCTGAAAGAAATGGGAATTCAAGAAACGAAAATCAGCAACAGGGATGTTTACAAGTCGAAGTCAAGGCCACAAGGAGGTTTGAAGAATAAGTTAGATCCCGTACCCAACCGCCATGGACAGAAGAAAGGAGATTGCACAGTGAAAGGATGAAGGATTACCGGACTAGGATTAAAGCCCAGATACAGATGAAGCTCACTTCGAATTAACTTAGTCCATAGTCAGCCAAAACTAAATAATAAGTTTGTAAACTGAACGTAAGCTGAAATTTAAGAAAAAATCAATGTGATGATATAGGAGGAAATATTCTGTGTTGTATTGTGTTGTGTTGTGAAGTATGATCGTGAACATGCGTAGATGATTCTCTGTAATACTGTTAGTAACTGTTGGTGAAAGGATCTGCGACACGGGTAGTGCGTGAATACTGTTCGTGTCCGGCCTCCGTGACCACAAAACAAACATGACGAAAGCATGACTTCGCAGCCGGAAACTTGCCCAACATGTTACATACTATGCTTACCTAAAATTTGCTCTTATTCTGACTAATAGAATTGCAGTTAAATTCTATGTTTTACCACGCCTTCTGGCTGCTCTTACTCCATCAATCCGCTGTCATGGACATGGAGATCGGACAGGAACTGTACAACTCGACAGAGGCGGTTAATTTTTTTGTTGCTATTTTGCTTTACGTCGCACCGACACAGATAAGTCTTATGGCGCCGATAGGACAGAAAAGACCTAGGAATGGGAAGGAAGCGGCCGTGGCCTAAATTAAGGTACTGCCCCAGCATTTGCCTGGTGTGAAAATGGGAAATCACGGAAAACCATCTTCAGGGCTGCCGACAGTGTGGTTCGAACCCACTATCTCCCGGTTGCGAGCTCACAGCTGCGCGCCCCTAAACGTGGTTATTTGTTAAGCGATGGGTGGGGGTAACAGCGACATAATCAGGAAAACTACGATGCGCTGGTATCAGAACGTGAAGAAGAGCCTAGAAGAAATGGGAATACAATGAACGAAAATCAGCAACAGCGATGCTTACAAGTCGAAGATCAAGGCCTCGAAGGGGTTTCAAGAAAGGAGGGGATTGCAGAGTGAAAGGATGAAGGATTACTGGACAAGGATTAAAGAAAAATACGTAGGACAAAGGGGAATAGGCCCGACTCTTCGAAGAATGAAAGTATCGACAGAAGAAAGAGAAGGAGAAAAGGACAAAGAAAGATGTTTAGATAGAACTCCAGAAGCACCGTAGAAAGTTGTTTTATTTGTTTATCGTATGATGAAAGGAGGAATATCAGCTATTTAAAAATATATGCAAAATACACACGTATATACATACACTTTAAGTTCATAAAAATGTTCACAATATTACGTTCAGATGGTTAATCCACTCAATGCCTTCTTGTGTTAGGTTGTGGAGATCTTCCACTGAGCCTCTAAACGCTCTGAGGGGACATTCGAGCACTGTATGATCCGTGGTTTTCTGTTCTTCACCGCAGTCGCATTGAGGAGAGGACTTTCATTCCCACTTGTTCAGTATTGCACCGCAACTTCCCTGGCCAGTCCTTATCCAATTCAGTACACGCCACTGTCGTCGAGGTGAACGAAAGCCTGCGGGCTGCTCTCAAGGAGTTTTAATTAAAGTATTCATCCAATATCCTCAGATCTGATGTTAATTTTGCTTCAGCTTCGGGGAAACATTGATCCAGGGCTATCAAGGCATTATCATTGGCGTAGATAAATGTCTTGGGCTTGGTATTTGGAAGATCGTATGTGTACAAAATGAAAAGGAGTGGAGCCAGCACAGATCCTTGTGGGGGCCCGCCATTTATTTTGTGCATCCTACTTGTAGAGTTTTCAGAAAACACTTGGAAATACCTATTGCTCAGCGTATTGCCTATTAGAGTAGTTAGTTTCCGACAAGGGATGATACTAATGAATTTGAGCAGCAGTTTGTCACGCCAAACGGTATCATAAGCAGCAGTTAGATCTAAGAAGACACCCAAGCTTATCAACTTCTTAAAACCATTTTCGAAATGAGTTGCTACTGCTAGTACCTGTTCCTCACATCCTCTTGGTCTAAATCCATCTTCATCTATAGGGACAACCTTGTTGGTGACTGAGAAGATTATATTGCGAATCAGTCTCTCTTCTATGTCCACCCATTCACCTCGGCACCTTCTTACACCTCTAAATTCAACGATATTCCCGTAATAATAATATTAATAATAATAATAATAATAATAATAATAATAATAATAATAATAATAATAATAATAATAATAATAATAATAATCAGTATCTTGGAATAGGTCAGTTTCTTTAGCACTGAGGCTATGATTAACAAACAGCAACTACGATGGGTCGGTAGCATATCTAGCACATGCCTTCCAAACAGCTGATGCATGCCCAATAATTGAAGGATGGACAGCGTTTTCAGGGATGACTACAATAACGATTGGAGGAAGTAGTATGATGAAACGTCAAATTGACTTCAGCAACTGGCAGGATATAGCATCTAACTGACAAACGTTGCAAAGTATTATCCACGAAGGCTCACTGTATTTTGAAGGACAGCGACGGATGCACGAGTGTGATACAGATCGTGGAAAGAAATGAGAAAACCAGGGATCTCAGTGCCAGGTTCTGCATCAACAAGGAGCTTTATCAGATCTGATGTGCCAGTATTGTGGCATTGCTTGTAGTTCTAGAACTGGCCACGCACAAGCCCATAAATGACAACAATTTGCAGATATATATAATTTTTATTATTTCAAATTTGTTAGCCTCATTATTGGGCGTCAATTGTGACAATACAATTAAACTTGAACCTACTTTTCAACATCAATTTCGAGACATTCCTAACTCATTTACTTGCTTTAAAACATATAAACCTGAATTAAAATGAAAAATATGAAAATTATTATTCATTAAATAAAATACACAAGCGTCGGACCTTGTACTCACACTTATTTACACATACGTTATTTGATGGGCGCCAGCTACAACTCAGTGCAGCAATAATAGAATGAGAATCTTGAATATCTCCAGGGTGTGGGGTAATAAGCTAACTTTTTACAACATACCATATAGGTTCTGGTAAAAGGAGATTATCGTTTTCGTTTCCCTATTACATTTGAGGTTATCTCATTCCACCATTGAAAAAAAACGATAAATTAATTTGATAGAACGAAATATATTATTGAAATTATTTCGATAAAAATAGTAAGACTGGCTGCGATAAGACAGATGAGAATATAAATGTATGACATTACAACTGAAAGAAACTAGGCATTAATTTGAATTCCTCTTGACCGGACATTTACAAAATTATACAAGAAATTTGTCTTTCATTGGTTCACTTCACTGTACCTTCAGCACTTTGAGTGTAATTACGACGTATTCCTCTGAGTTGGTGTTTTGCTGTAGGTGTTTCAAGCCTAATTTGGTGGTGTATCCTTTTTGTTTCGCTGACAACTAAGTATCCATGTGACCTTGCTTCTCTATCCGGATGACTGACTACTATCATCTCAGTACAACACTTCTTGGCATGTGTCTCCATCCGTATGACTTCTTGGCAAGTCGCTCCGTCCATATGACTGACCAGCCAACTGTGGTCTCACTCTCCCAATGACTCCAACTAAGTGACCGACTGAGGCCTCTCCATCCCTTTGACTGACGCTACAATATACAGGCAGCTTATATAGACATTAGTTGACACACCTACGCAATATCCAGAAATAACCATGATATACTCCCACCCGGCTACAAATGTTACATACAATGGTGAAATTGCCTGGGGCACCCTAGGTTTCTCCAAAAAATGAGCTCATCGCTAAATGCACACAATGTCAGAGCGATGACTCGGCAGTTCCGCTAGCAGTATTACCCAATGTTGTAATGTCACAAGTTATTACACACAATACTTCCACATCTGATATACAGCAACTCTTACTGTACAAGTTTTTAGTGTTAATCTACATACACGTATATATACATACCGTAACAATTTAACTGCAATCATACAGGCGATAATCATTGCAGAATTGAATTCAATAATAATAATTACAATAATAGTAATACAGACATAATAATAATAATAATAATAATAATAATAATAATAATAATAATAATAATAATAATAATAATAATAATAATAATAATAATATCACAGATGAAATAATCATAATAATAAAAATACAGATATCACCTTGTAACGTGATTTGAACCGTTACAATTTAAACATGACGAAAATTGGTAATAGTAATTATGTTGATTATTATACCACAATTGGGAATGTGCAAGTAACTACTAGCGCTAAAGGTTGCAAAACAGTAAGGTAGCGTGCAGGCCAGGTCAGGCCATGCTGTTTTAAGACCTAACACAACACGGGGAAAATAGGCCAATATTCATTCGATTGTTATATATGCTACAAACGTTGTTGACAAATGCTGCACATACCCCAGTATTGGCATGCTTCAGAGCATTCAGAAGCAACTTCAATAATGTCAAAATTCTAATATTATAACATTTTAAAATAAAACGTTCAAAATTTCCCGACTTTTTATCGGTTTCCTTCGTAACTCTCTTACTGTTTCACAGATAATTATGATTTTTTCAGAGTTTCTTCCCATAGTGTTGTACTACAATCTGTACCTCATTCATATCAATGGGATTTAAATTAGATTTTATATAACCTATTTATTTACAAAAATATTAATATTTTCTGGTGCTCGGAATAAAAACCCAACAAAAAATCCGAATTACAGTCTATGTTAATGATTGAGGTTCATTTTGTAGCTGGAGGTTTGAGACACAATTAAAAAAAAGGAAAAGTACGAAAATTCTTATAAAAGAATTTATAAGGGAAACAGTGATATATTGTTAAAAAGGTGAGGAATTTTGAACTTTTTAATTTAAAATATAAAAATTATTAAAATTCTCTCATTATTGAAGTTGCTTCTGGTTGCCAGGAAGCACGGCAATACCGAGATTTGTGCAGCAATTGTCAACAACAATTGTAGCATATTTAACAATCGAATGAATATTAACCTATGTTTTTCCTTTGTTAAGCTGGGTCTCCCCCCTTAACTAACGCGCGACTGTGTTGTCGACATGTACGGGCCGTGAAATCATCGATGTTAGCGAATGAACTTTTGTTTTAGGGTTAGAATGTTTTAAAACTATTACTTATTAAATATCTAGGATATATAAAACTTTAATTTCGCGGCTTTACAATGTTTCTCCCCTAAGAATTTTAGATGGGGATTGACAATCATAATATTCATTTTTCCGAAGACCTTAAAATAAGGGTAGCGATGGTGTTACCTTACTAATTAGAAAGCATTATGTTTTTGCTGATTCAAGTGTCCGTGGTATTAGATATTTAAAATAAATGTAATTTCCTGACCCAAATAAGTTCGTTTGTAAATGTAATTGTAAAACTGAACTCCTGGACTTGAGACCAGTGCTATGTAATTTTGTTCTAGAAGCTACGGCTTCACTCTCTGAATTGTATTTTCCCAGATGTGTACAGGCAAGCATATCCTTAATAAGTATAAACTCATGAGACTTACGGGTCGAAAGTCTTTTACTGATTAGAAGTAGGAGTTCTCCTCCCCAATATTGTCAATTTTCTGAGCCGACGAGCTCCCCATTGTAATTTTTCTGAACTTACGACCTCCTCTAGTGTAAATTATTATTATTATTATTATTATTATTATTATTATTATTATTATTACCATCATCATTATAACATTCGTTTACGGCCATTTGAGACCACGTTAAACCACAATCACACATTACTGAAAGCCTTCTTTGCAGCACAAAATCTTCGCATTCTCTGACCGCCTGTCTTCTTTCCCCTGTCCAACCCGTATTCAGTTTCCATTCATCATGGAAGCCTCTGAATCTGTCGATCACTGATCTATACTCTCTTTCGGTTTAGGTTGTCTTCCCGATTTAATCCAGATTGCTTAAGTTATTTTTCTTTACCTCCCTGAACCGTTATTTGTCGGAAACTTTAGGTCTACTGTCAAGTGTTTAAAAATCTGTTGAGTGAGCTACTTCTCATCCATTCTAAACAGATGTTCATAAAATTCTAGTCTTCTTTTCCTCATTGATTTAATCAATCTTTCGGTTTCCTGGTATAGTTCTCCCCTTCCTCGTAACCTATACTGGCCAACCACCATTTTTTGGACACATTATCTTATCTTTCTCTCAAATTTCTCGGTTCTCTAAGTCTCGGCATTTCTATCATTCGGAGGCATTCACTAGAATACAGACACTCTGCATTATTATTATTATTATTATTATTATTATTGTTATGATTATTATGATTATTATTATTATTATTATTATTATGTGAATTAAGCCTAAGTTTACGACGGGATGCTCTTCCTGACGCCAACCCTATGTGGAGGGTTGTATTTATATTGTATGTGAATGAGGATATGTGTTTAGACGACCACAAACACCCATCCTCCGAATGAAGTGATTAACCGAACAAAGTTAAAACCCCTGACCCACTCGGGGGATGGAACCTGGAGCCCCTGAATTGAAGGTCACTACGCTGACCGCTCAGTTAAGGAGCCGCACACATGTAAATACACAGATAACTTAAATATTTCCAATATTTCTAATTGCAGAGTTTCGTTTTCTGCAGTGGTTGCGTGTTTAAGTTCATTCTGTTCTTCTTGGATATGGTAAAGCGGTCATCACTGGACACTTCTTGAATATGGGAAAACCAATAATCTTTGTACACTTTTGGATATGGCCAAGAATCCATCTCTGTACGGTACACTTCTTGGATATGACGAAGAAATCATATCTGTACACTTCTTGGATATGACAAGGCAGTCATCTCTGTACACCTCTTGGATACTGTAACCGTACACTTCTTGGTATGGTAAAACGGTCATCTCCATACACTTCTGGGATATTTGCAAAGAGGTCAACTCCGTACACTTCTTGGATATTGCAAGGCAGTCATCTACGTACACTTCTTGGATATTGCAAAGCGGTTATCTCCGTACACTTCTTGGATATTGCAAAGCGGTTATCTCCGTACACTTCTTGGATATTGCAAAGCGGTTATCTCCGTACACTTCTTGGATATTGCAAAGAGGTTATCTCCGTACACTTCTTGGATATTGGAAAGCGGTCAACTCCGTACACTTCTTGGATATTGCAAAGCATTTATCTCCGTACACTTCTTGGATATTGCAAAGCGGTTATCTCCGTAGTCTTCTTGGATATTGCAAAGCGGTCATCTACGTACACTTCTTGGATATTGCAAAGCGGTTATCTCCGTACACTTCTTGGATATTGCAAAGCGGTTTTCTCCGTACACTTCTTGGGTATTGCAAAGCATTTATCTCCGTACACGTCTTGGATATTGCAAAGCGGTTATCTCCGTACACTTCTTGGATATTGCAAAGCGGTTATCTCCGTACACTTCTTGGATATTGCAAAGCGGTTATCTCCGTACACTTCTTGGGTAGGGCAAAGCAATCATCTCTGTATATCTCTTGAATATGGCAAACCTCTGTACACCTCTAGGATATGGCAAAGTGGTCATTACTGTATACTTCCTGACACAAGAACTGAGTGGACTCTTGTCATCATGGCATCTTGTATTCACTTCTTGCCTTGCGAGTGCATCAAGGTCAACGATTATAGGTTTTTAGAAAGCTGAAGAAACCAATACTGTTCTAGAACTACAGTATCTGCTGTAATGCTGGCACATCAAAGCTCCTTCTTTCACAAGAACGTGGAAATAATTTCTTCTCTGATTTTCTAGTCTATGATCTCTTTTGATGAACATTGGTCTTCATCGCTGTCGTTCAGAAAAGTACAAGATCATCGTGGACAACACATAATCATATCGACCGATCATTACACTACATCCTCCCAGGTGCCGATGTCGATTTGATGCTTTATCTCGTGACTTTAGAACGACCTTGTATCGTATTTGCTGTCCTTGCTCGTAACATTGTGAGAATACATCGCATAATTTGGAGAACATTTGTAAGGTATGTAAGGCATGGCCGATCCATCGAAGTTGATGCTTGAAAATCATAGTCTCAGTGCTCATAGTTTTGCCTCTTCTGAAATACTGATACTTTTTCGACAATCTTGCCATTGTACTTTTAAGTATTCTTCTAAGACAGCGCTAGTAGTACTTTTTCAGAAATACTAAATGTATTCTGTAAGTAGTCTAACTCTCGCATCCGTAAAGTAAGTATAGCTTAATCTAGGCACTCAGACCATGGTTGGTGAAGACCCGTTCAAGGAGGCGAGAAGACGGTGCACTAGCGCATCTGAAGCGATACTATACTGTATTTCTGCGTCTATGTTGGAGGTATTGGAGGAGAGGCGAAGTGCTCGATATTCTGCAGGTTCCTATACGGAAGAATCATCCTCAAACTCGTCCCGTTCCGTTATAAAATGTTTCTTTTTGTACTCTTTAACATATAATACAATACACCCACTGCCAATAAACTAACGTAGTTCTATTCCGTTAGGAAAGTGGCAGGAGTGGATATGCTTCCCAACCGCTTTGGAGGAGACCGTCGAGTTGGTTTCCAAGTCTAAAATTATGTGTAAGTCGTGCACGGTAAAAATTAAAAACAGATTATTCACAAGAATGCATAGCTAGTTAGGATATACTGTCTTCTTTTAACCTCTCACTGTACTTCTGAACATATTCTTCTTTTGTGATTGTTTTCAGGCCGGTCTTTGCTTCTAAATTTATGACCCGTTACGTGGAACGGGACTCAAAGTCGGCAATGGAAATTTTATAGCAGAGCTGAAAAACTGTTGTCTGAAGTGTAAAAACTACACTTATATATTTAGACTTCTCACGCTACCTACGGGTCTTCTTAACAAATTACGTAACGCAGCAGTTTGAGTCATAGGCCACTCGATGTCTTGAAAACTGTACAAGTGGTAAGATATGTAGTGAATGGTTTAATTGCGTTTTTCTCATTGTTTTCTTAATATTGAAATATTGCACCTAAAAGCATGAACTCCTTTTCTAATCCTCAGTATCATATGCCAATCTAAAAAACGAACAATCCTACTTTAGGTCTCTTTGCGCGCAACGGGACTGTGTAGGTACCGGAATTCTGTCTCGCAGGAATTATTTTAGGTGCCGGTAGATTTACCAACAAGGGGTGGCGTATATGAGCACTTTCAAATAACATCAGACGGAAATCGGATACATTCCCTCATCTTGGACTCAGAAAGCCATTGCTGTACGTTCTAAACCACTCAGCCTAACAAAACTCTAAGTTTTAATACGTGAACTAAAACTAGAGAAGTCATTGTTTTAGTGATACTATTTTGTTCATTATACAGACGTGTCAGTTGTAGAATACTTCTTGTATCAAGATTTTCGCATCACCTCGCAGGGATCAAGAGCTTAGCATACAGCAAAACTCTTCCGATAATTGCTTCAAGATACTGAAATTCGGAACGGGGAATATGGAATCTCCTGAACAAGCTGCTACCGAAGTATTAAAATCTTACTGCCTGTGTAACAAACAATGTAGTAGAATGTTACATATTGAATGATAAAACTGAACTGGAAATTTTCTGCCTTTCCTAAGCGTGTGATTTCAACATGTCGCATTATTTCCCTCAGCCCGAAGCTAAAGTCTTAGTGTCACTGACCTGGTGAATTCCTACTCAGGAAGATAGTACGGAGTTTGAACACTCATATTTCCTGGAGATTAAAATAACCCAAGTGGGGGCGCCAGGCTGACATGCATTTCCAGGGATTATATTTATGAGGGCGGACGCTGAAATGACTAACACAAGATACATGTAGGTGTTCTCACTAACACGAGGGTAGATACTGGCACTCTTCCTGTGGTGCGTAGCGGCTAGGTGATATCGCTATTGACTCCTCAAGGCAGCCGCCGTTCTAATCCCGGCCATGGTATCATCTGAAAAGAAAAATCAATTATTGTGGTTCTAACTCCTCATAAAAATTGAGATCCCGTGAATAGGATCACAATATCAACAAATATTCTCTTCTTTCTACAGGTTAAAAGTCGCAGTAACTTACAAAGGGTTTCGATGACTATGAGATAGAGAAAACCCACAACTGGAAAGGAAGCGGCCGTGGCCTTTTAATTAAGGTACAACTGCAGCGTATGCTGAAATGGGAAACCAACCGAAACCATTCTCAAGGCTGCCGGTGATGTGGTTCGAACCCACCATCTGAACTTAAGAGCGTGTGTTGGCGAGCGCGGGGCCCTTAGGTGAGTCCTGACATTGCTTCCACTTACTTGTGCCAGCCTCCTCACTTTCATCTATGCTATCCGACCTCCCTTGGTCGAATCTTGTTCTTTCCGACCTCGATGGTATTAGAGCACTTGAGGCTTAAGGAGTCATTTTCACGCCCTTTGTGGGCCTTGTCTTTAACCCCTTGGGTGGTGGTGGCAGAATAACACCCACAGTATTCCCTGCCTCTTGAAAGAGGCGACTCAAAGGGGTCCCAGGGGCTCACAAGATGGGAGCGTGAATTGGCGACCACGGGGCCCTGAGCTAAATCTTGGCATTAATTCCTCTTACTTGCGCCAGGCTCCTCACTTTCATCCATTTTAACGGTTCAAATCCTGTTGCAAGCATTCATTTGTATTATTAGTATCCTCATTATTATTATTATTATTATTATTATTATTACTATTATTATTATATTATTATTATTGTATTGTTATTATTGTATCTACATTATTATTATTATTCCTGTTATTGTAATTATTATTAATATTATTATTGTTTGATTCAATTCTATAATCTGATTTCGCTATGTGTTAATTAATTATCGCTTGCTTTATTGTATATATATATATATGTATGTGTGTGTGTGTGTTATCATTAAAATGATGTAAAGTGAGACTAACTGCCTAATATCAGATATACCGAGCTCGATAGCTGCAGTCGCTTAAGTGCAGCCAGTATCCAGTATTCGGGAGATAGTGGGTTCGAACCCCACTGTCGGCAGCCCTGAAAATGGTTTTCCGTGGTTTCCCATTTTCACACCAGGCAAATGCTGGGGTTGTACCTTAATTAAGGCCACGGCCGCTTCCTTCCCACTCCTAGCCCTTTCCTGCCCCATCGTTGCCGAAAGACCTATCTGTGTCGGTGCGACGTAAAGCAACTAGCAAAAATTTTTTAAAAATATCAGATATGGATATGTTTTGTGAAACCTTTTGACATTGAAACATATGGTGTAACACTGCTACCGTAACTGTAGAGTCATCGTTCTGTCATTGTATGCTTTTAGCGATGAGAACATATTTAGAGAGTTCCAAATTCGCCTGAGGCTATTTCAGCACAGTATGTAACATTTGTAGCTGGGTGGGAGTGACATTATACCTATTTTGAGCTCTGATTTTGAAGTGTGAATATAATTTCAAGCCATGCTATATCTCGTTTGTGAAAGTAAAATGATACATCACCAAATTAGGTTTGAGATACAGCTGATATCAATTCAAAGGAATACGTCGTAATAACACTCAAAGTGTTCAAGGTACAATTAAGTGAACCAGTGAGGGATAAATTTCTTGTACAACTTTTAAACGTCCGTTCAAGAGGATTTCGAATTTAATGCCTAGAGTCTCCTTCAGTTATAATGTCAGCAAATCTCACTCATTAAAGTCAATTTTTAAGGAATAATATTTTGTTTAGTATCAAATATAATTAATTGCTTCATTTATATAGTAGCTCTGATAACCTCAAATTTTAATGGGGAAACCGAACGCCAATGTCCTTTTCCCAGAACCTATATGTTATGCTGTCAAAGTAAGCTCATTACCTCACACCTTATAGATATTCAAGACTCTCCTTCTATTATCGTTACATCTTTTTGTAACTGGCACCCGTCAACAATTGTATAAGTAATCAGGTAAGTACTAAGTGTGAATACAGAGTCCGACGATCGAGTATTTTATTTCATGTATATTTTAATATTGAATATTTTCGTTCAGTTTCATATTTTAAAATCAGCGAATAAGAGTAAGTCACACTATCCTATCCAACCTCCCTTGGTCAACTCTTGCTCTTTTCCGACCCCGACGGTGTTACGTGTGGAGACCTAGATAGTCATTCATTTTCACGCCCTTCGTGGTCCTTGTCTTTCTTTGGCCAACACCTTCATTTTTCGAAGTGTCGAATCCCTTCCAAATTTTCTCTCTGATAGTGTTATACAGAAGATGGTAGTCCAGCTGTACTCCCTCTTAAAACAATAATCACCATCTTCCGATTGCAAGCTAACAGCTACGAAGCTCGTGGCAAGCAGTCAGCTCGCTCGCTAAAAAACCCGTAGCACTACAGCCCAAATGCTGGCCATGATGATAGTTGCCCTGTCAGATAGACTACAAATATTGGCCTATTACGTGATCAGCGCGACTACACCTTCAGCCGTATTGCTTGGCCTCGAGACCGAGTCCAATAACTCTCTTGATATACACTGACTGAGCAAATGTCATGGGATAGCGGAGCACTGATGAGCAGGTGTGTTGTCTGCGCACCACACGCCCCCTGTGCCAGCGGCAGTTGTATAGGAGACCTTGTGAGCAGTGGCTGTGCATGTGACTGGTGTAACATGGAACGTCGTCGTGAGATGACACCGTTCGAAAAGGGTATGGTTGTCGGTGCCCAACGGATGGGAAGTGCGATTTCGGAAGTGGTGCGGGAATACGATCAACCGTGTCCAGGGTGTATCGTGAATGGTTGAATGCGGGTGTCACCGTCCACAACACACGAACGACCGGCCGTCCAGCCACCCTCGATGACAGTGATCGGCGACATCTGAGACGGATTGTCCATAGTGACAGACGGGCAACCGTGCAACAAATCACGGCTCAATTCAACACAGGCCGTGCTAGACACGTCTCCCAGTGGACAATCCGCAGGAACATGGGTTCTATGGGGTATGGGAGCCGGCGCCGCACACGGGTGCCACTGTTAATCCAACGTCATCGGACACAACGACGCACATTTGTCGCCAGTCACCAGGGATGGGCACTGGAACAATGGCGTAACGTGATATTGTCGGACGAATCACGATTTCAACTGCACCATGCCGATGGGAGGCACCGTGTATGGCGCAGACCACATGAAGCGATGGGTCCCGCCAGCCTCGAATGTGTGGTCCAGGGCCCTGGTGTCTCTGTTATGGTCTGAGGTGCATTTTCCTGGTAAGGAATGGTCCCCCTAGTTGTTCTGGAAGAGACTTTGAATGGTACGCGGTATGTTGAGTTGCTCGGAGACCATCTCCACCCATTTGTGGCCTTCCAGCGCCCAGACGGTTCTGCGGTGTTTCAAGATGATAACGCGCCGCCACATCGTTCCCACGTCGCCAGGGAATGGTTCCAGGAACATGCAAAGGAGGTCCAACGACTGCCATGGCCACCCAGCAGCCCCGATATGAACCCTATCGAGCATATCTGGGATGTCCTGGAACGCAGGCTCCGTGCCATGGATCCTGCACCCACGAACAGACCAGTATTGGCGGCCGCTCTGCAAACGATTTGATGTCAGCTGCATCCAGAGGACTGCCAGGGACTTGTCGACTCACTTCCACGGAGTCTCACTGAAATTCACAGGGTCAGAGGAGGCCCCACACGCTGTTAGGTGACTATCCCATGACATTTGCTAAGTAAGTGTACAACTCTTCACCTGGACTCACGAGGCTGAGCTATAAACCCCATTCCAGTACTCAGCCCAGAAGTGAAGTCTTTGAACTGGTTGGGAATCGATGATGATGATGATTTTTGTTGTTTAAAGGGGCCGAACAGCTAGGTCATCGACCCCTAATGGTACGAGGTGAACGAAACGAAAATTAAAACTTCAAAATGTATTCATTAACTAGAATCTAAATGATTAAAAACAGTGATCATGAAGCAAAAACTATCAGTGGATCCAATTCACAATGCCTTCATTACTGGGATGATACTCATTATCTAAAGTGGTCCAAAATCCAGGTCACCGGTCCCTCATAATGGTACTAATCACTGGTAAAGCAGAACCGTGGTGTTCGTTCTATAGAGGTACTAATCGCAGGTAGCGTAGACTCATGGTGTTTCTCGCATGGTGGTACTAATCATAGGTATTGTAGACCCATTCACACAGAATGGCACCATTCACAGGTAACACAAACCATGGTAGTTTGCATACGAAGGTTGGAACTTAAATAGTGGCAACACTGCTGTGGAAACGCTATGCAACGGAATCTAATATTGTCGCTGATAGCACACGTTGGTTACATACCTACCTTACCTCATAGCAAATGGACTCGCCCTTCCCACATCACCTGCGTGCGCACAAGAGAGAGAAACACAGTCACGTGTGAGCTAGCGGTCTAACGTAACGTTGTCACCATGTTTTCCAAACAGGAACAACGGAATTGGATCAAGATTGAATGTGCCAGAGGTCGTACAGCACGACAGTGTCATGAAGGTCTTCAAGAGGCTTGCGGGGAATCTGCATTGCCTTACAGAACAGTGGCACGCTGGGTAAAAGCCTTCAACGATGGTCGGCAAACTGTGGTGGACATTCATCGGACAGGTCTTGCCGCGTTACTGGACAGTGATCGAAACCAGACGATTCGTGAGCATTCGCTTCACTGTTGCAGAGATTTGACAGGCAGTAGACCGCTCCATTCGCACCATCAACAGAACACTCTCTGCTGAAGGTATACTGGCAACGGGTTATACACAACGCTGGTGACTACATTGAAGCACAATAAAGGTTGCTAACATGTAACTCTTTTGTATCTGTTGTAAATAAATAGTTGCCACTATTTAAGTTGCAACCCTCGTATAAGGGTACTACTCACGAGCAACGCAGACGCGTGGAGTTCCTCGCATAGTGCCACTAATCACGGCCGCCAGCCAAACCCGTGGTGTTTCTCACTTAGTAGCACTAATCACATGCAATGTAAACCCATGGTGTTTCTCATAAAGTGGTACTACTCATAGGTAACGCAGATCCATTCTGAACACAGTAGAACCGACCGGTGGAATGCATACGATGACTCTTATCACAAACAACGCCCAGACCCGTAGTGTTTCTCGAATAATAGTACTGCTCGTAAGAAATGTAGACCCATGGTTTTCCTCGCAAGGTGGTACTAGTCGCAATCAACATCGACCCATGGTGTTCCACACGTAATGGTACTAATCAAAAGTATTCTCATGGTTCTAATATCATCATCCTTTGCTCGCCCCTTTTAGTCGCCTCTTACGGCAGGCAGAGGATACCGTGGGTGTATTCTTCGGCTGCGTCCCCCATCCACAGGGAATCGAGCCCGCGACCTCCAGGTAAGAGACAGGCATTCTACCCCTACACCATGGGGCAGGCTGATCAAGATATATTTTGCTATTCGTTTTACGTCGCACCGACACAGATAGATGTTATGGCGACGATGGAATTGGAAAGGGCTAGGAGTTGGGAACGAAGTGACCGTGATTTTAATTAAGGCACAGCCCCAGCATTTGCCTTGTTTGAAAATGGGGAACCACGGAAAACCATTTTCAGGTCTGCTGACGGTGGGATTCGCACCTACCATCTCCCAAATGAAAGCTCACAGCTACGCGATCCTGACGTCATGGCCAATTCGCTCGGTGATAGCTATTTCGATTTCATTTGGATTCAACATCATTTAAAGTTGCTTGAGAGTGTCAATTCAAGGCGTTGGCTTCTGGCAAATTAAGAAGCTCCCGCAGGAACAAAATTCCGATAACTGGTCCCCCATGACTTTCTTCCTTCCTAAACATACAGTAAGGCATCTTCAAATGCACAGTGTCTTTCTGAAAACATTGACGGGCACTACAATCTACAGTAGATCCTGTAATCGCTAGATGGCACTTCCTCTCTTTTACATACATTTTTCTCAAGTTTATGGATTTTAAATTATTGTACGAATTTTATTTTCGCAGGGCTCGCTGCCTCTTTTAACGGTCGTCTCATCTTATTTTAGCATGTCAGTGGTAATTGAATCGGTTCTAATAGCAAGTCCGAAACTGATGACCTCGTTGTTTATAGCCTTCAAATAATAATAATAATAATAATAATAATAATAATAATAATAATAATAATAATAATAATAATAATAATAATAATAATAATAATAATAATAACAGTAATTTAATAATACAGACACAGATTAATATGATGATGCTTGTTTAAAGGGGCCTAACATCTAAGGTCATCGGCCCCTACACAGATTAATAAAGGATACCGAGGATACTTCGTTCTGTTCTGGCACACATGAACGACCTCAGTAAAATTGAACCGAGCTCGATAGCTGCAGTCGCTTAAGTGCGGCCAGTATCCAGTATTCGGGAGATAGTAGGTTCGAACCCTACTGTCGGCAGCCCTGAAAATGGTTTTCCGTGGTGTCCCATTTTCACACCAGGCTGTACCTTAATTAAGGCCACGGCCGCTTCCTTCCCACTCCTAGCCCTTTCCTGTCCCATCGTCGCCGTAAGACCTATCTGTGTCGGTGCGACGTAAAACAGCTAGCAAAAAAAAAGTAAAATTGAGATGGTCAATTTCTGGGTAAACTAAAAGACGATACAAAATGTTTTAGTGACAAAATTAAACCCAGACTATTTCCTACATTTTCCGGCAGACAATTCTTTTCCGTCTGGAAAAGTAAAACAACATCCTTGCTTACTGAAAAAGTCATTAAGCGATTAGCTGATTTGCATTTACTTGATTTTGTTTTTTTATTTAAACATTTTTAAAAGTGTTTTATAAAATAATTATTAGACCGTTGAAATCAGCAGCTTTTCCTGAAAAAAGTAGTAGAATTTGTTTATCAACAATATTATAGATAACACTATGAGTTCTACGTAGAATGCATTTCCTGGCGCTCCGATATTTTTATTTTTACCAATCCCGTATCGAGACTGGTGTTTTACAATCGAGCAGAAAGTCTACGCAGAAACAGTAAGTCCACAGCTGGCAGCCATGGTCACATCAGATGGAAAGTGTCAGCACAAGACATGTGTTCAAGGCAGTAGTGCGGGAATTCCTCGTATTGTTTCAGCAATGTATGTGGTACAGAAATGTAGTGCAATTAAGAGAAATATTTCAGGCTAGAATGTTGCATCATGTTCCTTGGCTAAGGTTGTGAACACGTAGTGGCAGTGTAGAGACGCCAACGTGAGCTCAGTATACTTGCAATTCCATGTGCCACGTTATACTACTAGGACTTCAACACATGTCCAGTACTCAGAAAATACGTAGGAATCAGATAAGAACAGAGTTCGACTTGCGAAAAAGTCGAAGATTTGTCAAAAAGCAAGTTTCCCCGTTTTATTCTCCAGAAATAAAGGAACAGAACTCGATTCAACTTACGTATCCGATAGTTTGTAGTTAGAACGATAGATTGCACATAGTGAAACAGAACCCAGGTACAGAGACAGCTGCAATACGGCGAAGTTACTGACTGGGTGGTTGTGGGAGGAGGTCCGCATAATGATCCATTCCCTGCAGGGAAGAAATGGAAGCTGTCAACATTCACAGGAGGACTATGTCTGGAGGCTATACGGGGATAAAGTGATATCTGCCCAAACATGGAAGAAGTGCCGTGAATTTGCAGAACCTCCTGTGAGTGTAAAAGACGAGACTGCTTTAAGAAAGTCGTCTTATGTTGGTGGTGTCCACTCTGCTTCAAACGTGCAACACTGGGTGTTCAACGAACAAGACCTCACTTTGTACCGCTAAGGAAAGGAGACGCTCATTTTACGCTGTGATAAATCTTTTAATAACTTTGTGATTATATCAAAAAACAAAGGAGTGATAGCGAAATAAAGCAGTGTTCTTTATCTTGACCTGTCAATCAATCAATTAATCAATCGCCACAGATCTGTATTTAGGGCTGCCAGCAAGGTGTGAGATTAATTACAAAGTTTATACAAGGAGTAATTTTAATACCACCTATTCGACACAATTTATTCCAGTATAGTGTGGTTAAATACACATGGAAAATTATAAGAAATTTGAAGGGTAGGCCTACATGATTCGCCCACTATTTATTGGGCATCATCAGCCTCAATCAATCTTAAAACACACATGGTCTAAGGAGTAATACTAACTTCGTAAAACGTATTGATGAATATTTACAAGTGTTAATACTGTGGATACAAAATGTTTACAGCACAAAAATATTGAATAAAACAGAACTTATACTAAAATTACTTTTTATCCTGGGTGATTTCCGATGAAGTTCGCTGATAATTCGGAACATACCGCATATTGGAGCAGCTCGCTTCCTTACTCCCAAAGTCTTCTCAACCTAAAATTCGGAGTATTTTTGCAACCCTGCTCTTTCATCGGAAACCACCCAGGACAAAATGTGCTGCTTTCCTTTGAGTCTTTTGCAGTTCTGGAATCTCATATGTCTTAATTTTTTTCTTTTCGCTAGTTGCTTTACGTCGCACCGACACAGATAGATCTTATGGCGACGATGGGACAGGAAAGGGCTAGGAGTGGGAAAGAAGCAGCCGTGGCCTTAATTAAGGTACAGCCCCAGCATTTGCCTGGTGTGAAAATGGGAAACCACGGAAAACCATTTCCAGGGCTGCCGACAGTGGGGTTCGAAACTATCTCCCAAATACTGGATACTGGCCGCACTTAAGCGACTGCAGCTATCGAGCTCGGTCTCATATGTCTGGTAGCGAACCCGTGCAATGAAACCATGCTCTAATTGCGGTGTTATCCGTGACTTATACGCTCTCTCCTTTCCATCCTGACTGCAAAATCTTAGTACAATGTCCTGATTCTATATGGAAAGAAGCCATATTAGAAAGTATTAACTACCGGTACTTCTAAACAAAAAATGGGAGTTGTACCTTTAGAACATGAAACATTCCATTAACTGTTCTAGAAATAAATTACGAGATCGGCACACCTGACTTAGTCTACCATTCAGCCATGGTGACATTTTTCGGAGATTTATAAAAAATGTGCTTATAAAGTGAATTACAATATTTCGTGTTTCATATTGACAGAAACCTCACCACGAAAGCTATTAAACCTGTCTTATTAAATTAATTACTTACTTACTTACTTACTTACTTACTTACTTACTTACTTACTTACTTACTTACTTACTTACTTACTTACTTACTTACTTACTTACTTACTTACTTACTTACTTACTTACTTACTTACTTACTTACTTACTTACTTACTTACTTACTTACTTACTTACTTACTTACTTACTTACTTACTTACTTACTTACTTACTTACTTACTTACTTACTTACTTACTTACTTACTTACTTACTTACTTACTTACTTACTTACTTACTTACTTACTTACTTACTTACTTACTTACTTACTTACTTACTTACTTACTTACTTACTTACTTACTTACTTACTTACTTACTTACTTACTTACTTATCACCTAGCCAATAATGCTGAAGATATTGCGGTTCCAAAGGTAGAAAAAAGCAAAGCAAAATCATTTCCGTACAGGCCATGAAGGACCTTGGAGGGGTGGAATATAAAGGTTTCCACTATCCGTACCCTCGGCACTTGATGTGGTAGAGTGGTTAGCTCTACGCCCGGCCGCCTTTGCTCCTAGAAATTAACCTGGTATTCATTTTTGGTACAGGCTGAGTAAACCTCAGAACGATATGCACCCCCGCAAGTGGAAATATCGTTTCTTAAATCATTTGACTTCCTGACGGGCAATCGAACCAACGTCCTTCCGAGTGACACCTGCACGCCTTTATCACTTCGGCCAGACAGCCCCTTCGAAAGTAAGTACGCCCCAAAATTCCTGCTGATTAAATATTTTTCTTGCTTGCTGGTGGCTTTACGTCACACCGACACAGATAGGTCTTTTTTACTAGTTGCTTTACGTCGCACCGACACAGGTCTTATGGCGACGATGGGACAGGAAAGGGCTAGGAGTGGGAAGGAAGCGGCCGTGGCCTTAATTAAGGTACAGCCCCAGCATTTACTTGGTGTGAAAATGGGAAACCACGGAAAAATATTTTCAGGGCTACAGACAGTGGATTCGAACCCACTATCTCCCCGATGCAAGCTCACAGCCGCGCGCCCCTAACCGCACGGCCAACTCGCCCGGTAGCTGATTAAATTACAAAACCGATTCATGGGTCTCCAACATTTAAAATAAATATGCCAGTATAATTTGAATTAATATTGGCTCCGCGATTAAATTACTTCAATAAAATAGTCAGTGTTTTGCTCGTAAGAATGTTTTGGATAACTGTTTCTCTTGAAGCTAATCGTATTCAGCTAAATTGTCCACCTCAATAACTCGTGAATCCTTCAGGATATTGACATTCAGTTTTCACTTGTAGTAATGGTACCGGTTTAAAGAGTATTCCCTGAAGACACATTTCCTATCTTCAGACACATAGGGCCTAGTGTATGTACTGAACCCTTGACTTACCGTTCCATCGTTGGTCGGCCACAGCTGCTACAGTAGAGCAATATTGAACTCTTAAATCTTGGGGTCGTTGCGGGAATGTTTCGGTCACGATCTTAACCAAACGATGGGGTTCAGAAGAAAGCCTAATTACTTGAAATGAGAAGCAAATATGTGCTTACTAACTTTTATTAAATTCTCAATGGCACAAAAAAATTATATAAATCCTTGATCAACAATTAATATTATTAATTATGAAATGTTTCAACGCAGTCACATTGCATAGCGTCTATATTTTCTTTTACAATATCGAAGAATTTGCTTCGGTGAAAGTAGGAATATCATAAATTTGTGAATGGTGAAACAAAAAAATGAAAGGAAAACCTGAAAAATCGGGCACCTATTAACCCAGACTGTAACTGAGAATTAATCCACACGATCCGTGTTCACTATAAGTTAACAGCAGCATTCACAATTGAAACAAAATTCCACCATGTATTTGTCATTTCATGACATCCTTAAGTGATAAAATAATCCCGATGCTGAACGTGCACCACCCAAACAGCTGTTCAGAAGGAACCAACAACAAAAACACGATCCGCGAGGATCTTACGTTACGTCGTTCTGCGAAATGCAGGAAACACTTATTCATCACGCATTTAGAAGAAATGCCAAACACTGAAGTTAATTTTAAAAAGTGGTAAATCACTTGAAAAATATTATTATAAAACCGACTTTCAGGTTATGAATGGTTACGTTACGCTTAATAAAATTACAAGTCCACAAAGAAAAAATACATACATACATACATACATACATACATACATTTATTGAACATAACAGGCGACTTCGCCCCTATACATGTTCACATGCAGAGTAAAATGAATAATAATAATAATAATAATAATAATAATAATAATAATAATAATAATAATAATAATAATAAGGATAATAATAATAAGAATAATTAGCAGTCATTAGCTGTAGCAGTCACTCACTCAATGTTCATCCAGTGTCCTTATTATGCTCTGTACTTGCGTCACATTATTGTTCCTGACCTACACCTAATCAATAAATCAAACAACACTCAGCATTTCAGCACTTGCATTCCAGCTAACTTTAAAACAAACAGACCATGCAATCCTGTCTTATTACCCAACTCCACATAACTAAGTACTCGGTCCGTATATTCCCTAATCCATTAGAATTTTCTCATACTATCCCCTTCCCTTATACACATAACTATTCTACCCCCCTATTCCCCTGCCCACCCTCTAACTCACTCTCCTTCATTTTACTCTCGCAGGCGTTTTTCGTCGCACAAAAATACCTGTTCAATTCACCCCCTTTTTCCCATTGTTTAATAATCCATCTCAGGATTGCGTTCTCATCCCCTCTCCCCAATATTTCCCGATGCTCGGCACTCAATAATCCATGTCTTAACCCCCTCGTTACCTCACAGTCTCTTAGCAAGTGAAAATCATCATTCACATCTCCACAAAGTACACACCTTGTCTTATCTCTCCCCTGTATCCACCCTGTATTCCTTTGCAAACCTAAAAGCCACCACATCATCCCATATCGTTTTGACCTATCGACGTATCTAATATTCAACCCTGCTATCTCCTCTATTTTCGGCAAAACAGTCAGCGAATTTCTTAGTCTGCTTTCCCCCAATAATTTCTGCCTATGGATATCTCTAATTCTCCTTTCCAGTATATTCATCCCTCTCACTTCTGTCTTCGACCAAACCTCCCCCCACAGGTGTCCTAATCCTATCCTCTCCAAATATCCCTTTATTTTTTCTAACCATCCACCCTTATACATGCTCTTACATTGCTGTGCATACGCTGCCCGTAATACCCTCCCCCCTTCCTGTCTTTTTAAATTCATCCATTATCTAACTATTCTTTTCACACCCTCTGATTCCGAATCCTCCCCACACATTAATTCCGCCCCTACATTTGCTGTACACCTCGGTAAGCCCATTACTAACTTAGCAAAACTACTAACAATCCTTCTTAGTTCCTCTCTTTTCTCATCCAGCCCCCAAACTTCTGAGCCGTATAATACCCTCCCAACGATTACCGACCTGAACACTAGCCTCAGTGTTTTATAACTGATCCCCGGGTATTTGACTAGCAAATTTCTGACTGAGGCTAAGGCTGCAAATCCTCTATATTTCACCCTTTTGATCTGGTCACTCCAAGTTCCTTTATCATTAAAAATAACTCCTAGATATTCCAACTTCCTTACCTGTTCCAATCTTTCTCCCTGAATGACCCAATTACCATCTATCTTTCTTCTTTTGTCCACCTGGACTACTAATATTTTAGACTTATTTCCATTAATTCTCAATCCCCATTTCCTCGCAAATAGCGTCACTGACTTTAAGGCCCTATTCATCGCCCCTGAAGTTATCGTCATCAATAACACATCAACCGCAAATATCAGTCCTGGTACTTCTAAACCATTAATTACTGGCACAGCCCAATTTTCTGTCCCAAACCCCTCTAAAATATCGTTGATAAATAAAATAAACAGTATTGGCGATAACTTGCATCCTTCTTTTAAACCCACCTTGGACTCTAATGGTCCACTCAGTCTCCCTTCTCCCAATTTTACACAAAACCTGACAACCCTATATATTCCTTCCACTGCCCTCAACATCTTCTCCGAAATCCCTAGCCTGCCTAATTTCTCTAATAGGGCCTCTCTATTCACCTTGTCAAAAGCTTTCTCAAAATCTATTGCTGCTACATAAACCGTACTTCTAGCCATATTCTTATACTTTTCTAGAATAGTCTTTACTATCATTATATTATCTACTGTTCTTTTCTTTTTCCTAAATCCACCTTGGTAATCTGTCAAAATTTCATTTTCTTCCGCCCACCCGCTTATTCTGTTCGCTAAAACCCCAGTATATATTTTACTCAAAGAATCCAACAGAGATATACCTCTATAACTGTTCACATTGTTCCTACTACCCTTCCCCTTGTATATAGGGCATATAATTCCTGTTTCCCATTCCTTAGGGTAATTACCTCCCTCAAATATCCTATTGAATAGTTTAACCATTGCCTCTATCATTATCTCATTTGTGCTAATTTCCTTCCAAAACTTGTTATTTATACCATTACACCCCCCGGCTGACTTTGCTCTGGCTCTGCTTATCACTCTCAGGATTTCCTCCCTTGTGATTTCTTTATCCAGGTCATAAATTGCCACTCTCCTATTCCTCCAAATTACTTCTTCTCCCGAACCTCTCCATCTTTCATCCCCCTTATTCCCTAGTAATTCGTCAAAGTGTCTGACCCATTGCACTTCCTCAATACTCGTTTTCTCTGTATTCCTTCCACCCTTAATAATTTTATTAATCTTATCCCAAACTCTCTCAAAATTATTTGTCTTGCAGTCATTATTTATGGCTTCCATTTGTTCCTCTAACCACGTCTTTTTTGTCTCATAAATTTTCTTTTTATACTCCTTCCTCAGTCTACAGAAAAACTCCCTTTCTTGGCTCCCACCTTTCCTTCTATATTCTCCTAACGCGTCCATCACCTTCCTCCGCATTCCTTCACACTCCCTATTAAACCATTCTTCTCCCTCTTTCTTATTTCCCTTTCTAGCTTTCGCCTTCTGCGCTATTATCTTTATTGGATGTAGCAACAATTCCAAGGCTTTATCAGTATTATTCTCTTCTAACGCCCCTTCCCACCCATATTTCAGGAGTTGTAACTCCTCTTTTACTACCCTATTCCAATCCCGGCCCACCTTCTCTGTCCATTTATACTTATTATAACCACTCCCTCATTTATCATTTGTCTCATCTTCCTTCATTGTACACTTCTCTTCCCCCCTTTTCAGCATAACCCTCACCGGGAAATGGTGTGATTCAATCCAGTCTCTTATTTCCATTCTTACAACTTCCTCAATCATCCCTTCCGAACTTAAAACCATATCTATCACACTACCACCCTTCTCAGTAACATATGTCAATTTCCCCGTCCTGTCACCCTCTATCCACCCATTCAGAATATACAAATTTACCACAGCACACATCTCTAGGAGCTTCTCTCCATAACTATTTGTAATTTTGTCCTCACTCCTTCTACTTTCCAACAAACACATTCCATCCTCCCTACTATAAACTGGGCTCTGTTCCCCTATTCTCGCGTTCCAATCCCCTAATAACAACATATCCTCCTCACCTGGAAACATTCCCCTTATCCTACCAATATCTACCAATAACTCTTCAAAAAAATATTTATTTGCATATGCTGAATTACTAGGGTGGCAGTAAACAAAAGCCAGATTTATTTTCTTCCTCCTTCCCTCACCCCCTCCCATATTCAATCTCAACCATATGGTTTCCATCATATCGGTCTCTATATCCTCTACTCTTTCACTAATTTCTTCCCTAATTAGAACTATCATCCCTCCTGGTGCTCGTCCCTTATTCCTCTCTTTTCTTCTATATTTATATTTTATCACAAACCCCTTCCAGCCACGTCTCCAAGAGTGCCACAACATCAAAACTTTCAATTACTTCCCGAATTTTCTTGTTTCCTAATTTGTTCCTTAGTCCCTCAATATTCACACATCCTATTTTCCAATATAGTTATAACTTTCCCTCCCTCCCTTCTTGGTCTCCCCCTTTATTCTTACTTCAAGTAGTTATCGACCTCTCATCCCTCGTCTCCATTCCTCCTTCTTTAACCAACCTATACCGTTCCATGTCCTCTGTATCCTCCATCCCTTTACGTACTTTTCCCCATATATCTTTTAAGCTCCTACTTCTGACTTTACTCATAATTTTTTTACCTTCCTGTCGATCTGTCTCCTCTTGTCTTTTCTTGTTCACTACACCACTGCACCCTGCTCTCACCGATTCTTGCTGCTCACCCCCACTCACCCCCTCACTATTTTGGGCTTCTGAATCCACCTTTCCTTGTCCTTTCTTGCTCACTGCAACACTACACTCTACTCTCCCAGTTTCTTGCTGCTCACTCTCACCGTCCACTTCACTATCTTGATCTTCTGCCTCCCGGCTGCACTGCCCATTTTCTTCTGAGATGCTCTCCTCTCCTGCTACGTCTCTCCCCTTCTTTTCTTCTTTCTTCTTCCCATCTTGCCTAGTCATCTCACCACCCTCAACCCTCTCGTTTTCGTCCATCTCCTTTAGCTTCGTCACTGAATGTACTCTAACCCATCGCCCGTTTGTCACCTCCAACCTCAGACCTCTTATTCGGGCCTTTAGCCCCTGGTTCCTCGCTCTCCATAGGTGCCTATTCAAGATCCTCATATTTTCACTTCCTTCACTTTCCATGTCTCTTTTCACCCTTATTTTCTGTCCCTGTAAATTCTTACTGTTACCTACCACAATTTCTGCCATTAGGGTAGATAAAAATTTTACCCTAATTGGCCTCCGTCCTTTAGTTTTACCAATTCTCTCTACATCGTCTATGTCACCACTACTGAAATCTATCTTCATTGTATCATGTATAACTTCGATCACCTTGCCTATCAGTTCCAACTTGTCCTCCCTCACATCTTCCTCAACTCCATATATAAATATGCCTTTCTTCCATCTCTCCTGCTTGTACTCCTCCCCTTCTTTCTTCATCCTCATCATCTCCTCTTTCAAATATTTCACTTCCCCTCTCAATAACTCGATTTCTTTCTCATTATTATCAACTCTTCTGCTTGATTCCTCCGTCCTCGTTTCCAGCCATTTCTTCATGTTGCCTATCTCCTTCCTCTGCTCCTCCATCATGTCCTTTATTTCCTGCAGTTTCTCCCACTGGCATTTCTCCTGCATGACTTCACTCACAACCACCCTGAGTGCGGCCAAATCCTCTGTGTTATATTTTCCACTGGTATTTGGGCCTGGGTTTAATTCCACCCCCCCAATAACCAGTAGCACCGCTACCACTGCCACTACCAGCACCGTTTCACTCATTTTTAATCCGTCCTTACTTATCACCAATCCATTCTTGTTCTCCTTCTTCCGTTTCGCCTGCCATTTGCCAATAGCGGCCCGGTATTGCTCGATGCCAACCATATTCACCGCACGCACTACTCTACACGACCTCTCTCCTCGAGCGCTCGAGCTAGACTGCCACAAAGAAAAATACACAAATTACAGAATTAAAGAATTCTTTCCTACTTAACAATGACTACCATCACAGATCCATCTACTTATTGTTTGTCCCAACACACTACCTACAAAGCTATCAATTAATCGAACTCAACTACGTATAAATGAAAAAACGACAAAGATTGAAAATACAATATATTACTGGCTGACGAATCGAATCCGTATTCGTAACTCAAGTCTCACACTAATACGTTGAGTGTCAACATGCACACTATCAAAGCGAAACGGACGTCAGAACGACAAAACAATTAAGTCCGTAAAATAAAATAAAATACCGAAGATATTTGAACTCAACACGCATGGAGAATTACAGTAAAATATTCAATCACCGTTAGCTCAGTACCCAATGTTGGACAACTCTCATTTGCCGATAGCGGTTCCATAATCTTAGGTAACACCTTCCAGCTGTTGAGGGGTGCGCACAAGTTTGGCCACTTCGCAAAAAAAAACATCTAATCTAAGACTTGAGTATGTACAGCTGACATCCCAGACCTATCTTCGGGCCTACTTAACATGTGTACACCCTAACATTAACCTCTATGTACACGTACCTTCCTAATTCTATCGTTGAGCGTGAACTAGGACGTCTCATCATCAGCATACTCCTAGGATAACGTGACGTCCTAAATATATCGTCGGGCGAAAACTGGGTCGTATACATTTCCCCTAGCATATCAGGCGAACTTGTAATTTCAAACAAACTCTGATATGTTTAACTGTAAATCTGGTCGAAACGACTAACACACAACGAAACAACTCTTGCCACAGAACGAATGCAAGTCGAAAAATGCAATAGGTTTCTATCTTGTTACAAAAAAAACGCGAACTTGAAAATAAATATCGCGTGGCAAACAATCCCCCAACTCAAACACGATCTCAGCACGCGCAATGAAGTTTAGGAAAGAATAATATCTTCCAACACACGTCTAACATTTAGTGGATGTCGTCAAAAATAATAATCATCACCAGCGCAGAAATCCATACTATAATTTTAGGGTGAGGCCCTCAGATTGCCTAACGTCATTTTCCAAATATACATATCCATGACTATCCACTAAAACGAAATTCAATAAATTTACACAGTCAAACATATCGCTTTAAAAACGTCAATTATCTCATTCCACAAATGCTCCTATTTACTGATAAATTACCGCCTTGTAATTTATGAACTCTACTGATTGGAAACTCGTCCTTACAGTCAAACAACACCAACCGTGTATACAAAATGCTCTTTTATCCTTGAGGTCATATTATAATATTCATTACTGACTTTACGTAACTAGTCACTTGAAATTTTTACTACCAAGAGTTACCCACCAAAATCGTTTTTCACTTGGGATCTTATTTGACATTTACTGTACTTCACACAATAATTACCTCGGACCGACCTTCTCCAGGTCCCGACTTTCGGATTGTTAGCGGAATATACTACAGCCTGCCACATAAATCTCACATTTAATATAATGCCTGTCTCAAAAATCCTTCCTCGGCAAACATAGCCTGTCTCAAAAACTCATTCTCGTCTCCTTCTCACGGCGGTATTACGTAAAATCCAGGTTCCCTTTCGCCTTCAATATTTCTACCACTCTCATCTCCACATATATAAATCCTTCGCTCTCAATCCATTTATATTATATTTCAAGACCCTTTCCAAATCTCAGCCCTCTTGTGAAAAACAACAACTTTTATATTAAAAAAATACCTTTTTATTTTTACTCTTATTACAACTTTCGGACCTCGAGAATACAACAACACACCGTGATTTTCCATATTACCGACATACACGATGTCACAAAATTTTACTTCCCATGAATAAACATAACGTTATCGGATTTCACTGGAAAATTTCTAAACGCCCGCAATCCTTGTAGAACATACTTGTTAAATCCACTTTTTAACATAGGAAAGTTTTATCCCGCGGTAGACATTATTATTATTATTATTATTATTATTATTATTATTATTATTATTATTATTATTATTATTATTATTATTATTATTATTTCGACGAAATTTTCTGAATTCAAACGATATTCGAAATTAATACACTTGCCACGACTACTTTATCATGATCACCTTCCTAATTTTTCTCACTTCGGACAATATCTCGAAGAACATTACCATAAGACTTAAACGTCGCATTTTATAGTTTCTTGATGTGAATTTTACAAAACTAAAAATTTTCACACGCTGACCAAAAATATAATATCTTTTCCTGATCATTACAAAATATCAACCCGACACACGCAATGAAAAATTTGTAGGGACAAACAATAATCTAACTACAACATAGATATAAAATATTCACAGACCTGCGATCGTAGCCATCGTCCTGGATTCTGGCTGCATCTAGCCAGCAACCTCGTTTATTTTTAGCCCTCCATGGCAAAATTTATCATCATCTTCCTATACATACAACTTAAATTACACAACACTTTATAACGCACTTTTTGACGTGGTCACCCTTGTGACGAGCTCGCTTCACAAATGGCGACTGACTTGTCCACCCTACTAAGAAGACCAGGTGTTTCAACAGATAAGGAACCAGACACTGTAGCTCTCATCCAGACTCTAACAAATATTATACGCACCCACTGAATACAAAGAGGAACTCAATTACTTATTCCTATTAGCGGCAGCTCAGAAAATTTCTATCATCTTTCATTCTAACAGTATATTTGAACCATAGCCACGAACATGTAGTAAGTTATTTGGAGATCAACTTTTTACACTTTTCTGCCGACGACGGGCGTGAGCTCCGCCGCTTCAGAAACCAGACAGACACTGAGAAATATGCGGAGGGGGGTTTCTTTTATACTCTATGGGGTGACGCCACTCACACCGTGGAGCTTGGTTATGCAATATGCTAATTCCGCATCCAATAGACTGATTTTTCTGAAATTTGTTCCATAACTTCGGACAGACTTACAATTTATTTAGGCGTTAATTTCATAATTTTCCCACACTCGCAACAGACGAAATAAATTATTTCTGCCCGGGCGTTTCGCGGGTTTTCTTCATTCATTGACCTTGGCACGTGTAACTAGTCCGCGGATCTGACGCGGATTTGTCTCTAGGCTTAACTGCATTTATATTTACCCTGGGGGTTCTGTCTTCACGTAGGGTTTAAGAATAATTTAGATTATTTATTTCAGAATTTACTGTGTTGCCAAAATCTCTCGTTACGAAGAATTCCGTGAATATGAAAAATTGTTGAATATTCGCAGTCCACCGAAGTATCACGGTATTTCACGAGCTTGCGGCTCGGCTCGACACGGGGCGCTCGGTCCCACGAGACAGCCAGACTCACGAAATGGCCGCTCTCAAACAAGTAACTTTTATTTGAAATAAATATTGAGAAAAATAAAAAAATAATGTTCTCATCGTAGAATTATGGGTTCAGTACAGTGGGTAAAAATAACTATTCATACACTGTTTGAGCGGTTTGTCAAAATGCAAGTACTTTATGCTCTACTACGAACCACCTGCGTAGAGAAATTATGCAGTCTTTAAATCAAAACAAAACGATTATAATATTCTGTTCGCAAAATGAATATTCATACACGTTGAAACACTGTCGTCAAACATACACAGTTTTACAATCAGTACTCCGTATGCATTCCCTGGACATCTACACCCAATTGCTTGAAGCCTTTGTGACATGACCTTACAAGGTTTGGTGTGGTTTGGGCATAAGTTTTTGACCATTTAATCTTCAGATGATCCACGAAATCTTATTTTGACAAGCATGTCCATTTCCTTACTCTCCGCTCCAATAACGACCACAGATTTTCTATGAGGCTGAGGTCTGGGAATGTGGAGACGTTCGAAGTTGTTCGCAAACATTATACATCAGCCACTCTTTTGTTATACGAGCCGTATGCTTAGGATCGTTGTCTTGTGGAAATAACGCGTCCTCAAGATTTAATTTCGTAACACTGACCAGGAAATTATCACGGAGTAGGTTCACACACGCTGTGGCACTCATATTACCATCAAAAACCACCCCAGCGTAGCTCATGCATTTTCACACCATGACATGAGCTCCGCCATGCTTGACAGTTGGTATAATGTCCTTAGAGTCAAATTCTTGATTTGGCTTACGCCACACATACCTTCGTCCCAGTGGCGTATGCTGGTATCAAGACGTGGGCCACCACTAGACTTAGGTTACCCCTGTTCGATAGTTGGTTTAGGGAACATCAAGCCATAAGCATTTTGAGCTGCAGCCAACAGCCAACGGAGCTGCCCGCTGTGTTGTCTAGGCTGCTTCACAAGCTACTGCCCTGGCCTCTGCCACCGCCAATACTCAACACCTGATCAATCGAGTTGGTAGCCTAAGGTTTAGCAAATTGAAGTCCAGCTTTGAGGCTAAATGGATAGAATGCTTGCCTTTGGTCCGACGACCCCGGTTCAATTTTCAGAATCAACCCCCTCATACTGTTAATTTCCCCTGGCTTGGGAACTGGGTGTTTATGACGTTTTCGCCATTCATTTTATCCTTAATAGGTCACCACCAAGCCTATGTAGATGCCATGCACCATTATTATTATTATTATTATTAATAATAATATTATTATTATTATTATTAACATCATCATAATCGTTAAATAACAATGTTGAATTTTACAGCGGTTGTACCCATCGTTCAATGGTTAATTATCTTCCTCGGAAGATCATTGGTGGTGTCCGACCCATGATCACGGGTTCGATTCCAACCAACAAAAGAGAACACTAAACCTGAAAGATTGCGTTTCATTTTAGCAGATCTACCAATAAAAGGAAAACTATATTACTCCTGTAACAGCAGCCCTGCAGTGTCTTCCTACAAGGATGTAGAAGTAAACGGGAGTGAAATACCAGCACTCCGTTATCTATATATTTAAAGCAGAAGGATGAGGTGAGGAAGTATATACGATGAGTAATTAATTTCGTGTGGCTATTTCTAGCCGAGTGCAGCCCTTGTAAGGCAGACCCTTCGATGAGGGTGGGCGGCACCTGCCATGTGTAGGTAACTGCGTGTTATTGTGGTGGAGGATAGTGTTATGTGTGGTGTGTGAGTTGCAGGGATGTTGGGGACAGCACAAACATCCAGCCCCCGGGCCATTGGAATTAACCAATGAAGGTTAAAATCGCCGACCCGGCCGGGAATCGAACCCGGGACCCTCTGAACCGAAGGCCAGTACGCTGACCATTCAGCCAACGAGTCGGACTATACGATGAGTAACGCATGGTGATAGCAGTGGCGATCTGACGGACCGAAGACTAGCACAGCTATCCTCCGCCGGTCCCCGCGCCTGTAGGCAGACAGCAACAAGTCGCGTGAGGCGAGTCGATGAGAAGGGACGAGTGTCTGGGCTGCAATATCAGTCTCCGAAGCCTTGTTCTCAGAATACGTGCGACGTGTTTTCTCATTGCTTTCAAGGTTTGCAAATGGAACAATGTGTCAGATGCTTACAATATAATGTGCTTTAGATTTCCATCGCTCGCATTTGAGGTTTGGGCTTCACTGATAGCCTTGTAGACCTCAGTATACGCCACTGCTTCGTCCATCAGAACCAGAAAGGTTGAACTTGCTCTCATCCAAGAATACAGCCGTCTTCTATTATTCCATGAGTTTATTGAGATATGTGCGAGCAAACTCCAGTCTTTTCACCCTATTGCGCCGGTTAATTAATGGTAGTCTACTTTCCTTGCTGTTCTGCCTTTTAAGCTAGCTTCGGCGACTTTTACATACCACACATGACTGCCATCTAACAGTATAAAAACTATTTTTGTGTCGTTAAATAATAACCCCCTGTGGGTGAAGGCGGTGGAATAACACCCACGCTATTCCCTGCCTGTCATAAGAGGCGACTAAAAGAGGCCCCAGAGCCTCTTAATTTGGGAGGTGTTACTTCCTTGCCTGTTGCTGTTGCGATGTCTTCAGCAAACATTCGGGCGCTCACACCGGAGTTCTTGCGGCGCGCTTCTTGTAGGCCTACTACATTTCGCGACTTTCGATCCGTTAGAGTTGGCATCCAGACCTTCGCACATTCGCCGTAGATCTTGTTCCTTTGCATTTGTTCACATGATACTGGACAGTAGCATGCGAGAAGTTCAGTTGTTTCTCTCTCTTTTTCTTTTTAGCAATGTTTCGGTAACAAAGACCCACTTGCCGTAATAAAACTATTTCTTCCTTCAGAACAGACTTCAACTCACACGATCGACGACCCATTCCCGTACCCTATTAGTTCCAGGCACTACGGATACACGATGAATGATTTATTTTCAGCTGTTTCTTTCGGTCGTCAGTCGGCGACTTTTACATACCATACATGGCTGCCATCTAACTGTATAAAAACTAGTTTTGTGTCGCTAAATAATAACCCCCTGTGGGTGAAGGCGGTAGAATAACATCCACGGTATTCCCTGCCTGTTATAAGAGGCGATTCAAAGGGGCTCTTAACTTGGAAGCATGGATTGGCAACCACGGGGTCTTTAGCTGAGTCTTGGCATTGCTTCCACTTTCTTGTCCCAGGCTCCACACTTTCATCTATCCTATCCGACCTCCTTTGTTCAAACGTGTTCTTTTCCAACCCCGACGGTATTAGAGCATTCGAGGCTTAGGGAATATATTTAATTTTCACGCCCTTCGTGGCCCTTGTTTTCTTTGGCCATACCTTTACTTTACGAAGTGTCGGATCCCTTCTGTGTTTTCTCTCCCATTTGTGTTATATAGACGACGAGCTGTAGTGTCTGTCATTGACGGCACAATCATATACTGTAGCATGTACAAAGTTATGTAACTTCTCAGCTACTTTCCACCATTACTACTAAAGCGTTTTCATTCCTCTCCTGAAGGAGGAGGCGGGCCTCTTAGACGGTGACGCCGTCTCTCAGGCCGGGAGATTTGTTGTGGTCAAGGAGATACACGTTGAAGGTGAAGGGGTTGGCGGCCGTGGCCTATACTACTAGGAACCGTCCCGGCATTCACCTTAGTGCAGGAGAATGGAAAACCACGGAATACTATTCTCAGGACAGCCGACGGTTGGGGCCAGCCGTGAGGTCCAGTCCTGTCTCGTCTCCCGAATGCACAGGCGTAGAGCCACGGTTGAGTCTGCTCGGGTGCCGGCCAGAGTGCAGAGCTGTTGGACCACGGGGCCACCTGAGGGCCGAGACCCACTCAGCATCTACCGACGTTCCGCCATTATTCAGGCATGCTGTTTTACTCGGGACAGCCGGGCTGAGTGGCTCAGACGGTTAAGGCGCTGGCCTTCTAACCCCAACTTGGCAGGTTCGATCCTGGCTCAGTCCGGTGGTATTTGAAGGTGCTCAAATACGACAGCCCCGTGTCGGTAGATTTACTGGCACGTAAAAGAACTCCTGCGGGACTAAATTCCGGCACCTCGGTGTCCCCGAAGACCTTAAAAAGTAGTTAGTGGGACGTAAAGCAAATAACATTATTATTTATTATTACTAGGGACGGAACGGTAATCGGAGATGAGTGGCAGCAGAAGAGACAATTCACATCGCAACAATGGTTAGTGTACGATAATCTTATCGTTGATCATTTATTTATTCACGAAGCACAAGATACAGCTACACTGAGCAAATTTCACTTGCACTGTCAACAAACTATTTGACAAACGTAAACTTTCATAATAAAATATAACAAACATAACAAAATATAACAAGATCAGGTACACATCCTACTAATAACTGTCCAAATCGAAAACCATGAGAATGTCCATGTTCATAGCCAAGTCGTCGTGGGTCAAGATGGCGGTATAATCCCTTCACACCAACTTATCTTTAAGATACTATTTACACACCTCTCGAATACACTTTTTTTTAATTTTTTTTTTTTTGCTATTTGCTTTATGTCACACCGACACAGATAGGTCTTATGGCGACGATGGGATGGGAAATGCCTACGAAGTGGAAGGATGCGGCCGTGGCCTTAATTAAGGTACAGCCCCGGCATTTGCCTGGTGTGAAAATGGGAAACCACGGAAAACCATCTTCAGGGCTGCCGACAGTGGGACACTTTTATTTGATGCTATATCAAGCTCTTGTCTCCTATTAATATTGTTAAAGAGTGTTCGGAGGCCGATTAGGAAAGATCGTTGAAGTATTGAGTGCTGAGTGTGGGGAATGTGGAGAAGGTCTTTGGTTCTGGTGGAGCGGGAAGGAACGCGGAGAGAGAAGAGTGAGACAAGACAGATCTTTTTTGCTATTTGCTTTACGTCGCACCGACACAGATAGGTCTTATGGCGACGATGGCACAGGGAAGGTCTAGGAATGGGAAGGAAGCGGTCGTGGCCTTAATTAAGGTACAGCCCCAGCATTTACCTGGTGTGAAAATGGGAAACCACGGAAAACCATCTTCAGGGTTGCCGACAGTGGAATTCGAACCCACTATCACCCGGATGCAAGCTCACAGCTGAGCGTCTCTAACCGCACGCTGTACATTAATTGAGATCATGGCCAGTATCTTCTCTATTCTAGCCCTTTCCCATCGTTGCGTCGTAGAGAACCTTCGGAGTGTTAACTAGAAAAAATAATAGAACAAAGAAAAACTAAAACGACGGTCACAAAACATTGTTTTTGTAAATATTATTTCTGCTATATCATACGTAACCACCATAGTTAAATAACTTTATGGATAACATTTTTCTGTAAGTAAAGCTTTTGCTCTCTTGTCTCCAATGCCTTGTTCATCTGTATTTTGAATGAAAACTCTTCAAGTTTCTTAACAGGACGGAATGCAGCATACAATTGTCTGTTAATAAACACAAGCTGGAGAAGGTAGATACCAAGTGTATAAGGAATTTCCACCTGCTCTGCTATTGGATGATAGTTTAAACATTCATTGTACATTAATAGGACCAAAGAAAAATGAAAAAAATACGTTTACTATGGAAAAGAATACCTTTCAGCTATGCCAAGGAAGGCAGCAATTCATTTAAACACTAAACTGATTGAAAAACATAACAAAATTAATCAGACATGAATCAATTAACTACAGAACATTGTTCTCCTTATACTAAACCACACCTCACGCTCTCACTCTTTATGTCAGTATCGTACAAAACAAGCAGAACCACCACAGTGAAATAATGGGATTGGTGTGACGTTAAGCCACTAGAAAATCAAATCAAAATAATAATACACATTTAAAAATAATCATAATGCATAATAAATATATAACAAATTGTTTGTTTGTCCAAACCTTGTCCCGTTTCTCTACGCGGGTGAGTGTGAGGTGAGATAAATCTGCCCTGGCAAGTTTTTATGACCAGATACCCTTCCTGGCGTCAACCTCATCAGTGGAGTTAACGAGATGAAATGAATGAAGTGATATATGATAGCAACAAGGGAGAGGATGAAACCCGATGCCGGCACATAGCCTACTCCTGTCGAACAGCACCAATGGGTCTGCTCAGGGCTGAAAGTCCCCATCAACAGCGTCATATGCCCTCACTCTATATGAGCACTGCTGAGGGGTTTGGAATTTAATCCAGGCTTTTGGCACGCAATCTAGTGATTAAAAATTGTATACCACTACCACCCCCTACCCTGCCGACCAACATTCTGATGGTGAATTTTTTTTCGAGCAACAGGACTGGAACCGGCTAACCACTGTGTCAGACCGTTTAGACTTCAACGCCTTAATGATCATGGCCATTAGGTGGGCTTATTATTATTATTATTATTATTATTATTATTATTATTATTATTATTATTATTATTATTATTTTATGATTATTATTATTTTGAAATGAAATGTCGTATGGCTTTTAGTGCCGGGATATCCCAGGACGAGTTCGGCTCGCCAGGTACAGGTCTTTCTATTTGACGCTCGTAGGCGACCTGCGCGTCGTGATGAGGATGAAATGATGATGAAGACAACACATACACCCAGCCCCCGTGCCATTGGAATTAACCAATTAAGGTTAAAATCCCCGACCCAGCCGGGAATCGAACCCGGGACCCTCTGAGCCGAAGGCCAGTACGCTGACCGTTCAGCCAACGAGTCGGACATTATTATTATTATTATTATTATTATTATTATTATTATTATTTTGCTTTACGTCGCACCGACACAGATAGGCCTTATGGCGACGATGGGATAGGGAAGGGCTAGTTAGGACTGGGAAGGAAGCGGCCGTGGCCTTAATTAAGGTACAGCCCCAGCATTTACCTGGTGTAAAAATGGGAAACTACGGAAAACCATCTTCAGGGCTGCCGACAGTGGGGCTGGAACCCACTATCTCCCGGATGGAAACTCACAGCTGCGCTCCCCTAACCCCACGGACAACTCGCCCGGTTTATTATTATTATTATTATTATTATTATTATTATTATTATTATTATTATTATTTGGGTGTATTATTATAGCCTTCCTGAGTTGGGGCTGATTTCTTGAACCCAAGTTAGCGTATTCTATTCTATTTCAGCTCATTCCGGTGGGTTCGATTCCCTGTCAGGAAATCCAAAAATTAGAAACTAGACTTCCTCTCCTTAGGGACACGTGACCCTGAGATTCACTCAGCCAGCATTAGAAATAAGTTCCAGGGTAATTTCTGGGACAAAGACGGCATACAGGTAACCGATCTATCCCATTTAGTCTCGGAATTATGGATAGCTAAAGTGTTTACCTTCTACTTCGCCGACAGTATTCAGTGCCTATATGGACATGGTGTTGCTTTACTTGCTGTTCTTATGGCACTCAGCTAATATCAACTCAAGAACATACCATGATACTGTTACTTAGATGGTTACCTATAGTTACAATGCGTCCTGTTGGGGAGTCAATTTGTGTCTTCGACTCGTGGGTCCTGATCTGAGCATCATAATAAGCCTTTACTGATCTTAATAATAAAGAAATTCAACATGTCATGAAATAAAATATTGTTCCTTGCAAGGGCAAAAGTGTTTCATGTATTTACTTCGAAACTCGCGACTTATACTCCACGTAAATACTCATTTCGGTCCTTTCAGCACAAAAAGAAATAATTATGACAAATTTTATGCTATACATTGTAGATGCAGTGAGCCTGTCTGGTGGCCATGGGCTGACAACGTGGTTAGCCGGTTCCAGACCCATTGGTGGAAAAAATATCCATCATCAGAATGTTACCCGGCAGGGTAGGAGAGGTGGTGTTATACAATTTCCAATCAGTCTATTGCGTGCCAAAAGCCTGGATTCAGTTCCAAACCTGTCTGCAGTGTTTATATGGAGCGAGGGCTGTTAATGATGATTCGTCCGTCGGATGATAACGTTAAGGCTTGAGCAGACCCCTTGGTGCTATTCGGCAGGAGTAGGCTACGTACCGGCAGCGGTTTTTAATCTCTCCCTTCCTACTAGCATACACACGTCATTCAGTTCACCTCATTATTACCTCCGCCTGGGGGCGCGGTGTTTGTGCTGTCTCCAACATTCCTGCAACTCACACACCACACATAGCACTATCCTCCACCACAATAACGCGCATTTACCTACACATGACAGACGCCGCCCACCCTCATCGGAGGGTCTGCCTTACAAGGGCTGCACTCGGCTAGAAATAGCCACACGAAATTATTATTATTATTATTATTATTATTATTATTATTATTATTATTATTTCCTCCGATGAAGTTGACGTCAAAAAGGACATCCGGTCGTAGAAACTTGCTACGAAGGTTCATCTCACTTCTTCCCTCATCCTGTAGAAGAACGGGATTAACATTGGACGCACACGCGCGCGCGCACACACACACACACACATTGTAAATACGGTGGTCAAATATAAGAGAAGGCCTTGAGCTCTTACTTCATTACAAATAACGGCGTTATCTATCTATCTATCTATCTATCTATCAAACATAGGGCCACATCTGCCTCCTTCCAAAATATATTCTCAGATCATTACAAATACACATAGGTATGAATACTACACCCACACAGGTTATCAGGCAGACTTCATACACACACTGTACACGAGGTATTGACCTCGAACTCGAAGCAGCAGCAGCAACAACCTCCGTGACAATAAACTCAACAAGTTTTCTGCAAGACAGTCGTGCCTCTACACATCAAAAAATGGTAAATAACGATACTTGTGGGATCTAGATATGACCTCAGCCTCCAAGGTTTCCCACATCAGCATTAGGAAAGATACATTTATTATACACTACAGCTGCTTCCTACCCAATTCTTTATCTAACGTTCTCATTCTGAGAGCGTCAGAGTTCGCATATGAAACAGAATGATCCACTCTGGCAGTTGTGACCTTGGTCGAGATTCGTAAATCAGATTCGACCACTTATATTAATGTGAGACATGGTACCTCACATATGCCGAAGATGAAACCGGGCCTAGATGATAAACGTACGTCCAAAATGGAAAAGAATGAAGAATCGAGGTTATTGCATCATTCTATGTAAATGCTAATGTATTCGTTAGCTGAGGACGTTGTTTGTAAATTCCCCTACACGTTAGATACTTGCGTAATTTGGTCAATTGAGAAGAAACAATTTTACAGTGTGTTCAAATATAGAAGGGCTATATTCTGTAGAGATGTGTCTTTCTATTCATTATATTGTATATTACAACAAATTTAATTTAAAAACTGTAAATATAATAATTTAACTATTAAGTTACAGGTAATTTTAACATTTTGAATTCTTCCTGTATTAAATTCAGGCTGCCATGGAGAAAATGTGTACCACAAATAATACGTACATAATTCAGCAGTCACAGGTTTATACTGAATCTAGGGCATATTTTTGTAATCCGTGCAATAATACTGTTAGCAAATAGGAGCGGGTCTATATATATTCCGATAGAATTTCTCAGTACACTTGTTGTATTGTCTTTTGTGGAAGCCTTCGACAATCCAAACCGTTCACAGAAGTTCTGAAGGAAATGTGAAATGGTCCGTCTGGCACTGAGTATTTTAATAGTTTTCGGACGGTATTTCTCTATAATACCCTGTCATGGGCTCCTATTTTAATCTCTTCTTTTTTTTTCTACCTCTTTTCTCACACTGGTGACGATAATGCTTGTTGTTTAAGGGGGTCTAGCATGTAAGGTCATCGGCCCTCTCACACTGTGTCGTAAATATGGATCTGGAATAGTTTTAAATTCGGATGCCCGTCTTGACGGCAACCCTATGTGGAGGGATGCATTCATTATACCGTGTTTCTATGGTGGTAGTGTGGTGTGTTGTGTGAATCTGAAGAGGAATGTGTTGGGATAAACACAAACACCCAGTCCTTGAATAAAATACTAGAATACGCAGTTAAAATCTCCGACTCGGCCAGGAATCGAGCCCGAGTCTTCTGTACCTGCCCAGGAGCTGAACATTTCAACGTCTTCTCTTCTTCATGGTTCTCAAACTTGATTGAAGTGTCTATGAATTGTTCTTGAAATAAACTTTCTGATGATATATTTCGATCCTATGATGGTACAGTACATTAATATATTTTTTCCCTGCTTTACGTCGCACCGACACAGATAGATCTTATGACGAAGGGATAGGAAAGGCCTAAGAACTGGAAAGAAGCGGCCGTGGCCTTAATTAAGGTACAGCCCCGGCATTTGCCTGGTGTAGAAATGGGAAACCACGGAAAACCATATTCAGGGCTGCCCACAGTGGGGTTCGAACCCACTATCTCCCGGATGCGAGCTCACGGCCGCACGCTCCTCACCACACGACCAACTCGCCCGATCATTAACAATTTAATATTTGTCTTCTGTGATTAATTTATGCTACAAATTAAAAGAATAAATTAGTCATTGTGTACTCATTGTTTGTAACTACAGCAGTAATATCATCTAGCGATGAATGAGAGCAAAACAGATGGAGCCCAACCGGACTCACAATAGTCACTGTAATGTTAATTTTGATGAGTTTTGTGGTTTAGGACATTGTAGGCCATCTCATTGAGTTTCCTCGCGGCTCAATGGTATTAGGGGCATCCGAAGTCAAGACAGTCTTTCATTGTCCCCTCCTTTTCTTCGAGTGATCGTTTCCTTCTCATTTCGTTATCTTCCTGGTCAATTTGGGCTGTAGACCTCGCAGTTTTGCGAACAGCAAGCACGTCATCAACCAACATCAGTGCCAGCTAACCCGTTACCATGACAAGTGAAGAATATTGTCATGTCAGCGTTGATAGACTCGGCGCTATTAATCTAAATTCGTGAATATCCCTGATAGCGCATGAGACAAAAATGATCAGAAATTATACTTTAGCAAACTTTTACTGTGTGTATTTTTTAAACAAAACTAATATTTTTGGAGTTATTTGGATGTTCGTGAAAAGTAGAATAATCGCGGTCTGCCTTTGTGGTGTAGTGGTTAGTGTGATTAGCTGCCACTCCCGTAGGCCCGGGTTCGATTCCCGGCTCTGCAACGAATTTGAAAAGTGGCACGAGGGATGGAACGCGGTCCACTCAGCCTCGGGAGGTCAAATGATAAGAAGTGGGTTCGATTCCCAACTCATCCATCCTGGAAGAGGTTTTCCGTGGTTTCCCACTTCTCCTCTAGGCAAATGCCGGGATGGTACCTAACTTAAGGCCACGGCCGCTTCCTTCCCTCTTCCTTGTCTATCCCTTCCAATCTTCCCATCCACCCCCCCCCCCACAAGGCCCCTTTTCAGCATAGCAGGAGAGGCCGCCTGGGCGAGGTACTGGTCATTCTCCCCAGTTGTATCCCCCGACCCAAAGTCTCATTCTCCAGGACACTGCCCTTGAGGCGGTAGAGGCGAGATCCCTCGCTGAGTCCGAGGGAAAAACCAACCCTGGAGGGTAAACAGATTAAGGAGGAGGAGGATAATCGTGAAAATATCTCCGTTGTCTCTCCTATGGTAGAAACCCATGAAAAAAAAAAAAAAAAAAAAAGAAAACGAAAGTATACTTTGCACAACTTTCATTGCGTAGTTTTCGATACAGGAAATATTAACGGAGAAATATGACATCTCATGTTTTGGTTGCCTCACTATTGCTACTCTACTGTATACTAAACGCGTAAGGGTTTAGTGCAGGGTTGTGAAACGCACAGTCCGAGGGTATGATTTGAATTTTCTATTAAGTTCGGTCTTAGTCTAATAAGTGCTTGCCTCATGGTTTATAGGAATCATAAATAAATAAAAATAAATAAATAAATAAATAAATAAATAAATAAATAAATAAATAAATAAATAAATAAATAAATAAATAAATAAATAAATAAATAAATAAATCACACAATAGCATATCTCTTCTTTGAAGGGTACCGTAATTAATTAGTCTAATTCATTAAATTTATTCCCTACTATGACGAACTAACTTCTTTCCGGACTGAAAAGTGTGTGGAAAATGACACTTTACCGTACAATAGCTATGTACTGTACTTTCCGGACACTTTTAATAGAAATCATCTCTGCTTCGTTGAACTCCGGTTCACACTAATGTAAACACTAATGGTCAGAGAGATTATGAATCAGAAAGCACCAAACTTAACCTTGTTGCATTGTTTCTCCACCTGGTCCGACTCATTGGCTGAATGGTCAGCCTTGAGGCCTTCGGTTCAGAGGGCCCGGGTTCGGGGACTGGGTGTTTGTGTTTGTTCCAACACTTTACTCTTCATAATCAGACAACACACTACACTACCAACCACCAGAGAAAAAACGCAATAGTGATTACATTCCTCCATATAAGGTTGGCGTCAGGAAGGGCATCCGACTGAAAAACAGGGCCAAATCCTCATGTGCGACATAGTTTGCACCCGCGACCCCACAGATGTGGGCAGAGCGGTAGAAGACGAAGGAGAGGAATGCTTCTCCACCTGATTGCAGTATTGTAATTCAATACCCATCTACTCTAGAAATGGTGTCTCTGAATTCCCAGCTTAAGTAATCTGCCGCCATGACCACCTTGACTATTGTCCATGTGAATCCATTTCCGATACATAAATATTGTATATATTACATTATATCATAAAGTTCGTATTACTTCCATTAATCCAGAACCGAAGGACCATATTTATTACTCTGGTAGCTCAGTGGACTGTTCAGTGGCGTTTCCTGGACCAGAAGTTCAGGCGTTTTTATAGATGAAATTAATGTAATAAATACAAGCCCACACATTTTGTCTTCCCCACCGCGCCACCCAGTTTCTTTTATCAGATTATTCAGATCACGAAATGAATTAATGTAATAGAAAAGCATCTAGAACAAATAGAAAGTCTGGAGAGAATTACGATTTTATTTCAAAGGTGAGATACGTACTGAGACCGTTTCAGTCATTTGACCAGTGTAACATTTTATATAGTGTAATATTATAATATTGCAAAACTAAAGTACAGAAAATTAAAAAAACCGCCCTGGGCATGGGCCAAATATGCGGTGAAATGTCAGAATTATGTATAGTAAAATATTAATTCAAAATAACTAGCTAACCTAGCCATCTGCCTCTGTGGTGTACTGGTTAGTGTGATTACCTGCCACCCCTGGAGGCTCGGGTTCGATTCCCGGCTCTTCCACGAAATTTAAAACGTGGTACAGGGACTGAAACGGGGTTCACTCAGCCTCGGGAGGTCAACTGAGTAGAGGGGGGTTCCATTCCAACCTTCGACATCCTCGAAGTGGCATTCCGTGGTTTCTCATTTCTCTTTTAGGCAAATGCCGGAATGGTACCTAAATTAACGCCACGGCCGCTTCCTTCCCACTTCCTTGTCTATCCCTTCCAATGTTCCCTTCCCCTCACAAGGCCCTTGTTCAGCATAGCAAGTGAGGCCACCTGGGCGAGGTACTGATCCTTCTCTCCAGTTGTATCCCTACAAGAGAAAGTTTCACGCTCCAGGACACTGCCCTTGAAGCGATAGAGATAAGATCCCCCTCTGAGCCTGAGAGAAAAACCAACCTTGGAGGGTAAACGGATTAAGTAAGTACGTAAGGGAACTTAGCAGAAGTATAAAATAAAATATTGTACGTAGCGTTTACTAACGTGATAAGACTGATAAGTTTCCTTACTCGTTTCGAAATACTCCCCGAGCCGCATCTCACTCATAACGTAAAACATCACTTTCTGTGGCTGTTGTGTACACAACTATTAATGTTGCTTGTTGTTTAAAGGGGTCTGACATCTAAGGTCATCGACCCCTACACAACTATTGCAATACTTACAGCTGATCCGCATTTAGGGCTGTCGCTCAGGTTGCGAATTCACTATTATTATTATTATTATTATTATTATTATTATTATTATTATTATTATTATTATTATTATTATTATTATTATGCTATTTGCTTTACGTCGCACCGACATAGATATGTCTTATGGCGACGATGGGATAGGAAAGGATTAGGAATTGGAAGGAAGCGGCCGTGGCCTTAATTAAGGTACAGCCCCGGCATTTGCCTGGTGTGAAAATGGGAAACCACAATTCACTATCAATTGTGTACCTAGTCTTTTCTTAAATAATGTCAAAGAAGTCGGAAATTTGTCGAAATTCTCCCGTGGTAAGTGATTCCAATCGCTGATTCTCCCTATGAACGAATACTTGCCCCAATTCCAATTTTTTCTTCATGTTATCTTTCCTACTTTTATAAGCTCCACTCAAACATAGTCCTTTCCGAACGTCATTCCACGTCATCTCTCCACTGACAGCCCGGAACATACCGCTAAATTCGATCAGATCGTATCCTTACTCCCAAATCTTTCCACAAGCAGATTGCCAGCTCTATGATCACGCTCGCGTCCTTCAAACCAAGCTTAGACTGTACGAGAATCAGATTTCTAATAATAACTTTATTCACTTCCCAACATTAAAGACCACCGTTGAAAACTATTAGAATATGTCCTGTATCATCTGCAAATAATAATAAAATAATAATAAAGTAATAAAATAATAATAATAATAATAATAATAATAATAATAATAATAATAATAATAATAATAATAATAATAATACCGAGCTCGACAGCTGCAGTCGCTTAAGTGCGGCCAGTATCCAGTATTCAGGAGATAGTGGGTTCGAACCCCACTGTCGACAGCCCTGAAGATAGTTTTCCGTGGTTTCCCATTTTCACACCAGGCAAATGCTGGGGCTGTACCTTAATTAAGGCCACGGCCACTTCCTTCCCAGTCCTAGCCCTTTCCTGTCCCATTGTCGCCATAATACCTATCTGTGTCGGTGCGACGTAAAGCCAATAGCAAATAATAATAATAATAATAATAATAATATTTTCTTTATGTCCCGTTAACTACATTAAGGGTTTTCGGAGACGCCGAGGTGCCGGAATTTTGTCCCGCAGGAGTTCTTTTACGTGCCAGCAATTATACAGAAACGAGGCAGTCGTATTTGAACACCTTCAAATCCCATCGGACTGAGCCAGGATCGTACTTGTCAAGTTGGGGTCAAAAGGCCAGCGCCTCAACCAGCTGAGCCATTCAGCCCGGCTATTAGCTGCTATGTAACATAGATATTAGATCTCCCAAACGAATTCCAGGAGAGATTTAAGGGTTTCCAATATTTGACATTTTCTTTCTACTCTGTTCTCTAGTCTTGAAAGCGCGAAAGAAGACATGTAACTTGAAGTTATTGATTTTTAGTGGGATTTAGTCCTCAGGAAGTATTTAAAAATATGTTCTTACCAGAATTTTACTCAAAATATCTCGATGAGAAGTATCCCCAAGTAAAAATGAAAGCTATTAAGATGTTTAGATGTCTAGTGGCACATAATAAGCCGTTTTACATTTGCGAAAAAATTTCTTCCTCTTATTAATAATATTTTTTTATTTTGATTTACGCCCCCACTAACTACTTTTACGGGTGTTAGAGACGCCGAGGTGCCGGAATTTTTCCCCATAGGAGTTCTACTACATGTCAGTAAATAGACCGACACGAGGCTGACGTATTTGAGCACCTTCAAACCCCATCGGACTGAGCCAGGATCGAATGTGCCAAGTTGGGTTCAGAAGGCCAGCGTCTCAACCGTCTGAGTCACTCAGCCCGGCATTTCTCCCTCTTAAAGGTGAACAAATCAAAATTAAGAAGCCAGTTTAAACATGTAAAACGTATTATTATGAGAGTTGTATTAAGCCTAATTATTTAACCAGATGTTAAACACCTGATAGGGAAGAAGCGATGACACACTTCCAGTACATTTTAAATTGCATGCTCACGTAGTGTATATCTGTTCTTGCAATTTCTTTATTTAATGTATCATTTTTGTATCATACTCAGTTAGGGCCTATATCAGATTTTAATACATTAATATGTACATGTTATCAATTTCAATATAATACACTAACTGGAAAAATTAACGGACCACTTGAATTTTCAAAGGATAAAGCGCTTTAAATTGTGAAGCATTTGTTTTATTATTTACATTGATTATTTTCTTGAAAAAAATTATATAAGTAACTGAGGATAGCAATAACAGACTGAAAACATAGATAATTTTTCATGAAAATAATAAATGTTTTATAATTTAACATGCTTTCTTTCGTCTCTGTGGTGTAGTGGTTAGTGTGATTAGCTGCCACCCCTGGAGACCCAGGTTCAATTCCCGGCTCTGCCACGAAATTTGAAAAGTTGTACGAGCGCTGGAACGACGTCCGCTCAGCCTCGGGAGGTCAGCTGAGTAGAGGGAGATTCGATTTCCACCTCAGCCATCCTCGAAGTAGTTTTCCGTGTTTTCCCATGCTCCTCCAGGCAAATGCCGGGATAGTACCTAACATAAGGCCACGGCCGCTTCCTTTCCTATTCCTTGTCTATCCCTTCCGATCTTTCCATTCCCCCACAAGGCCCCTGTTCAGCATAGCAAGTGAGGCCACCTGGGCGAGAAACTGGTCCTCCTCCACTGTTGTATCCCCGACCCAAACTCTCACGCTCTACGACGCTGCCCTTGATATGGTAGAGGTGGGATCCCTCGCTGAGTCCGAGGAAAAAGCCTACCCTGAAGGGTAAACAGATTAAGAAAGAAAGAAAATAATATAATAAAACAAATATTTCATAATTTTGACATGCTTTTTCTTTTTAAAATTCAAGTGATCCAATCATTTTGCCGGTCAGTGTATATAGGCCTGTCATCCCACACTGAAATATTTTTGTACCGATCTGTGGCCCCGCTGTGCTCACGTGATTTATGTTTTATGGTATACATACCAGTTACCCTTGGCCTACTGCTCACTCCTATCCCTGAACTTAAATATCGGGTTTCGAGAAATTCTGGTTAGCCGTTTTTGTGTGTGTGATATAACGAACAAACAAACAAACAAACAAAAAAACAGACAACACATGGATTGAAACTAGTCCACGTCCGAGATAAGAACGAAGTGTGAGACAAACATTTGAAGTGTACGGAAAAATGAAAAAGGTAATTTGACTGATTTATTATTGTTATAAATAACACATCTGTCCGCCTCTGTGGTGTAGTGGTTAGTGTGTTTAGCTGCCACCTCCGGAGGCCCGGGTTCGATTTCCGGCTCTGCCACGAAATCTGAAAAGTGGTACGAGGGCTTGAACGGGGTCCACTCAGCCTCGGGAGGTCAATTGAACAGAAGTGGGTTCGATTCTCTCCTCAGCTATCCTGGAAGTGGTTTTCCGTGGTTTCCCACTTCTCCTCCAGGCAAATGCCAGGGTGGTACCTAACTTAAGGCCACGGCCGCTTCCTTCCCCCTTCCTTGTCTATCCCTTCCAGTCTTCCCATCCCCTCACAAGGCCTCTGTTCAGCATAGCAGGTGAAGCCGCCTGTGTGATGTACTGGTCCTCCTGTCCAGTTGTATCCCCGACCCAATGTCTCACGCTCCAGGACACTGCCCTTGTGGCGGTAGAGGTGGGATCCTTCGCTGAGTCCGAAAGAAAAAACAACCCTGGAGGGTAAACAGATTAAGAAAGGAAGAAATAACAAATCTTCTAGTTTTGGTAAAGGTCCTCTTTAATCAGGCTGAGAAACAGTATTGAAGGTCAGACGAAGAGCCAGTTCGGATTACAGAGGAATTAGCTCCCAAGAAATTGCTTGTCGATTTTTGAAGCATGTTGTGCGTAGAACTAGAGAGCACTAACCCGATTTATACAGAGTTTAGGCATATGTTGTGTTGGGCTCGATAAATGGGGATGGTAGACTTCATCAACCTGCGACTGTGATCACCAAATGCTATAGATCGCATTGTCTTCGAGTGCCATGTTAGAACGTTCCAGGGCAACATGACAGATGATCTCCATGCAGCTAATGAAACTCTTCAATAGACTGCCATCCTAGCCTGGGATCTGTAGCACTGTTGTATATATGTGTAAAATGCTCAGCATATATAAAAATAAGTAAATGTACTCGTCTTGTGTTTCTCACTAGTTTTTTTCTTAATCATTTATGACAGCATTTTTCCCTTACATGCGTGTGTGGTCTGCAGGATTGTTTTCAAGATTCAAGCAATGATGAGGAAGAAGTCGCTCGAGGAATGAGTCGCGGGGGAGAGCGGGTTATTTCTGTTCCCGCTATCCGCCCGACGTACCGCTTCGTCTGTGTTCCTAACCTACATAGAACCTTGCAGAACGGGGTCAAAATAGCGCTGACCCTGATACGCAACGCGTACAGAAGCAACAGGCGATGTTATGGTTGCGCTTTTCACTACCAGAGAGCAGAGGTGCTTGGATAGCTTTACACCTCGCTGCGAATACTGCAAGTTCTGAATCCCGTAGGTAGATAGCGCTGAGAACGCCATTTTCAGTGACTATATGTACAGTGTGGCCAAGTCCAGCTCAGCCGCCATGTTTTAGCCAAGTCCTCAATAATCTGATAGATGAAAGAGAGTGACATTATTAGACTAGTTCAATGTTTTAAGATCTTACATCTGCTGTGTGTATGTAAGCCTATCAGTATTTGTTATATTCAAAGTCTGACTATCTGACGTAAGAATTCAGAGTGTAGATTTATATTTTTGGTATAGGACTACACGTCACAATTATTGAAGATGTTAGAAATACTGTGTAGGTGGCTAGGCCTATAACATTTATATTGTAATGCACGTGGGATAAAATAGTATAATCATTGTCTTTAATGAAGGCCCGTGTTCGATTCCCGGCTCTGCCAAGAAATTTGAAAAGTGGTGCGATGGCTGGAACGGGGTCGGGAGGTCAACTGAGTAGAGGTGGGTTCGATTCGCACCTCAGCCAACCTGGAATTGGTTTTCCGTGGTTTCCCACTCCTCCTCCAGACAAATGCCGGGATGGTACCTAACTTAAGGCCACGGCCGTTTCCTTCCCTCTTCCTTGTCTATCCCTTCCAATCTTCCCATCCCGTCACAAGGCCCCTGTTCAGCATAGCAGGTAAGGCCGCCTGGGCGAGGTACTGGTCATCCTCCCCAGTTATATCCACCGACCCAGAGTCTGAAGCTCCAGGACACTGCCCTTGAGGCGGTAGAGATGGGATCCCTCGCTGAGTCTGAGGGAAAAACCGACCCTGTAGCAAAAAAGCCACCTCCGTACAGGCCATGAAGGCCCTTGGAGGAGTGGAAGGTAAAGGCTTCCACCATTGTTAACCTCGGCACGTGATGGGGTAGAGTGGTTAGCTCTACGCCCGGTCGCCTTTGCCCCCAGGAATTAACCTGGAACTCATTTTTGGTGTAGGCTGAGTGAACCTTGATTGAACCTAAGGGCCATATGCACCTCCGGAAGTGGAAATCTCGTTTCTTAAATTTTACAACTTCCTGACGGGGATTCGAACCCACGTCCTTCCGGGCGAACCGAGCACGCCTTTACCGCCTCGGGCAGGCAGTAACCAGATAAAGGAGACTGTAAAGTTAGTCCACATTTAAATTTTTAAAAATAACATTACCATATTCCAGGTTACATGATTTTACATATCAGAATATACAATGCAGTATCATCAAACTATAGAAATGTACTTCTTATATAATTATGACTTATCGGTATTTATATAATCTTAACACACGCACCAAGGTAGAAAATGACATGATTATTTAACCGATGGTTAGATAAAATTGTATTACCTAGCTCCATATTTATGTTAACATAATATCGTAGCGTATCGTAATCTGTTTACACTCCAGGGTCGGTTTTTCCCTCGGACTCAGCGAGGGATCGCACCTCTACCGCCTCAAGGTCAGTGTCCTGGAGGTTCAGACTCTGGGTCGGGGGATACAACTAGGGAGGATGACCAGTACCTCGCCTAGGCGGCCTCACCTGCTATGCTGAACAGGGGCCTTGTGGGGGAGGGGTATGGGAAGATTGGAAGGGATAGACAAGGAAGTGGGAAGGAAGCGGCCGTGGTCTTCAGTTAGGTACCATCCCGACATTTGCCTGGAGGAGAAGGGGGAAACCACGGAAAACCACTTCCAGGATGGCTGAGGTGGGAATCGAACCCACTTCTACTTAGTTGACCTCCCGAGGCTGAGTGCACCTCGTTCCAGCCCTCGTACCACTTTTCAAATTTCGTGGCAGAGCCGGAAATCGAACCCGGACCTCCGGGGGTGGCAGCTAATCATACTAACCACTACACCGCAGAGGCGGCATGTTAACATAATATACTGTACCATTTTACTCGTGGTACTAATAGAAATAATAACGAAAACCTGCTACTCTTTGGTGGTAAAAGCAAACAACTGCCATGGTCCCCGGGTTGTTGTGTATAGTGCTCCTTTAATGATGGCTACGGTTTGATCTCCGCAATGAGGAATTAAATATCACTATACAATAGGCCTATAGTTTGAGAAAAAACTACTTGTTGCTCGGTGAAAACAAGCAGTTATCCTGATCCCGGAGTACTTGCATTCAGGAATCAATTACCGACCACCCGCGGTTCGATCCCTACGATGTGCGACTGATTCTGTGTCCCGGTGTCCGGCTCCACGGCTAAATGGTTAGCGTGCTGGCCTTTGGTCAGAGGTGTCCTGGGTTCTATTTCCGGCAGGATCGGGAATTTTAAACATCATTGGTTAATTTCGCTAGCACGGGGGCTGGGTGTATGTGTCGCCTTCATCATCATTTCATCCTCATCACGGCGCGCAGGTCGCCTAGGGGCATAAAATCAAAAGACCTGCACCTGACGAGCCGAACATGTCCTCGTACACTCCCAGCACTGAAAGCCGTACATTATTTCATTTCTGTATCCCTACTGTCGGTTTTATCATTTGTCCGACTCGTTGGCTGAATGGTCAGCGTACTGGCCTTCGGTTCAGAGGATCCAGGGTTCGATTCCCGGCCGGGTCGGGGATTTTAACCTTCATTGGTTAATTCCAGTGGCCCGCGTGCTGGATGTTTGTGCTGTCCCCAACATTCCTGCAACTCACACACCACACATAACACTATCCTCCACCACAATAACACGCAGTTACCTACACATGGCAGATGCCGCCCACCCTCATCGGAGGATCTGCCTTACAAGAGCTGCACTAGGCTAGAAATAGCCACACGAAATTATTATTATTACTGCTATAGTTACCTTCCTCTTTTTCTACCACTCTTCGCACAACTGTGGGGTATTGGGTGGTAACTGCGTCACACATGTGGATTTTGCCCTTCCTGGCGCAAATCCCATATCGAAGGGTGTAATCACTATTGCGTATTTTATGTTATCTCAATATGAAAAGAAGAGTGTTGGGACAAACACAAGCACCCGGTCCCCAAGCCCGGCCGGGAATTGAACCCAGGACACTCTGAACAGAAGGGCAGTACGCTGACCATTCAGCCACGGAGTCGGACTATTACTGTTATCATTACAATGCATGGGAAAACTCGACTTGATGGTAGGTGGCACTTATAACCTCGTCCTTTAAGAGATGAATAACCACAAAAGTTGGAATTTGAAAATACATTAATCATAATATCTCATACGGTGAAAATGAATGAGACTTACAGTAAATGATCGGGAGTGACCTTTCTTGTAACTTTTTTTATGTACAGGTTTTAGATAAAACAGATATCTTCGGACATATTTGGAAATTTTTGATAAATAATATAATCGTAAAAATCTGTTATTTTTCCTTACACGGTAAAATCACACGAAACGTAAAAGATCGGAAATTATATTATAAATAACTTTCGTTATGTACAGGTTTTCGATATGGCGAATATTAACGGAGAAATCTGACATTTACTGCCTTGGCTTCCATAAAATTACTAACCCATTTTCTTATAATTGTTACCAATATAATGCATGAGACAACTTTACTCGTTACTATGAGCGTCTTATAATGTGCTACGTTCAGAGCTGAAAACAAGCAATTGTCCAATTTCTTTTTAAAACCCTTTCCGGATCTGCTTCTGCATGCAAAGCATAACAGCCTGGCGTAATTTTCATCAAAACTCAGACCTCAGAAGTACATAAATTCGCACACATTTCGAAACAATAATACTAAATAATCTTCCGTGTTTAATAAAAACATATTTTGAGTTGTACTAAGGTTAAAACCAGTATCCTATACTTCGCTAAAATTCCATAAAGAGTGATCTTACCCTGTGCGGAATACATACGTTTAAATCAGTTGACGGGACATTTGGATAAAACATGGCGGAGCCAATCAGAATGAAGCACTCGTTGGCCACACTGTACAGACAGAGTCACTGTACACTGTTATACAGTGTCTCCATTGGGCGTATCGAGATTCAACGCGGAATACGACGTGGATGAAGTCCAGGATTGTTCTTCTAAAGTTCATTGTAATTATTCGGATGATGGAAACTAGCTGTCGTTATTATCGTTCTAAATGAATATACTTTTTGTATTGGTATTATATTTTATTTCACCTATACTGGTAATAATAACTTACTAACTGAAAGACCAGAAGACTTCATGGACAACGCAGTTAGAATGTTACCGCCTTATACAACTTCCATTAACTAGGTAACAAGTTCCACTTATTATCCAAAAGTGAGTATTCCATTAATTAATTTAAACTTTTCATAAACTAGTACTAAGATCGAGTCCCTTGCTAACCTATTAAATTATTAGATCTAGTCTCGTCCGACTCTGTGGTGTAATGATTAGTGTGATTAGCTGCCACCTCCGGAGGACCGGGTTCGATTCCCGGCTCTGCCACGAAATTTCAACTCAGCCTCCGGAGGTCAAGTGATCAGAGGGGAGTTTGATTTCCATATCATCCATCCTCCAGGCAAATGCCGGGATGGTACCTGACTTAAGGCCACGGCCGCTTTCTTCTCTCTTCCTTGTCTATCCCTTCCAATCTTCCCATAGCATGTGACGCCGTCTGGGCGAGGTACTGATCCTCCTCTCCAGTTGTATCCTTTTGATCCAAAGTCTAACTCTCCTTGAGGCGGTAGAGGCGGTATCATTCGCTGAGTCCGAGAGAAAAACCAACCCTGAAGGTGAACAGATTAAGAAAGAAAGAAAGAAAGATCTAATTTCCGTGCGGTACGCGATATTCAGGTTAGTTGTCACATGCCGTCTCAAAATATCGGATTCTCAAAATATGCGAATTCCAGAGGACAGTTTAACAAACCATTTTCATCATCATCATCATCTGTTTACCCTCCAGGTTCGGCTTTTCCCTCGGACTCAGCGAGGGATCCCAACTCTACCGCCTCAAGGGCAGTGTCCTGGAGCTTCAGACTCTCGGTCGGGGGATACAACTGGGGAGTATGACCAGTACCTCGCCCAGGCGGCCTCACCTGATATGGTGAACAGGGGCCTTCTAGGGGGATGGGAAGATTGGAAGGCATAGGCAAGGATGAGGGAAGGAAGCGGCCGTGGCCTTAAGTTAGGTACCATCCCGGCATTCGCCTGGAGGTGAAGTGGGAAACCACGGAAAACCACTTCGAGGATGGCTGAGGTGGGAATCGAACCCACCTCTACTCAGTTGACCTCCCGAGGCTGAGTGGACCCCGTTCCAGCCCTCGTACCACTTTTCAAATTTCGTGGCAGAGCCGGGAATCGAACCCGGACCTCCGGAGGTGGCAGCTAACCACGCTAACCACTACACCACAGAGGTGGCTACAAACCATTTTGCTACGTGAAATTCGATGTCTTTAGGTTTCTCGTATTTAGCTGTAGCCCTATTTATTCTTTCGTCTAAAGTGCAATATTTCTTTCTTCTCTTCAAACCCTCGAGATTCATATCCATCCTGGCCGTTTGAAAATTAGTTCCGCCTTCTTATTTTTTTAAACAAGATACCAAATTCTTGAAGCGGGGATGGGGTCCTTTCATCAGACGGTTGAACTAAGAATACCACCCTTCAACGGCATGGTGTGTTAGGTATCGTTTTTCATGACAATAAATTCCACAGCTCAAGTGGTATTTGTGGATTGTCCAGCCTCTGGTCATAGAAGAAGTAGAAAAATCAAAATAAAATGTATAATAACAATAACAAATTCACCCTCAACGTAGCGAAGTACGACACCCAGCTTGTAAACTTAAGAACTGGTTGTTTTTTAAGTACCGAGCTCGATAGCTGCAGTCGTTTAGGTGCGGCCAATATCCAGTATTCGAAAGATAGTGAGTTCGAACCCCACTGTTGGCAGCCCTGAAGATGGTTTTTCATGGTTTCCCATTTTCACAACAGGAAAATGTTGGGGCTGTACCTTAATTCACTCCACGGCCACTTCCTTCCCATAGAATAAGTAAAATATCCACTAGAGGTAACACTGGCGCTGCAGACGCGTGCGAAGTTGAGCGAGCGCAATGTTAGGCAAAAGCTGGATTATTTGGCACTCCTGTGCAACATGGCTGCACAGACAGGTTCATAAATGGCAATGGCGTATCATTCCACAGGTAAGTTCATTTGAAATTCATTCTCCTGGGTATAAAATAATATACTGCGTGACACGTATCGCAATATGGATTGGCCTAATTGCACTGATTTCGCGCCTTTTTACCCCTGTCGGCGTGAATGAGATTCTTGGGACCTTACCTTGAAGACTGGATTTTCTTAAATGATCGCAAACAATTTGGAAAACTATTGAACATTTCCCCTGGTAAGTTATTCCAATTCCTAACTCCCCTTCCTATAAACGAATATTTGCCCCAATTTGTCCTCTTGAATTCCAACTTTATCTTCATATTGTGATCTTTCCTAATTTTAAAGACACCAAAAAAAAAAAAAACCAAACCCCATGGCACTACAGCCCTTGATGGGCCTTGGCCTACCAAGCGACCGCTGCTCAGCCCGAAGGCCTGCAGATTACGAGGTGTCGTGTGGTCAGCATGACGGATCCTCTCGGCCGTTATTCTTGGCTGTCTAGACCGGGTTTAAAGACACCGCTCAAACTTATTCGTCTACTGATGTCCTCCCACGCCACCTCTCCACTGACAGCTAGGAACATACCACTTAATTGAGCAGCTCGTCTCCTTTTTCCTAAGTCTTCCCAGCCCGAACTTTGCAACATTTTTGTAACGCTACTCTTTTGTCGGAAATCACCCAGAACAAATCGAACTGCTTTTCTTTGGATTTTTTCCAGTTCTTGAATCAAGTAATCCTGGTGAGGGTCCTATACACTAGAACGATACTCTAGTTGGGGTCTTTCCAGAGACTTATATTCCCTCTCCTTTACATCCTTACTACAACCCCTAAATACCCTCATAACCATGTGCAGAGATCTGTACCCTTCATTAACAAATATTTATGTGATTACCCCAATGAAGGTCTTTTCTTATATTAACACCTAGGTACTTACAATGATCCCCAAAAGGAACTTTCACCCCCATCAACGCACTAATTAAAACCGAGAGGACTTTTTCTATTTGTGAAACTCACAACCTGACTTTTAACCCCGTTTATCATCATACCATTTCCCACCGTTGATCTCACAACACTATCGAGGTCACCCTGCAGCCGCTCACAATCTTGTAACCTATTTATTACTCTATACAGAATAACATCATCTGCAAACAACCTTATCTCTGATTCCACTTCTTTACACATATCATTGATATATATAAGAAAACAGAAAGGTCCAATAATACTGCCTTGAGGAATTCCCCTCTTAATTATTACAGGGTCAGATAAAGCTTCGTCTACTCTAATTCTCTGAGTTCTATTTTCTAGAAATATAGCCACTTTTTTAAATGTCTAGTAGCTGGGAGCCCCGAGGTGACAGAAGGCCTCTCTACTCATCGGTTTCAGCGGAGACTGCGAAAACTCGCAACAGCACCAGCACGACGTACACTAGCGGGGGAAAAATCGATCTGTCGTGACGAAACAAGTTCGCCACGTCAGATGTGAAAACCCCCTCTTCGCTTCGCTGTTAAAAAACAACTAAACTAGTGCTAGGTGTCAAGGCAGAAGACAGTAGATGTTAAAGAGTGTAGTGTTACAAGAAGGTGTAGGCAGTTGATGGAGACAAGGCGATTACAGCTTGGTGGGATTGCTAACAATGAGTTGGCGGGGGGGAGGGGGGGGCATGGCTGGTAGTTGCGGTGGGAGATGAGGGGAAAGAAGGTTTAGAAGGAGATAGAGTAGGGCAGAGTTGTCATGACTGGGTTTGTGAGGAGGGGGGTAGGGGAAAGAGATGGGGGAATATAGTGGTTGAGATGTGGTGGTGGATGACTTGGTTGGCGAAGATGCCTGGCGTGCCTGTAGTGAGACAGTATGGCCTTCTTAATGAATGGGCACCCCATTCAGTCACTCTTTTTTCTAGTCCAATAACACTCATTTTTGCCAGTAGTATTCCATGATCTACCCTATCAAATGCCTTAGATAAGCCAATCGCAATACAGTCCATTTGGCCTCCTGAATCCAGGATATCTGCTATACCTTGCTGAAATCCTACAAGCTGAGCTTCGGTGGAATAACCTTTCCTAAACCCAAACTGCCTTCTGTCAAACCAGTTATAATAATGTAAGGATGACATTTTTCCTTCAATAAATGGCCATGCCTTTGAAAGCGAATATCCAGAAAATCCAGTCGAGAGTAGACCCTGCAACACGCCAGCCTAAAGTCGATATCTATTTACTGGCACGCAAAGGAAATCGTGTGTAACAAAATTCCGGCACCTTGTTGTCTCCAAAACCGCAAAAGTAGTTAGTGGGACGTAAAACTGATATGTATTATTATTAAGATGAAGTGAATGAAAATGTGTAAGGAGATGGAAGGAATCGGCTGTGGCCTATGAATAGGGACTGTCCCGATATTTACCTGGAAATGAAAATATGAAACAAGAGGAAACCATTCCCAGGACAGCCGACGGTGGGGTACGGATCCATTCCTCTCCCGAATGCAGAGCTTGGCTCCTTAGCCATACCGTGCTAACACGCGCAGCCACTCACCTCGATTATTATTATTATTATTATTATTATTGTTATTATTACCAATGACTATCAGAGTTTTGCTTGACTCACGGTGTCTTGTTTAGAGACAAAGAGGAATTTGCTTCATATAAATCGAGTTTATTTGTTGTTTGATTGACTGAGTGAATGCATGACTGAATTGTCTCTAAATTCTTTGACTTATGTTCGAGTGATAGTAATTGCTTTGAAATTATTATTATTATTATTATTATTATTATTATTATTATTATTATTATTATTATTATTATTTCCTTATTTCACAGACTTCTAATCTGATCCCGTTGCTCCATCCACAAGTGATACTACAGGTACTGCACCCATCGGATGAGTCTGATTGGCAACATTTTAATAATTGTATTTGTTAATAAATAGTTATAGCCAGCGTTCTTAAACAAAGGGACAGCATTGGAAATTTCTGGTAGCTAGCTCGTGAGAATGAAGCCTTGATAGGAACCCACGCTTCTTTCTCTGCTAAAAATAAATTATTGGGACACCTGTTATTACATCATCTTTTGGAACTGCGTAGTTAGAGTGGAAAAGTACTGGCAGGAGTGACTGAGATGGAGAATCATGGTTATAGATACCCAAATCCCCTTATTTTGGAATGAACTCGTCCATATAGATGAACAGCGGAGTATGTGCTCCAATCAGATTGCTGCATTTAAATAATTTCAAAATTAGCGCGACCAAATGACATGTGGCTTGTAATTAATCCCTGTCAGTATTTAAGGAAGATTATATTAAGAGGAGATGTCAGTAATTATTATAGTAATTCTGAACTAACTTATTGGTTTGTGGCAAATGGATTGGAATATTGTGTATCCAGATGTTTGTTATCACCGGCAGTGGGAACCCCTTGCCAGCGTGGAGAGTGGTTTACCAGCGCGGCAGAAGATATAGTCCAACTAACGCCTACTGTATTGTAAAAGAAATTACGAACAATTTAAGAATCACGATGCATCATGGTAGTAACAAGAATTGATGCAATTTGTGTGTACAAAGCATTTCATGTTTTTGGTAACTTGGTTTTGGAGCTACCCAGCATTCCTTTGGTTGGGATTTTTAGTGGCAAGAATTAGTGTTCCTACGCCGATTAGTGCGCCAACATCCCCGAGTAGTGGCTTCTCACGGGTCAGTCATCACCAAGAGTCCTGTGGCGGTCAGACGTGTCTTAACTTTGCTCCGTATTCAAGTACAAAGGTACAGATGTGTGTGTATTTATTACTACAGTGGAGGTGGAAATACGCTTTATAAACAGTAGTTGGGCTGTTAAGGTATTTAAAACCACCCAAGTGAGTGGAGTATTAAATTGACAGATTTTACGAGTGTTCAGTCTATGCAGGGCGAAGACGAAACTTTTAATTATGCAGTAGTTGCATCTTAGGTGACGCAGTTAGAGTGTGTAGCCCGCAGAGCAACCCAAACAGTTTAAAATATATGTGTAAGCCGTAAATGGTGGAGAACAATTAGCCTGCTACCGCGGAGCTGTTAGTATGTTTGAAACATTTGAGCGGAGGAAATACTCTCCCTCTCTATAAGTATTTAGGTCGAGTGGGGGTGGACACTTTCTCCCGCAGCTGGGGCTTTACAAAGGAAACCGTTGAGCCCATGCAAGACTTCGCTCCGTGAGAAGCAGCAGTGTGTTAAAGCAGAGTACGTAAAATCCGGCCTAAGTTCCAAAATATCTGAGTACTGCGTATGTGTGTATATATGTATTACAGTGTAATGTCTAGTTTTAAAACAAGGTGTCGTGTTTAATGTTATGGGTAGGAAATAAACGTGTGCAAAGTGTCAAGCGAGAGTGGAAAGTAGTAATATAAGCCAATGCCGGATACAGCAAGAATGGTCAATGATATTAACATGTTGGTCATGAATCTGTAAGACAACATGGCTGCCTTTAGTCCTGGTGATCCCGAAATGGCATCAATGTGAGTACACAATCTCATGTTTGATTTAAAAATCTAAAGCTTTCCTTTGATAATGGTATCTTTATTTAGATAGGTATGCGAGTGACGATGATGTAACTGTAAACCCGAGTACACAGCCAGAAAATTAGGATAATTCTGTTTATGAGTAGTGTAAATATTTATTATTATTATTATCGTTATTAATCGTGTGTGTACTAAATTTAATTTGTTAGTAACGAACAAGTTATATTTTTGAGGCAATTATAATGGTGTTTCGCATATACCCGCATTATTATTATTATTATCAGTAGCATTGTCAGTATTGCATTTAAGCGGAATTTTTTGTTTCACGCAAGCACAGTTATCGTGGTGGAGGAGTGATGAAGTCAATTAATGATAATAAAACATATATATATATATATATATTCAATAGTTACTGTCGAGAATTCTGTTGGGACGACAGTAACACTGATACATCCACATATTGTTGCTATGGCAAGTAACGCGGTTAGACAGTTGAGTGAACAATGCTAAATAAAAGGATTTATTTTGGCTCAGGTAAAACAAGGTGTTGTCAAATGAGAAGAACGATATTGAGCAACGGTAATTTATTTGAGATGTTTGAAGGTCCGTAGTTGAGAGTATATGGTAACACATGAGGTTATTTACCTGAAGATAATTATGGAGAACAAAGAGTATGGTGAACATATTCTCAATAAAAATGGAAATATAAGTATCAGCGTGATAGCTGAGAGGTAATAGAATTCGTGCAGAATGAGAAATGATGATGACGTCGTAAATGAATAAATGTGAGGAAATAAATAAGCCAGTTAAAGAAGGTATACGAGTTAGAAGGACCAGATGATACATGTAAATGGTTTAGCTGTGACACAATATCGTTTTATTCAGAGAAAGTTATAGTACGCATTTGAATGATATTTTAAAGTTAGGTTGGTAATATGGATCACACAACTGGGCTGGTGTGGATGCTTGCCAGTAGGAACTATTTTATTGGTTTTAACAGATGATTATTATTATTATTAATATTAAATATATTTATTACTTTATTTGCCTCGTATTAGCCATCATTTAGGTACATTCTTTTATTGTCTGTGCATTGTCTATGCATTTTATTCTGAAGAAACCACCGTAACATTTGTAATGGGTCATGGCTGTATTTCAGCGAATTATAACATGTTGAGATGCTGAAATAAGCCAAAAGTGTGGTATGTGCTGATGACAAGGTTCATATATGTATATATTAGTGGAACTTTAGGTATTAGGTTAGGATTTCTGGCTGCGTTATCTCGCTTGGTGTACATATTAGCATAAATTAGTGTATGTTTATTTAAAGTAGGAGAGTTTGTCTTTTCTAGATTAATTTTACGATATCTAAGTAAGGGTCACTCGCATATATCGAAAGTAAAGCTTTAGATTTGTGTGCAACAACAACCAAGGTCCATTATGTGAGTTAAAGTTACTGAATTCTCAGGTTAAAGCAATTATTGTTTATTGCACCTGGAAGGAAGATATTGAAATTATGGGAACTCAGTAACGGTTTTGATAAGAGAAATATTATTATTATTATTAATATTGGTGAACTCTATTATGAGAATTTCATGGTTATGCCTTTACACAGTGGATTAGGTATTTCATTAAATTATGGCAAATATGGTTTTATAGATAAAGAAAACCCAATAAGCACTGTTAAGAAAGATTCTATTCAAATGGTGTTACTCATGGCAAATGAATGTTCTAAGATAACTGACATAAACATACTATAATTTATCAGGATGGTGGATCAAGAGTACCGTAATTACAGGTCATGTTAAGATATTATTATTTATTATTATTATTATTATTATTATTATTATTATTATTACTATTGTATTACATTTTAGGTTGGTTTTCCAAACTACAGATATGCATTTGGGATACACTGTGGAGACTTTCCTGTATTCTTTTAATTGGTTTACAATGTAATTCAGTGATATCAAAACAATTTTATTAATTAGTTAATCGATACTTTATTTTTTTTATATTTATATAAACAACTTTATTTTTTTATATTTATATAAACAATTTTATCTATTATAATTATTTTGACTGATGGCAAGTAGTTTTTTTGATGAATAACTTGAATTGGCTATACAAAAATTTATTCACATCAATATTATTATTATTATTATTATTATTATTATTATTATTATTATTATTATTATTATTATTATTATTATCATCACTAAGAGTTCTCATGATTATATTGTTATTCAATTGATCCACCTGGTTTATTAACAACATTATCCTAGTATATATGTACAGTTACACAGACATTATATAATTGGATGAATTAATATGGGAAACATCATTTAAAACATAATTTTATGGAAAATTATAAATATTATTCTTTAGGGATTAATGAGGTAGTCATGTGTGTCATTATTGAGAATTCTAGTTGTACAGTCTCATAAGGTAATAATGTAACATTAACCAATCTTATTTTACTTTTTATAAAATTTATTTACTTTTCTCTTTTGATTTATAAATAAAATATTATATACATATTTAAACTCAAATCAGTCTGAGTCATAAGTCATTGTAGTCAATAGTTTTACCGAATGCACTATCCCTATGCATCCTGATTCGACGACAGGGACTGATCGCTCCTGAGAAGAGGACCTCACCACCTTCGGTAAGTATTTTTTTTTTTTTTAGGGCAGCCGAGGCAACGTTGACATCTAATCTACACCGAAGGAGCTCTGCAAGGGTGCAGTACTTGATCCATTCGCCATTGGTCTATAACATATTACGCTTGCGCTTGATATGGTTATGGAAGTTGCCCACTTTCTTCTCTGCTTCCGTGAACTGAGGTAATCGGATGACCACCTTCTCCACAACTGCTGTTGCATAGACTGCACTCTCTGCCATCTGGACAATTTACTGAAGGGCAAATCAGTTAAATCTGGCTCGGGTAGGCAGGTAAGAGGTGCATCAATTAGAAAATGACCAGGAGGTAAATAACTAGGGGCCATGGGCTCATCTGACAGAACTGTTAAAGGACGGAAATTAAGGCAAGCTTCTATCTGAGCAGTTAGTGTATTTAATTGCTCAAATGTCAGCATATTATTTCCTACTACACGCTTAAAATGGTATATCATGGATTTCACCGCTGCTTCCCACAGACAGGTAAACTTGGAGGTATGAAATGCCGGGTTAGCTGTTCTGCTGCTGCATGCTCATGAAGTCGTAGATTGAATGATTCTGGTAGGATCATTTTCCTCAGATTCTGTAGTTCCCGTAGTTCGCGTTTCGCTCCGACGAATTTTTTTTTTTTTTTTGTCACTGTAGCCTATATGTGCACACTCCTCTCTCTTCTTATTTTAAACCTTTTGATGGCAGCTATAAAGGCTTCTGAAGATAGATTACTGGCCACTTCTAGATGGATTGCCTTTGTTGACAAGCAGATGAATATTGCAGTATAGCACTACAGTGTTGTTTTCCTCCGCGTATTCCCACACCTGATCAAAATTGGGCCTGCATAGTCCACACCAGCATTGAGAAATGGTCGAGATGGTTGGATCCTAGGTGATGGTAAGTTTCCCATTAGTTGCTGGGAAACTGTAGCCTTCAGTCTAAAACATCTGAGGCATTTATGCTAGACAAACTTGATCACCGATTTGGCTGCAGGAATCCAATACATTTCTCGAAGTGCTGCTAGTAAATGTTGTGGTCCAGCATGCAATAACCGCAGACATATTGATAATACCATTTTTTTTCAGGTGATGCTTTGAAGGAAGAAACAGCTGATGCTTGGCATCAAATGTTAAGTTTGAATTGTCGAGTCTCCCACCGACCCGTACCATTTCATGACCATCCAAGAATGGATGTAGTACCATCAATTTGTTTTACTTTGGTCCTTGCCTCTCTTGAGTTCGTGTATTTCCTGGACGTTAACAACGTGTTGTTTCTTTTCTGTTCATTGTTATTGCAAAACCTAACTGTGTAGCAGCCATTGATGTTTTCCCCCATATTTACTACTACTGCTAAATATTTTCATTACTCCCCTGACTGGGGAGGCGGGCCTCCTAGACGGTGACGCCGTCTCTCAGTCCAGGAGATTTGTATCAGAGAAGGAGAAGTGCAGAGAAGGTGAGAGTGTTGGCGACCGTGGCCCTATACTAGGAACTGTCCCGGCATTCTCCTTAGTGCAGGAGAATGGAAAAGCACGGAAAACCATTATCAGGTCAGCGGACGGTGGAGACTATCTCCTCTCCAGCTCCCGTATACAGAGGCGTAGAGCCACGATAAAGCCGTGGCTTTCCGTCCTCTGCTCGGTTGGCCCGTCGAAGTGCAGAGCTGTCGGACCACGAAGCAGCCGTGGCCATTTGTAAGCTGAAACCTACTCTTATTAAGCATAGTCCCGGATTTTGACTTGGAGGACTCGATATTTTTCTAAACAACCATCAGAATTTGTTCTTTCTGCTACCATACTAATTGGAATGTTGGCGTATTATCTGCAGTTTCTGAAACAAAATACGTGTTGATTACATTGAAATTAAAGTAACTCAAGAGATTAATTTATTTTAATTAAATTATTTAGTCTATGATTTCCTTGCATAGATATGTCCAATATTTGAAGAACATGCGCTGAAACATACGAATTCCAGCACACACCCAGGGGCTTCTTGTAATGCAGTCCATTTTCTAAATAATTTGGAGCACGACCTCTTAGTTCAACATTCCCATGTTTCGAAGCAGCCGTCAGACCAGTCTGAAGTGTTGAGTTAATGGAATATGTAGGGTTCAAAACCTTATATCCAACATGCCGTTATCACCCGCTTTATGTGGGGAATTCCCCGGGGACTCAGGATGTTTTATGTGGCAAAAGAAAGTAATCAGGTGCATTTCAGACAAGCAATCATGTGGGGCCATTTTACAATAACTGGGAATAATGACTCTTCTCTCAATATATACTTAGCAATGCATAATGGATATCAAAGAAACCTAATTACCCATTAAGGAAGGAGATGAATCAACAAAATACAAGAAGAAGAAATAATATAGACACGCCTCATGTCAGATTAAAGGAAACGCAAAATATCATAACTACACAGGAATGATGCCCTTTAACAAGCTCCCATTGAAATTAAGAGATATGTCGGTGAAATCCTTTCAAAAGATTCTAAAAAACTGGCTGATGGGATACAGCATTTACAGTATACAGGAATCTGAAGGAAAATATGGTGCACATCCAAATAAATTAGTAAAGATGTGTAAATATGTGGGTAATTAAATATATACTGTAAATATGTGGATATATGACTTGCAGTATAGCACAAAATAGTACAGTATATATTCCAAAGGAATGAATGATGTTTAATAGTGTGGCATATGTATAATCACCATTTTTAAGACCATTTTTATGGAAACTTTATAAAAAGCGTTCTAAGGTATAATAGGAAAACGTAAGTAGAAAGTTGTTTACCCCAGCAGCGTTGGGGTGGATGGGGTTCAGGGCACGCCACTGTTTAAAATTTCTGGCAGTGAAAAGGGTTTTTATGCCTCTTCCTGTGCCATTCGTTAGTTACTAGTCAAGCATCCAGCAGTTCAATGTGAATTTTACGGGGAATTCCCTCCAGAAGACCAGAGCTGAATGTTAGGCGAGATGTAATGCTCGCCATATCACTTGTTTCTTCTCTACCAGACGTATTGCTGTGGGAGCTTTAATATACTGAAGTAACCCCTGGTCATTAGGTTTAATATCCGGCTCCATGGCTAAATGATGGCCTTTGGTCCAGTGGGTCCCGGGTTCGATTCCGGCCGGGCCGGAATTTTAACCTTCATTGGTTAGTTACAGTGGCTCGGTGATTGGATGTATGTGCCATCTTACTAATTAGAAATCATCATAGGTAGAAACCCATCTTCATAGACGTACAGGTCGCCTTCACCAGGCAACTTTGGAAGCTACATGCCATTATTATTATCAGATTAAATATCTTAACTTGTTTTGTGTGACAACAATGGTGTGTCACCACATTTTCTATGCGGTCTGTCCTTAATATTATAAGAGGTGGTTGCAATAATATAATAATTTGAAGGGGGTATGCGAAGTAGCTCAGTAGGGAGAGCTTTTGCATGACTGGCCATCTGCATGGGCGTTTGCAAGACCAGCGTTACTAGGATCAATTCTTCCTTGACCGCGCACCAAACTTTAGTTTATTGACTACCTACTGGTAGCTTTTCGAATTACTACCTTCAAAGCCTTGCAGGCGGCCATGGACCGGGAATGACAGTGGTGCTTGAATGGCAGCGGTCTAGCGCCGGGGAAGTCTTGGTACGACCGCGATAGGATAACCAGAGCCGAAAGGGGATATAGGAATAGATTTCTCATAATTTCTCCTTTAGGGAGGGATGGAAGTAGCTGTCAGAAGACTAGCCTTTGCACCTCGCGTGATTCTGTACTCTTTACTGGGCTATGTTCCTTCGTTAGTACTCAGTTGTCGGCAATTCGTCCAAACAGGTAGGTCACCACGGGCTGTGAGGCGGAGCGGAGCCTCACGGCACCCCAACACAAAACAAGGACACATAAAAACACAGCACTATTCACTGTATCTCCCCTAGAACTAGGAAAAACTAGTTGAGCTGGGCTGAGCGATTACCATCGTCCCTACAGCCTGGAGGCACCCAGTGACTTCCATCTCTTCAGGGCGTTGAAGAAGCACCTTGGTGGTAAGCGATTCATGACGTGGCTTTAGGTACTGGACTCAGATTCCTTCCATACCGGCATCAAAGCCTTGGCGTACCGTTAAAAAAGTGCTCGGACAAGAATGGTGAGTATGGTGAGTATGATTAATAGTACAGCGTATCAGTGCCCTAATACTATGTATCCAGCTGTAAAATAAATTTTATTCATACGAGTTCTTGATACCTTATTTTTTGAAGCTATCTTGTAAATATGGTAGAAGGTGGCCCCGTAGTCGGAGGTCAGCCGTACAAAGACTGCACCAGGCTTAGCAATAGCCAAACAAAATTATTACCTACAGGCTGGCTTACCGTGTTTGAGAGTCGAAGAAAATAACCGCAAGCACGTGTATTCTGAAGTACTACTTTTTCCAATACATTTCTCTTTCGTTAATTAGGTTGTTCCGCCCGAGCAAACCGTTTTCATTTCCCACGTGGAGAATAATAAGCCGTTTACCCTTGCCAGAGGGCGATTTCAACGCACACGATAATCTCCCTAAGCAATCCATCTTTACTTGATGTTATAGTTTCATCTTTCCAAATTTTCGTAGGAGTATGTTCTGCATTTACCCACGTTTCATCAAGGAAATAAATAGATATTACCCTATTCACGAAATTTCTTGATCTTACATAAATACTTTCTTCTCCCGAACACAATTCTTTTCAATTGGCGATTTCGAGACACTTACGTGAAGTTACTAATTTTCAAAAGTCTGTGAAGAGTTGTACGAGAAAATGTAGGCAATGTATCGCCACTATTAAGTGAAGCTAACATTTTATTAAGAATTGGTACTTAATTTCTTGAAAAGAAGTCGTGAATGTTTTTACGAATATCTTTCGTAAAATTGTCGCATATTTCACTTAGCTTTGTCGTTTTACGTGTTTTCTTAGGCGTAACCATTTTCCTGTCAACCTGAAATTCTTTCCTAGCATGGTAAATGCTCGCCTTAGAAATATCTGTTGCATCGGCCACTGCACGTGTTACTTCATCACTTCCAGGATTTTCTTCACGAAACTTGAAAAACACACTTAACACCCACATCTTATATCTATATCTTATATCGTCAGTTTTCTGTTTTTGATGTTTAATCACATGCTGGTCTGGTTCACAAATGGTTTACAATTAAGGCTCTCTCTCTCTCTCACACACACACACTCAAACACACACACACTCTCTCTCTGCACGTACGTTTGTACTTCCAACTAATTAAAAAATGTAAATGATAAACGTTGTGTATTATTTTTATTTACAATGAACTTAGAACAATCAAGCAGCTGCAGTGACCTCTTATGAAATATAGTGACAATGAACAACGTGTGTCTCTTTCATAGAGTTTCCTATTTGTAACCTCCTGTATTATCTTGCATTTTTGATGTTTTTATGTTTTGCTCCAGCTCTGAGTTAAAAATAATATAATTCTGCGTGTTAGTAAACATGAATATTTATTCACCTACGCAACTAATAATAAAACTGGTGACCCCGACGTGATGATTGAAGATCCAGCATTCACTGCACCTCTCGCCGACGACATGGAAAGATTAATGCCAATCGCATATTGCAGACACGTAAGTGTGAAACTTCCAAGGTTCTGGAAGGCAGATCCCGAAATGTGGTTCATTCACTTCGAAGCGCAATTAGAATTGGCTAGAATACCCTTTCCACAAGCAAAACTAGCCCATTTAATTGCTAGTATTGAGCCGGAATGTTTGAGTTAGGTTTCTGATATTCTCCGCGACGCGCAGTCTCATACTCATGACAATGTGAAATCAGCTCTTTCAAAGAGATTTAGTGAATCCGCAGAACAGAAATTTCATCAATTATTAGGCAATCTGGAACTTGGGGATCGAACCCCATCCCAGCTTCTCCAGAAAATTCAGCGACTGGCTGGCAGCAACATTTTACCCAGCATCAATCGTGTGTTACGGCTAAAAAACTCCCTTCTCACATCCAATAGATCCTGCAAGTGAGAGAAATTTCTGATCAGTCCAAACGTGCCTGAGATGCTGGATATATGCATAGCTGGGTAAAGAATCACTGGGTGTTGATTCAAAGAATTCACCAGGGAGCTGAAGTGTTGTGCCATAGACCAGCTGGGATGCTATGATCTTGATATTCTCCTTACAACCCAGCGTTTCGTGTGGCTCCGGATGCAATGCGACATCAAGGAATGGTTGCGGCATGCAGAACTGCTAAGAGTCAAAAAACCACAGACACGAAAATTCTCCCCTTCACGCGTTTCTGAAATCATATGAAAGATTTGCTCATGTCCATGTAGGTGTTGTCGAATCCCTACCACTTAACGATGGATACTTTTACCTGCTAATGTGCAATGACCGTTTCACTCGATGGGTTTATGCCTTCCCTATGCGAGACCAGACGGCCGAAACTATTGCGAAGACATTTTTTGAGGGTTGGGTTGCCCGATTTGGATCTCCAATCAGGCTGACGCATGATGAGGGAAGAAATCTTGAGTCATACCTGTTTAAGAAAGTATCTCTCCTACTTGGAATCAACGTTCATCATATCACCATACCCACGGGCCAATGCTCTCGTCGAAAGAGTTCGCCACACTCTGAAAGCCGCGTTAATGAGCGCCAGCACTCAGACAGACATTCCTGATGGCAAGAGCTCTCGAAGAACATCAAAGCCACAGCATCCCAGCTGGTTTATGGCACTACACTTTTGCTGCCTGGTGAATTCTTTGAATCAACACCCAATGACTTTTTTCCCAGCTATGCACACATCCAGCTTCTCAGGCAAGTTTCCGACGAATACTGCTTGGTACACAGCTGCACTTCCATTTTGCCGCAAAATCCCACACGCTTCCACTCACGTATATCTTCGTCAAGATGGAGTTCGTGTTGTACTCCAGCGACCCTATACCGGACCCTACGAAGTGCTGCGACGTTCAAACAAAACGTTCGGCATTGTCATTAGCGGTAGAAGATCAACAGTCTCTCGTGATCGCCTGAAACCTGCTCTTGTGGTCGAACAGCGCACATCAACTGCCACCACTCAACCAGTAGCATCAAGACCAGGTGCGCCCAAAAGACTTTACACATTAAGCCCAAGTACCTTCATCATCGTTAGTTACAGAGAATAAACCACCACAAGCCACCATTACATATAGTAGGCGTCGAGTACATTTCTCTAAAGCATTTGATGACTTTGTTTTAATACAACGGGAGAAATGATGTCCATGTAGATGTGCGTCTCTTTTAAAGAGCTTCCTATTTGTAACCTCCTTGTATTATGTTGCATTTTTTATGTTCTTTTGTTTTTCTCCAGCTCTGAGTTAAAAATGTAAAGTGGTGTCTTGCTTAACATTAATATTTACTTATCTACGCAACTAACACAAAAAATTGACACGTGCTTCGGACCAGAAAACACTGAGCTATTGGGCTCAAAGAACAATGTTTTCGAAACGGATCGTCGTTTACACAAACTCTTCCGTCAAGTGACTTGCTTCTCTAAGTCTGGGAGATGTAACGTATTTGTATATACATGTAGGGAGAATAAGGAATACTCAAATTATACGAAGGGCGTACTATATTGTTTTACCCTTTCCACCCAAATGAAGTACATTACACATCAGTTGTCACGTCCACCTTCTCAACATAATCTTCTTGTAACTGTATGCAATTTGCCATCGATGTGCCAGTCTCTCCAGACCTTCCTGAACCCATTCTTTCGGAGTGCTGCGTACCCATGCCTTGACAGCTGTGTCCAGTTCCGAAAAATGCTCAAAACGGCGCCCACGCAGAGGTTTCTTCATGTTCCCGAACCGGTGATAATCACTGTTCGACATTTCTTTGGCGGTGGACTGCCCCTATGCTTCCATTTCATCGATTGTGGTTTCATTTGTGGCTTATGGTAATGAAGCAATGTCTCATCACCAGTCACAAGCCTAGCCATGAAGTCGGCTGGATCTTGATCATGTCGTAGCAAAAGTTTTTAGCACACATCCACACGCCTCTGCTTTTCGTCTGCAGACAAGAGTCTAGTCACCCACGTGGATGACACCTTCCCCAACTGTAAGTGGCCGTGCACGATCCGATGCAAGGTGTTTCGGCTAATTCCCGTGGCTGCCTCCATTTCCGTAAATGTGATGCAATTGTTTCCTTGGATGGCTTGTTCAACCTGGGCAATGTTGGCTAGTGTTGACACTCTCACATTCTTTCCAGAATTGGTTCACTTGTCCACCGATGTGCGCCCTGTTTGCAAACCTTCCACCCAGTTGTACACTCTTTTCCGTGACGGCGCATGTTCTCCACAGATTGCCGCCAAGCGCCGATGAATTTCTGCAGATGTCACGCCTTATTTCCATAGGAACCAAGTCGTATAGCGCTGTCCCTGACGGTTGCTTTCCATGTTGTCTGCTCCTACGCTGACAGTGTTGTTATGAAATGGCTATGACGAGTGCATTCGTTGGCCCTGTGCGTGTTCTACTACCAAACGGTGGAACTAGACACTAGTTACACATCACCACTTTCAAAAGTGAAATGTGAACCATACCCGGACGAAAAATAAATAAATTGTAAAACAATATAGTACGCCCCTCGTATGCTGAGCTTGTTAAATTTCTTCCAAACTATGTACGTTGAGCAACGTCAATTTTTGTGCAAATATTCATGTAGGGAGTGCGTTCCTAAACCCAAACATCGCACTGATTGTATACTCCAACTCTCAAACACGGTGAGACACGCTGTAGGAGGCTCGCAGTTGAGCACCTACTAAGGGCCCCGATTAGTGCGCTATAGGGAGCATATGAGTGATCCTAGCGGCGAATAGAGGAACTACATAGAACCAAAGTTTACAGATGAAACCCTCTCCATTTCCCGGCCTTTATAAAATTACATACGCGACGACTTGATACCTTGTAATCTAAAGTTATGGTGGTTGAACTGTCTTTGCATCATCTGTAACCAACGATTGCCGTCTATACCCGTAACGACCGAAATGGGGTAGATTGCTACTAGCAACATACTAGATATTTCGATGGTACACATGTTACAACTTTCATGCTTATTATGAGCGTAATGCTAAGTTAGAATGTTAAAACTCAGTGGCAGAATAGTGAAATGAAATTATAAATTAAACCAATAAAGTAAAGCAGAAAGTATACGCAAAAATCAGAAGATATACTCTACTGATTTATGAATATTAAGGGCTCAGATGAAAAAACACTCCTAGGGAAAGAAGACAAGGCAGAAAGATGGCAGGAAGATATCCAAGAGTTGTATCAAGAAAAAGATGTAGATGATATGATTCTAAAACAAGAAGAGGCTGTTGAAGCTGATGAAATAGGAGACGCAATTTTGAGGTCAGAATTTGAAAGAGATTTGATAGACCTGAATAGAAACAAGGCACCAAGACTTTATGCCATTACCGGCTACCTTAGAAGAAACCAACGTGGCGAAGTTATTCCATTTAGTGTGCAAGATGTATGATACAGGACAAGTGCCATCTGAGTTTGGGCAGAATGTTGTTATACCTATTCCCAAGAAATCCGGTGGTGACAAGCGTGAAAACTACGGCACCATTAGCTTAGTATCTCACGCCCGCAAAATGTTAACACGTATTATTTACAGAAGAATGGAAAGACAAGTCGAAACCGAGTTGGGAGAAGATCAGTTTGACTTCAGAAGAAATGTAGGAACACGCGAAGCAATCCTGATTTTAGTCCGAGCTTGGAAGGACAAGCGCACATATATGGCGTTCGTAGATCTTGAAAAGAGATTTGATAATGTTGATTGGACCAAGCTATTTGAGATTCTGAAGGTGTTCGGGATCAGATACCGAGAACGAAGAGTTATCTACAATCTGTATAATAGTCATTCTGCAGTGATAAGAATCGAGGGCTTTGAAAAATAAACAGCAGTCCACAAACGAGTGACGCAAGGTTGCAGTTGCCCCCCCTCCCTCCTTTTCAACGTTTATATAGAACAGACAGGAAAGGAAATCAAAGAAGAATTTTGGAAGGGAATCACAATCCAATGAGAGGAAATCAAAACTCTGAGATTTGCTTCTGATATTTCATCTGAGACTACAGAAAATCTGGAGAAATTTTTGAATGGTATGGACAGAGTCTTGGGTAAGGAATACAAAACTAAAATAAGTAAGTCCAAAAGAAAAGTAATTGAGTGTAGTCGACCGAAGTCAGGTGATGCAGCAAATGTTGGATTAGAAAATTAAATCTTAATGGAAGTAGTTGAACATTGTTACTTGGGTGGTAAAATAACTAACGATGGCAGAAGTAAGGAGGACATACAATGCAGACTAGCACAAGCAAAGAAGACCTTTCTTAAGAAAAGAAATTTGCTCACTTCGAACATTGCTATAGGAATTAGAAAGATATTTTTGAAGATTTTCTTCTAGAACGTGGCAATGTATGGAAGTGCTACATGGACAATAACTAGCTCAGAAAGGGAGAGAATAGAAGCTTTTGAAATGTGGTGTTACAGAAGAATGCAGAAGGCGAGATGGTTTGGTGGAATCACGAATGAGAGATACTAAATCGAATTGGTGAGAGGAGACTGATTTGGCTGAATTTGACCAGAATAAGAGATAGACTTGTGCAATTGGTTTTTGAGGGATGTGTGGGCGGGAAGAAAGGTAGGGATAGACCAATGTATGAATATGACAAACAGGTTAAAGCAGATGTTGGATGCAGCAGTTACGTAGAAATGAAAAAGTTAGCACATTATAGGGTGACATGGAAAGCTGCATCAAACCAGTCTATGGACTGATGACTCAAACAACAACATACTCTACTGAATGAAGTTACGCAGAAGGCATACGGTGTATACCCGCTTATACCCTCGACTACAGCCCTGCTGATTATGGACTGTATTCTGTCGCCATGCTTTACGAACTACTGTAATGTTACCAACACACCAAAAACCCACAGTTCAACAGCCCAAACAAATATAACCTAAACAAAAATATTGAACACGTTTAATAACTTTGGAAATAAAATGATATAGAGCATGTCGGAGAGAGTCTAAATAATGATAAGCAGTGATAGAAAAGTGTGGTTACCGGGCGAGTTAGCCGTGCACGTAGAGGCGCGCGGCTGTGAGCTTGCATCCGGGAGATCGTGGGTTCGAGCCCCACTGTCGGCAGCCCTGAAAATAGTTTTCCGTGGTTTCCCATTTTCACACCAGGCAAAAGCTGGGGCTGTACCTTAATTAAGGCCACGGCCGCTTCCTTCGAACTCCTAGGCCTTTCCCATCCCATCGTCGCCATAAGACCTATCTGTGTTGGTGCGACGTAAAGCAAGTAGCAAAAAAAAAAAAAAAAAAGGTGTGGTTATACGTATGACTTCTCTTATGATTAAAAAAAAAGAAGATCGACGGTACCCTGACACCAGTGCTATTGCTACTCCTCTTGGGATCACATTAATGTCTCTTGCCGTCAAAGATGTGAGCAACGCCTTTTAATAGAATCCTCATTGAATCGATCATAGAACATAGCTACTGTACATCATAGAGCAACAATAAAAGGTTAACGAAATGAAATTATTATATGAAACTAACTGATGTACCCGTGCTTCGCTACGGGATTCTCAGAAAGACTGACTTTGTGGTTTTCCTAACTAAAGTCAACATAGGTCATTACAAAAACATCATTAGGAATGTAGTGATTAAAAGCAATGTTATCATATAAAACACTCGATCAAACGAAAACCCGCACATTTTCTCAATTTTAACGAACAGTACTACAGTGCCGATCTAACAGACAGAAGTTCCAGTGCTGGAATGACCAGGTCGCAGACACCCGTAAACACTCCTCTGCCATTATTCTGTTAAATATGCACACTACTCATTCCAACCAGTGCCTCAGAGTAGGGACTGAATAGCTCGAGTGCTATGATGAACCACTGTGTTATGTACCAGTAGTAACAGAAAATTTAGGAACCAGAGGAATGGCGTGCTAAAGAACAATCTTATCTAACTCCTCACCTACTTCCCGCTAATATTCCGGCAGGCTGTTATACTCAGTACTACTGGGTGAGTTGGCCGTGCGGCTAGGGGCGCGCAGCTACGAGCTTGCATCCGGGAGATAGTGGGATCGAACCCGACTGTCAGCAGCCCTGAAGATGGTTTTCCGTGGTTTTCCATTTTCACATCAGCGAAATGTTCAGGCTGTACCATTATTTAAGGCCACGGTCGCTTCCTTCCCACTCCTGGCCTTTTCCTATACCATCGTCGCTATAAGACCTATCTGCGTCGGTGCGACGTAAAGCAAATTTAAAAGAACTCGGTGCGCAGCAATAATCCCATCTATCGGAGATGCGAGGCAACAGAAGACACAAAGCACATCACAGAAAACAATGGTCAATGTAATGTTATTGTTGATTAATTTTATGAGCTTCCTTAATTTGTAAGCCTTCACAATTAGTTTACTTTCGACTCCGTGATATTAGGGCGTCTTATAAAATTATTTATAGCGTAGACTGTAGTTCCTTATTCCCCGACTTTACATACTGATTTTCATTAAATTATGTTTATCCATTTTCTCGTGACTCGGCGCTGATGCGGACTTAGCAACAAAAATTGAAATTCATGAATATCTCTGTTATCATAGCCGATACGGTAAAAATGTATAAGACATAAATGATTGGAAATTTAATACTGTATAACTTTAGTTATGTAGTATTTATCGATAGGACCACTAAAGCAATAAACATTTGAGAATTAAATTTTAGGTCTTCCCATAAACTACCATTGCACTCAGCGTGAATAAAATTATTTATAGCCTAGATTGTAGTGACTTATTTCTTGACTTTGCATACCGATTTTCATTAAGATAGGACCACTAATAACATAAATATTTGAGAATTAAATTTTAAGTCTTCCCCTAAACTACCATTTCGCTGAGCGTGAATAAAATGATTTATAGGCTAGATTGTAGTGGCTCATTTCCCGACTTTGTATACCGATTTTCATTAAATTCTCTTAAGCCGTTTTCTCGTGATGCGTGTACATACATACATGCATACACACATACATACATACATACATACATACATACATACATACATACATACATACATACAGAGACAGAAATTACGGGAAATTAAGAAGTGCATTTCCTTGTTACTGTGGACATGACCGATACAGAAATACCATCCTTTTTAAATTCTGAGCAATGTACAGACAAAACTCTCATTTTATATGTATAAATATCGTACGCCACAGTAACGGTGAGAGGACTGCTAGAACAACTAGAGAAGAAGAAAGGGAAGTTTCTGAGGAAAATTATTGGTCTTAGATATTGAGGAACAACGGATATGAGACTAAACAATCATACGGTAGGAATTGTGGAACCTATGGGGAAGGGGCGAGTCCAGTTTGATGCCATCTACTCAAGATGGACTTAGACCAAATAAAGGACCTCTATAAAGAAGCGGGAGGAAGAAATTGTGGAAGAAATGAGGATGAGACGAAACCAGTTTTATAGACATATACTCAGGATGAACCTTACGCTAAACCTTCTAATCTTCTTAGAAGGGAGAAGAATTATTCCCCGGTGGCTCACTGAAACACATATATATATGGAGAAAATGGGCATCACATAAGTAAGAGAACCTAGAAAAAAGCCATCTTAGACGAACGACATCAGCCTTTAACGGTGTCCGAGAGGAAATAGGAAGAAAACTTCAAGAGTGGTGTTTGGAGAAGAGCGTAGAAAGGGAATAAGCTATCGAATGAAACTACACTGGCGAAATAACAAAATCAGTGTAGGAAGGACATGAATAAGAATCCATTATACTGTAGTTGTTACTTCGCGGTCCATTAGGGCCATATTTGAAACTGTAGAAATTCTGACTCTGTGCTTAAGAACCGATAACATTATTCAAATAATAGTATCAGTTTCAACTACATGCATGTAACCAATCAGAAAAAACGAAATTTAATTTTTAATTTCCCCACAAAATGGCCTCCAACTGCCCGATATACATAGCGAAGAAACATTTGTGGACAAGCATACAAACAAGCCTTTCTACACTGAACTAGTTTAAGCTAAGTGATCACCTTACAAGTACTGAAGTACTCGAGGTTCAATTTCAACATTCAGTAGTTTGTTGACGGTACAAACACAAAAATTTACTGGACGAAATCGTCATCGGTGTTATAGAACGTTTCGTAGTAATTCTACGCAGTAATTTGTATGGTGTTCACGATACGTGAATCCAGGGGAGGGGGGGATCCCACATATTTTTGTCTCGAAATGTTATGTATAATATTCTGTGTCATTGTGGAAAGCCTGATTAGGGCCCGACTGTTAAATAATAATAACAATTCGTAATTCAATGAAACTATTACGGAGTCTCACAAAATTCAGTAGCGCACGATGAAGAATGACACCATAATATCATCATATCACTACAACATCCTGTACTGCTCTGAAACGTTTGCCATATTTGGCATATAAGTCTCTGGTAAGACCCCAACTAGAGTATGGTTCCAGTGTATGGGACCCTCACCAGGATTACCTGATTCAAGAATTGGAAAAAATCCAAAGAAAAGCAGCTCGATTTGTTCTGGGTGATTTCCGACAAAAGAGTAGCGTTACAAAAATGTTGCAAAGTTTGGGTTGGGAAGAATTGAGAGAAAGAAGAAGAGCTGCTCGGCTAAGTGGTATGTTCCGAGCTGTCAGTGGAGAGATGGCATGGAATGACATTAGTAGACGAATAAGTTTGAGTAGCGTTTATAAAAGTAGGAAAGACCACAATATGAAGATAAAGTTGGAATTCAAGAGGACAAACTGGGGCAAATATTCATTTATAGGAAGGGGAGTTAGGGATTGGAATAACTTACCAAGGGAGACGTTCAATAAATTTCCAATTTCTTTGAAATCATTTAGGAAAAGGCTAGGAAAACAACAGATAGGGAATCTGCCACCTGGGCGACTGCCCTAAATGCAGATCAGTATTGATTGATTGATTATGGATCACAGTTAGCGTGGAAATACAATCATCGTATTCAACTCCAAATTACTCTGTTATTACTTTGATATTTAAAGCAATGAGATCGGTACTTTAACTACATATTTTAAAAACTCACCTAAAATCGCCGGTGGCTAATATTGAACATGGATCTTAAAGTAGAGGATTAAGCGTGTTAGCCACTCATCCAAACTATTACGTACCGAGCTCGATAGCTGCAGTCGCTTAAGTGCGGCCAGTATCCAGTATTCGGGAGATAGTGGGTTCGAACCCCACTATCGGCAGCCCTGAAAATGGTTTTCCGTAGTTTCCCATTTTCACACCAGGTAAATGCTGGGGCTGTACCTTAATTAAGGCCACGGCCGCTTCCTTCCCACTCCTAGCCCTTTCCTGTCCCATCGTCGCCATAAGACCTGTCTGTGTCGATGCGACATAAAAAAATTAGCAAAAAAAAAAAAAGCAAGGCTTGTACATCAAATTGATAACTGCCACTGTGTTCAACTTTACAGTGTTGCGATATATTCACGTTCTGGCCAATATAACTCGGAAACTAGGTAAAAACGGACATTTTTGTTTATGCCTGAGTCGCCCTGTTTTATGGCCGGTTGCCCTTCCAGACGCCGGTCCTATGCGGAGTGATGTATTCACTATTGCGTGTTTATGCCATGGTTATTTGTGTGGTGTGCTCCATTTATGAAGAGGAGTGAGTTGGGATAAATGCTCAGTCCTCGAGTCAGAAGATTTAACCAGAGGCGATTAAAATATCCGACCCGGCAGGGAAGCGAAGGTCACGACGCTGGCCATTCAGGCAAACCGCCGGACAGTTTCGTTTATACCAACATGGCTGCGAATTCGATGTGGAAGAATCACATTGTGGCGAATTTCTCTTCACCTTGCATATAAGCCCTATTAACCTGCTGCGTTGAACTTCCCTATTGTGTATATACAGGATGGTCCGGAACAACGTGAACAAGGTATATGAGTGTTGGAGGGTTGGTAATACTGATGAATAATTTGACATCTCGCGCCGAGGTCATTTTATTTGCTGTTGAAATTAGCGGATCCACTTCGTGTGAATTCGCCCGCGAAGCGATCTGATTGGCTCACTATAGCAGCTGATAAAAAGACAATGACTCGAGAAATCGAATTACTTTATCAAATTATCAGTAAGGTTCGGAGGTTAAGGAAAATTCATATTTCCTTTCTGAGTTAATTTTATCCGAAATCTGAAAAGTAATTGAGAATGATAGGTCCCAGGCCCAGTTTAAAGCAATTTCATGTTGCATATAACTGCATATTTCGACCATTTGTATTCTATAAATAATAGTTTGCTCATTTTCGTTATATAAGATCATATTTGGTTATATGTTAAGCATTTTTGTTTAAAATGAGGATTCGTTTTTAACAAGGCACATTTTCTCTGCGTCGAGTTTCAAACACAGGATTTTCAAGGTACTGGAGTAGATGTATTTTTCTTTATTTTCTCAAAAAAGATAGGCGGCGTGTTTAAAAGACATGATTCCGAGAAAGAGATGCTGTACGACCGTACGACGACAGATACCAAAATGCACAGTCCACCTCCGTAACATAACGGTTAGCACTATCAGCTGCCGTCCTGGGTGGTCTGGGTTTGATTCCGGGTAGTGCCAGAGATTTAAGAATGGCAGGAGGGCTAGTATGCTTCCTTTACTGGTGTGCCTGAAAAGGTTGCCGGACAATTGCGGTCACGGACATTTGCGGTCGCCGGACATTTGCGGTCACTGCAGCAGAGGATGGCTCTCATTAGCTTAATCTCGGGGTATCCCCGCTAACCTGCCTGAGCAACTGCTCGCTCCTTGCAGATCAACATTTTTAATTGAGTGCGAGTGTGTTTGTGTGTTTCCTAAATTTCTCATTAAGCTTGAAAAGCGACTTAAGTATGATTATCTTGTACAAAGGAACTAAATTATAACGACACTTAGCTAAAAGCGGCAAAAATAATTGACGAAGCTTTAGTTCAGCTGATTTTAAACACGCCAAAATTATTTCAATACAATAATTATGCCAATTTAAAGCCTGGATAAAGTGTGATGGGAATCAGCATTTTAAAACATGTAATTTATTGTCGAACAAATTATTGTATGTACCGGTACTCGAATTTGGAGGTTGTGCCCCCCTGTGGGTCGGGGACTCAGACGAAGAATACATCCACGGTATCCCCTGCCTATCGTAAGAGGCGACTAAATGGGGCCCAGGGCGCTCACAACTTGGGAGCGTGGGATGGCAGGATCGACCCTGCCAGCTGTGGCCAGAAGACCAGCGCCTCAACCGTGTGAGTCACTGAGTCTAATTCTTTCCCATCGCATTTTCTCCGCAAAATATGTTAACGTGACGTTAGACTACCAGAAATAAATAAATAAGTACACAAATCAGTAAATAAATAAATGAAAATCCACAGCCTGATTCCAGTCATTTGACCGGGTCAGGGATGGAATGAATGAAGCTCCCATCTAGCGGCGAGGATAGGAATTGTGCCGGCTGCCGAAGACTGTCGTACTCCTCTGGGGTAGTGATTAATGACTGACAGATGAAATGAAATTATATTGGAGAGTGTTGCTGGAATGAAACATGACAGGGAAATCCGGAGTGCTCGGAGAAAAACCTGTCCCGCCTCCACTTCGTCCAGCACAAATCTCACTTGGAGTGACCGGGATTTGAACCACGGAACCCAGCGGTGAGAGTCCAGTGCGCTGCCACCTAGCCACGGAGGCCAGTAAATAAATAAATAAATAAATAAATAAATAAATAAATAAATAAATAAATACATTCATTTAATTAATTAACGATGAATTAACTTTCGTTTTTCTAAAAATGAAGGACTGGTGCGGAATAAAACAGTGTTTTTTACCTTGGCCTACCTTTAATTATTCCACGATAAATAAATATGAAACTTATTTTTTGAATTAGCCTCTGATGTTTGTATATAAAAATTCACTTTGTGGAGTATTATAATTTAAATATCAAATATACGAGCTTGTGAAAAATTACAAAGCCTTGGAACAAAATCTTTAGGCCTACAAAAAAAATTATTATTTTCCGTGTGTACTTCAAATTTTTGACTCATATTTCGTTTTTATATTAGCTAAATGATTGGCGTCAAGGTATTCGAATCAGAGGTTCTGGGTTCGATTTCAGGACGGGTCGGGGATTTTAATCGCATCTGGTTAACGCACTACACTAACAAATACCGCAGAAAATCGCCATAGTGAATGCATCCCTCCACACAGGGTTGAAATCAGGAAGGGTCTCCACACATGGTTGAAATTAGGAAGGGTATCCGGGAAAAAAACAGGGCCAAGTCAACATGTGTACAACACCGTTCACACCGCCGGCGATAGGAAAACGACAGATAGGGAATCTGCCACCTGGGCGACTGCTCTAAATGCAGATCAGTAGTGACTGATTGATTGAATGATGATATCGTTTTCGTGACGGTGGTGATTACTGTTTTTGTGAGAAATTAGAACGGCGCCACCATCCTCCTTTACAAATAAACCGAACAAATTCGAATAGGTTCGACTCCTTTTTAGGGAAAGAAGAAGGAAAAGGCCACGAAGGACGTGAAAATGTAAGACTCCCTGGGCTTGGCAAACATCGTACCGTGGGGGTCGGAAGAGAACAAGAGTTGATCAAGAGAGGCCGGATATGAAATGGAATATATTTATTTATCATCTACAGAATTGTATGTTACCAAAAGAATGACATGACTTGTTCTTCTCCTTCACACACACCCAGGTGACGATTTCATGTTGACCTTCCCTATACTTTCTGTACATATAACCAGTTGCCTTATTAGTGAATGTCAAATCCTTTACAGCACACAGCAGTAAATACTTACACCAGGAAGTTTCGATATAGAATTGTGTTTGTGTCTGAAGGTATCATTCTCTAAACACTGCCGGCGAGAGAAAAAGTAATGTTGATCTGCAAGGAGGGAGCAGTACATAGCTCAGGCAGGTTAGCGGGGATACCCGGAGATTAAGCTAATGAGGCCCGGTGTCGTCCCATTTGCGGTCAGTCTCATTTGCGGTCACTCAGGTAGAATACAAAAATAAACTAGTTTTGGCGGGTGAGACATTGTCCCATTTGCGATCACTCTTATCAGTGGGGTTATGGAATTCCCTACTCAAGGACTGGTACAGGCAGACAGCCTTTTAAATAACTGGCGACAGCTGCGTGCTAGGATTCGGATGCTGAAACTCATTAAATTAATTATGTTTACCGCTTGAGTACGATGCGTTAATATCGGGACAAGGAGACTAAATAGGACTTATTTGTACCTTTTATTTAGGGTTAGCAGATGGTTATGGGTGTAATCAAATGATTTTTGAAATGCAGGACAAAAGCAGGGCGTATTAAATCGTTAAACTTCTTCAAATTCAAAATAAATGTTTTGCTGTAACACTCTACTTCCTCGACATTGCGACCCTTTTTGGGTTGTGTCTTGATTGCGGACAAGGCAAAAAACGTCCAGATTCCGAACAACTAAATATACCCTGTCCAGATTGCGAACAAGAGATTAGTGTTGACGTGGGATACATAAAACAGATACAATTTTAAAAACAGTCTCATATGAAATTTTTGTTCTAGTAGTAGTAACATTAACTGGTAGTCTACATTGGGATGTTTTAGATAACCCAACAATATTTATAAAAATATTTTTCTTATTGAAAATGTTTAATAATTTATTTTGGGGTAATCTTATGATTTAGAGTATCCTTTTTATTGTATAACATAACTAGAGGGGCATTTGTTTATGGTGGATTAGTCAGAGTTGTATTATTAATAGATTATTATTATTATTATTATTATTATTATTATTATTATTATTATTATTATCTTTTTTTGCTACTAGGTCTTATGGTGACGATGGGATAGGAAAGGTCTAGGAGTTGGAAGGAAGCGGTCGTGGCCTTAATTAAGGTACAGCCCCAGCGCTTCGACACCTCAACACGCGCACAGCTATGAAGATAGGTTTATTTCCTTTCGTAGACCATTGGCAGCGTCTGTCTTCGGATCCCATGTAAAAATTCTTTGGTGATACATTTAGGGTTACCGAGCGAGTTGGCCGTGTGGTTAGAGGCGCGCAGGTGTGAGCTTACATCCGGGAGATAGTGGGTTCGAACCCCAGTGTCAGCATCCCTGAAGATGGTTTACCGTGATTTCCCAATTTCATACCAGGCAAATGCTGGGGCTGTACCTTAATTAAGGCCACGTCCGCTTCTTTCCCACTCCTAGCCCTTTCCTATCCCATCGTCGCCATAAGACCTATCGGTGTCGGTACGACGTAAAGCAGATCCTAAAAGTAAAATAAGTCTTTCTTTCTTTCTTAATCCGTTTACAGTCCAGGGTTTTTTTTCCACTCGGACTCAGCGAGGGATCCCACCTCTACCGTCTCAAGGGCAGTGTCCTGGAGAGTGAGACTTTGGTTCGGGGGATACAACTGCGGAGGATGACCAGTACCTCGCCTAGGTGGCCTCACCTCCTATGCTGAACAGAGGCTTGTGGGGGGGGGGGGATGGGAAGATTGCAAGGGATAGGCAAGGAAGAGGGAAGGAGGCGGCCGTGGCCTTAAGTTAGGTACCATCGCGGCATTTGCCTGGAGGAGAAGTGGGAAACAACGGAAAACCACTCTGAGGATGGTTGAGGAGGGAATCGAACCCCCCTCTACTCAGTTGACCTCCGAAGGCTGTGTGGACCCCGTTCCAGCCCTCGTACCCATTTTCAAATTTCGTGGCAGACCGGGGATTCGAACTCGGGCCTCCAGGGGTGGCAACTTATCACACTAACCACTACACCACAGAGGCGAACCATGTAGTGTTTATCCGACATAATTTAAAAAATCAGCCATAGATCGCCCTTGAGAGGTTTCTTTACCTTCTGGCAGAGTAACGTGTAACGTCAGGATTACACTCAAGCAACCTAATTAGCATCAGATCAGAATGTCTGCGCATGATAGTTGAGACCGTACTACTACTGTTATTATTATTATTATTATTATTATTTATTTATTTATTTATTTATTTATTTATTTATTTATTTATTTATTTATTTATTTATTTATTTATTTATTATTTATTTATTTTCCTCAAATTGTAGGTATAATTGAGGGACGGTGAATAGCGAAAGGTCATAGCTCCACATACACGAATGTGCCTCCATCCCCACTTAAAATTACAGTATTATAATATGCAATTATATTCTACATAGTGTGCTTATATACAGTTACCGTATTTCCACAGACATATATTTACATAATATTCACAAGACCTGTTCAAGAGTGTATTATTGTTCCAAAGCATACAGTTGTGAATATTTTGCATCGACAGGGGCTGCTTAACTGAGGCGGTAAAGGCGTGCTCCTTTCACGCAAAAGGACATGGTTCGATTTATTTATTTATTTATTTATTTATTTATTTATTTATTGTGCTTCAGACAGGTACAAACCTAATGATGTGAAACACATATACATATACTATTACATTAGATAAAAACAAATATTAAATTAAAATTATAAAATCTCTTATGAAAGTCCTTGTAAAATAAAGTCATAAATGAAATAAAAAATACACTTTTCTTCAGTAACATAGTATTACAAATATTCAGTTACATATGCACATATTATAACAAGGTATTTAAAATATTACAATTAAAATTATTTACGAACTGCTTTAAAGCTGCATTAGTACTGTAATTATACATGATGGTAGTGATGTTATCGAAGATAATAATGATGATGAGCTAGATGGTATAACTAGAAACTAGAATATTAACTAAAGTTATGAGGCTAACAATGGGAATCAGCAAAGTGGGATTTTACCTTAGAACAGAAAACAATTAGTTATTTGTTTACATTGTTTTACTATGGATGTGTATGTAGTTGCAAATATATCTATTCTATACTCATTGCTATATTTATTAAATATTTTCATTGAGTTTAACACTGGTGAATTACTATGTTGTTGGGTTCTTGATCTAGAGCAGTAGAAAGTAACATATTTCGGGCGTGTAGATGAAGTTGAACAGAGAGAGAGCAAGTTAGAGCTCCCAATAATATTGTTAAATAATTTGTAGACAAATAGAAGAACTGCAATTACTCGTCTTTTTGCTAAGGACTTATAGCCAAGTTGTTTCATTAAGTCATCATACGAATCAAATTTAGGATAATTATTAGTTATTTTGTACGTAAGGTATCTAAGAAATTTGTTTTGCACCATTTCAACTTTGTTTTCATATAGTTTAAAGGTGGGATTCCAAATGGTTGGTGCATATTCCAGCCGACTTCTTACAAAGGAGTTGTATAATAGCTTTATTGCCTCGGGATTTGTGAAGTCACGTGTGCATCTCTTAATAAATCCTAATATTCTGTAAGCATCTGCAACTACTTCGTTTATGTGCAGAGAGAACGTCAATTTAGCGTCAAAATGCACGCCAAGATCCTTGATAAAATTCACTGATGACAGATTAGTATTCAAAATATTATATGAGTGACTAATTTTATTTTTATTCCTGGAAAATACCATTACATGACACTTGTTAATGTTAAAATCTAACTTGTTAATAACGCTCCAATGTGATATGCTATTGAGGTCTTTCTGAAGAAATCTACAGTCCATCTGTGAACGAATGGTTCTGAAAATTTTTACATCGTCTGCGAATAGCAATATGTTTGAATACTGTACGCATTTAGGAAGATCATTGATAAGGAGTAAGAAGAGTAATGGTCCACGATTTGAGCCCTGTGGGACACCAGATCGAGTATTGTAATACTCAGATTCAAATCCTTTATAAGACACAAATTGTTGTCTATCAGAGAGATATGATGCAAATAATTTTATTAAGCTGTGAGAGAGTCCATAATAAGCTAATTTATTTAAAAGTACATCGTGATCAACTTTATCGAATGCTTTTCTAAAATCTGTGAAAACTACATCCACTTGGCCTCCTGTATCCATGGCTGCCGACACTTCATGAGTGAACTCCAACAAATTTGTCGTTGTCGATTTCCCCGGTCTGAAGCCATGTTGGGTGTCACTGATAATAATTTCTACATGTTCAAACAGATGCCGATGTAGGGTTTGTTCGTAGACTTTTGCTAATGCGGAAGAAATTGCAACGGGTCTGCAGTTATTAATTACTGACCTATCCCCGGATTTGTGAAGCGGACTAACTCGCGTTGTCTTCCACTTTGTAGGAAAAGTTCCAGTTTTTAGCGAAATGTAAAAAATAATTGAGAGAGGATGTAATAAAATATCTCCACAGCCTTTAATTACATACGGAGGGATTAGATCTGGGCCTGCGGCTTTTTTAGGTTTCATCTTGCGTATTGCGTTTTGAATTTCGGTAGTACTAATTTCATTAACATTTAGTACATTCATCAATGGATCTATTTCCGTATTCTCATATTTCGGTAAATTATACCGCGCCCGTTTCTCTGAGTATACAGATGAGAAATAGCCTGCAAAACTGTCAGCAACAGATTTGTCGCTTATTAGTTCTTTTCCATTGTATTTCATTACACTGACATAGGGGTTCCTTTGCTTACTTTTAACGAATGCCCAAAAGTTCTTAGTATCTACGCCTATTTCGTGCTCTACCTGCCCGATATAGGCTTTATACGCGATGCTTATATCTTTCTTAACACTTCTTCTCAATTCTTTGAATTTCAAAAAATGGGAAGTCTCATTTTTCTGCCCTTCGCGCATTTTCCTGTGATGGTATGCTTTCCGCCTAATATTTCTTATTATCTCTTGCGTAAACCAGCAAGGGTATCGTTTCTTTTTCCTGGCGGTTGCCGGAACACAGACATTTAAAACAGAATAAAATTTTGAATAAAATATATCTAGTGCCTGGTTAACATCAGTGTAATTTTCCAGAAAGCTCCAATCTATGTGTGAAAGTCCTCTGTATAACAATTCAAAATCTGCCTTGTTATAATTGTATACAATTTTATTTCCCGCATCATTACATTTTTCTCCCTTCTTTTGGTAACAAAAAGTAATGTTTAAGGCCGGATGATGTTTGTCCTCTGGTACGAGAGGATGGAAGTTTTTGTCGACAGTAATGGGAGTGATATTCGACAATACTAGGTCAAGCATTCTGCCATTGTTATTAACAACGCCGTTAACATTTCTTAATCCCATGAATTGTAAGAAATTATTCATTCGTACGGATGTACACGTTATATAGTTTTCTTCAATAATTTGTGGTAAATTAAAGTCTCCTAATATTACTAACTGTTTACTATTTAAAATAGGACTGGCTTCAATACCTTCGTAAAATTCATTATATGCAGCCAGTTTAGTACTAGGCGGAAAGTATACCACACAAATAAAGATACTATCAAGATTTTCCCTCAGAAGTTTAACACATACATGCTCAGCCGAAACATCTATGTCAACCTGTGAGGCCTTATATTTGTTGCTGACAGCCAGTACAACACCTCCACCAAGTTCTTTACCTGTAGATATGTTATTACGATCGCATCGAAATACATTATATCTCTGATCAAAGAGCTCATAATTGCTAATAGAAGAATTTAGCCAGCTCTCCGTCAATGCCAACAGATCGAAGTTCTCACCTAATAAGTTTGTATAAAATAAATCAAGCTTGGTCCTTAGACCTCTACAGTTTTGGTAATACACGTTTAGGCCTAATGACTTACTTAGAGAGAATTCTTCAAGTAATGCAGGGAGGAATGCCGGTAACTTTGAATAGAAGCCCTTGCAAAGTGAAAGTAAAGAAAATTAGGCCCGCTGCTCTCTGAACATACCTGACTCGGAGTACACTCACTTTCCTAATACTACAGACAATACAAAGGCCATGAAACATAACTGAATTCATAGCTGGCATTTCTAATTCAACTTATTCAAGTCATCAGTTTCATTAATTACACATATCTTTGAACCTTCACTCTTTCTTAGTCGTATGATTCCATTTCTTACCCATAGATACCTGTAGTTGTGCTCCGTCTTGAATCTGCGAGCGAGTGCTGACAGCTTCCTCTTCTCCGGCGCCAGGCTTTCGTTCATATAAATGATGTTGTCGTCCGGAAGTCCTAGGTGTCGTGTTGATAAGTTGTATTTAACTCGCCTTCTCTGCATGAAGTTCTCCTTGTCGGAACGTCGAACAAACTTCACGATGATCCCACTGTGAGACTGGCCGGGTAGTCTAGGTAACCGCTGACAGGCATCAATCATATGTTCTTCTATTTGAAGGTCCAGAGCTCTCCCTATGCCCTTTAGAGTTCCCCGTCGGGAAGTCGAAAAATGTAGAGGCGAGATGTTCACTTCTAGGGAGGCACACTTTGCTGGGATTTACTCAGCTCACACTAAAAGTGAGTAGGCTACGAAGTAGATTCTTGGGGGACAACGGCTGCCGGGTATAGAGTTAACAATTTACTCCCGATTTTACGAATAGTAGAAGCCTTTATCTTCCACTACTCCAAGTCCTTCTTGGTCTGAACGGTGATAGATTTGCTTTGCAATATTTTTATGATGAATGCCGCCCCCCCCCCCAATGCATTTGGCACTTTCCCATTATACATTAAATAACGCATGATAGATTGTACACGAAGGAGATGAATTAGTAATTTAGGACTGCGTGTACTGACCCCAATTCTGTTCGCAATCAGGACGACACACCTTTTTGAAGGAATTGTAGCTCATCTCCAACTTAGCAGTAACATTACACTTCCTTCTCCCCATTATACAATAAGGGACCCTTTCTCTTTCTTTCTTTCTTTCTTTCTTTCTTTCTTTCTTTCGTTTTTTTTTTTTGCAAGCTGCTTTACGTCGCACCGACACAGATAGGACTTAATGCTACGATGGGAGAGGAAAGGCCTAGGAATGGGAAGGAAGCGGCCGTGGCCTTAATTAAGGTACAGCCTCAGCATTTGCCTGGTGTGAAAATGGGAAACCACGGAAAACCATCTTCAGGGCTACCGACAGTGAGGTTCGAACCCTCTATCTCCCGGATACAAGCTCACAGCTGCGTGCCCCTAACCGCACGGCGAACTTGCCAGGTGGAAATGATTTTCAGAATTTAATTTTATTTTTTGATAGAGCTATCCAGGACTCACGATTTGAAACCTTTTTGGGCCTTTTAGCTCTTTAACTTTCGGTACAATTGAGTGAATTGCTGCATTTTACGTTTCTCGTAGTACTTTGTCCACTAGGAAATGTTTTCAATATTAATAAGTAGTTAGAAGACGTAAAATCAATCACATTATATTCGTGCGAATAAAACTACGGGGAGGGTTTGGGAGAATCCCTGAGTCTAGCTTAATTAGCAGTCTCCCTGCTGCATGGACGTTGGAAAACCCCAACAGGCTGCTGATAACTTTAAAGAGATCGCAAATGGGACACGAACTGGTCTTTCTTCGCATTCCTTTTTTCTTCCGAACTGGAAGTGACCGCAAATGGGACAAATTTTGCTGTGACCGCAAATGGGACTGACCGCAAATGGGACACAACCCTATCCCCTGCTGCAGTGACCGCAAATGTCCTGTGACAACTGGGGAATTTCTGTGAGTGGGCACAAGTTTATCTCAGAGACCGCAAATGTCCGTGATTTTGTGATGACCGCAATTGTCCGTGACCGCAAATGTCCGAACACCCCTGAAAAGACCTGCACCACCTCGGAATGAGGGCACAAGTTTGCACCATCTCGAGATGAGAGCACAAGTTTACTTAGCAAAACGCATGCTTCGTGTTTAAAATAAATAAATAAATAAATAAATAAATAAATAAATAAATAAATAAATTTATATATATATTTCTTTAAAGTTAAGGAAAACAGAGTGAGAACTAGGCCTCCGGACTATGATATTCAATGAATGTATACATTTTTAACGTATCTAGTGTAGCTCTGTCAGTTTGCATAATTAAGTGTGTCTGTTGTGTTATCGTCAATGACTTTATGGCACGTTTAATGTCAATAATAACACAATACTTGCTACCCATCCCTGAAAAGCTTAAGTCATATTTAACACTTTTTAGGTCATATTATCTAGGTTTCGGGGCATATTTGCTCTCATATTTTGTGCTTATTTAGGTCATAAACTTCCAAGCCCTATTTATCAGTATGACCAACCCTATAACGCTCATATATTCGGTTCACATTCTTTTCGACCACCCTGTATTTTCAACGATGTGCCTTGAAATGTTTTCAGGCCTCCTCATCCCGTATAAATTATCACACCGAACGAGTTGGCCGTGCGGTTAAGGTCGCGTAGCTTGAGCTTGCATTCGGGAGATGGTGGGTTTGAATCCCACCATCGGCAGCTCTGAATATGATTTTCCGTAGTTTTCCATTTTCAAACCACGCACATGCTGTACCGTAATTAAGGCCACTCTTGCATCACCGCAAACCTTCAATGTGTTAGAGCGAAATTAATCCACTAACAATACATCACCCGGGAGCTCTTCTCATGTTATGTCACATAGGAGACTCGTTCGTTTGTTTATTTACTTAAATCGTCAGCTGTCAGTGATAGCAAACATTTACATGACCCCTCTTAAGAATACTTCGGAAGTGATCTCTATTCATTAACTCATGCTACTGCCATTAGACTGCAAATTGACTCGGCTATTCTTCTACATCCTGGCCGTGCAGGTGAGGACACTCTATATATGTATATCGAGGTAATTTGTCACGCGGTGTTGAAGTTTCCGTCTAAATTACCACTCGTGACACTCGGTAAACACGAGGTAATTTGTTCAAGCACAGACCCATAAGTGACTCCACTGCAAACAACACGTGCAGCTGTTCAGGGCTCGAATCTTGGATGTAAAATTCTCACTGAAAGTTAACCGAAAGATTGGTGATTTTTTCCACAGGATTTAATTCAAAGGTCAGCAGCTCTATGAAAGGAAAAAGAAAAAGAGACGGACTAAAAAATCAATGAACTAGGGTACGAGCAGTATAAAGTTACAATTCAAACAATCAGTAAAATAGAGTCTTACATGCTCCTTGGCTGAATGGTCAGCGTACTGGCCTTTGGTTCAGTGGGCCCGGGATTCGATTCCAAGTCGGGCCGGGGATTTTAAATGCTTATGATTAATTTCCCTGGCTTGAGTGCTGGGTGTTTGTGTTTCTTGTAAAATGCACTTTTTCTGCATACAATACCAAATTACCAACCACCACAGACACACGCAATACAGTATTCATCCCTCCACATAGAGTTGGCGTCAGGAAGGGCATCCATCCATACAACTGGGACAAATAATCATCCTTCTCCGACCCCGATTAATTGTGTAAAATGTTAGAAATAAGGAAGGAAGGAAGGAAGGAAGGAAGGAAGGAAGGAAGCAAGGAAGGAAGGAAGGAAGGAAGGAAGGAAGGAAGGAAGGAAGGAAGGAAGGAAGGTGTTAATATTCAGTAGCTTTTTTTAGAAAACCTTAACATACTGTAAGTTTCATGCTCGTCCGCCTATGTAGTGTAGTGGTTAGTGTGATTAGCTGCCAACCGCGGGGGCCCGGGTGCGATTCCCGGCTCTGCCACGAACATTTCAAAAGTGGTTCGAGGGCTGGAACGGCGTCCACTCAGCTTTGAAAGTTAACTGAGTAAAGGGGGATTCGATTCCCTCCTCAGCCAACCTTGAAGTAGTTTTCCGTAGTTTCCCACTTCTCTTCCAGGAAAATGCCGGGATGGTACCTAACTTGAGGCCACGGCCGCTTCCTTCCCTCTTCCTTGTCTATTCCTTCTGATCTTCCCATCCCTCCCCCACAAGACCCCTGTTCAGCATATCGAATGAGGCCGCCTGGGAGAATTACTGGTCTTCTTCCCCAGTTGTATTCCCCGACCCAAAGTCTCACGCTCCAGGACGCTGCCCTTCAGGTGGTAAAGGTGGGATTCCTCGCTGAGTTCGAGGGAAGAAGCAACCATGGAGGGTAAAGGGACTAAGAAGAAGAAGATTCATGCTGAAGTATTGCATCATAGAATGTGGAAATATTAAACATTTTCTAGCAACGCTCCGAAACATCGCCCACTTTTCGTGGGGTTCCTTAGGAGTTGAATATTTCGGAAAGGGCTGTTGCTAGACCTGAGAGGAGCCTTTACGGCATAGGTATATTTAATTCTGCTAGGTTTGGTGGTTCCTGAGGTGTAATGACAGTGAATGGAGTGAGTGGTGGTATTTAGTATTTACAATTATCCTTATTAACTTATATAAACCTAAATACTGATATTGAACTCTTTGCCCGGCTGTCTTCTTTTACGAAAAATCTAACTGATCGATCGAGATCAAATTTGTCAAACTTATGGCTTGAGCTTACGATTAACATAGAGACTACTTGCTACAGCGCTCTCTCTTGAGGAGGCCATTCAGCGAAAAAAATATGAAGGAAGAGGAAAATGTATGTCTGGGGACCTTGATGTTGCCCAAACAGTTAGTCATATAAGAAACGGAGCTTAGGCCTACGTCGTATACTTAGAATTCATTTTCCTAGAAAGAAGTATATATGCATTTCCTACCTAACTCACCTTTCCAGGAAAAAATGTCCGTGTTTTGGCGTTATTTCCTGCACAAATGTTCACATCCTTTTTCTTCGTAACTCTAACGATTTGTCAGATTTACACGTTATTAAATTGACGTGTGGCCTCCAGAAATGCATGGTGCTGGTCTTTAGTTGACACCCTATAGGTGACAACACTTCTGTGAGGATGGGGCCCTACCAAAAATGAAATCTAATAATGAAGACAGCACAAACACCCAGCCCCCGAGTCAGAGGAATTAGCCAATGCAAGTTAAAATCCCCGACCGTCCCAACCGGGAATCGAACCCGATACCCTTTAGACCAATGGGTAGCACGTTAACCATTTATCCAAAGAGCCGGACATAATAATAATATAGAGGCACGCGGCTGTGAGCTTGCATCCGGGAGATAGTAGGTTCGAATCCCACTATCGGCAGCCCTGAAGATGGTTTTCCGTGGTTTCCCATTTTCACACCAGGCAAATGCTGGGGCTGTACCTTAATTAAGGCCACGGCCGCTTCCTTCCAACTCCTAGGCCTTTCCTATCCCATCGTCGCCATAAGACCTATCTGTGTCGGTGCGACGTAAAGCCCCTAGCAAAAAGAAAATAATAATAATAATTGTACCGGGCGGTACACCTCCACACCGCTAAGTTAAAATGTGCGCCTGTTGAAACTCCTCTGCTGGAGGAAGTCTGAACTTTATGGACAGTATTAATTTTCAAGTTTCTCAGAAGATGTCTCTACCTGGAAATTTTGGAGTTTTTGAACTGTGTCATTTTCGACGTATTTTTGTTTTGCTTGTAGTAAGAAGTGTGAACTTCCTCTTCTAGAGGACACTACTGAAGATCAACAATAGTGCACCCTAGTGCGGAGTGAAAGAACTATTTTTTTTTTGGAGAAGTTCTTATTTCAAAAGTTTGTTTCTTGTTAAATTTCTTTCTGTTATTGTTTAAGTTGGCTGTATACCCCTCTTTTTCCCCTTGTTTTAGATTTATCCAATCCCGAATTTCTTTGAGTAATTTCCGACCAATCCGATGTATCTTCCCCCAACTTGGATATGTTTCTGTACCCTAGCCAATAAAGTGATTGTGGGCGGGTGTTCTCTTCCCTAAAACGCCTAGAACCTTCCGCGAGAGTATTTAAACTGCTGATTTTTGGGTCTCCGGGCCACTTCTGTTCCATCTTTCAGTGTGTAAAGTACATAGCAGGGGGCGGGAAGCGCCTCTTTCTTCTCCAGCTGTTCAACACCAGGTAATGGCCTCTTAATAACTTCTTTTCTTGCTAGGTTGGCAGTTTAACTCTCGGAGCGGGTTCGAAGCGTTTCCACCATGTAACCTTTTCCTAAAATGTAACCAATCTTTTCATCTATTCTCTTTTAAAGCTGCATATTGGGATAGAGAGTGCTAACCCTCTCGAGCTCCCACTCACATTGTTTTGAGGTGAACTTATTTTCTCAACCTATTATTCGTTAACGTAAAACAAATTGCTCTTTTCTAAAGTCACCTCTGTAGTATGGGATTAGCCCTTGCATTAGTGGCCTAGAGCCAGATTAGGTTTTAAAAACAAGTGTATTAGGAGTGCAGATCGCCTCCTCTCAAATTTTTATTTTAGAGGTCATGTAATTGCCCCTTTTCATTTAATAGACCTCAGTAGGTCGGGTATTTTACCCCTGTGTCTATGTCCAGTGAGGACAACTCGAAGGTGGAGTTTGGTGTGGCCTTTGAGAGGCTTAAAGTTGAGAGCGTGTGGCTCTTTTGAAAATTGAGTGTTGTATACCTCGTGGAGGCTTTTCAGTGTAATTTGGAGCAAGGACTCCTAGGCATGAATGGGGTTTTCTGCCCCTCTGTTGAAACTTGTGTTTGGGGTAAAACTGAGCTGATTGCCCAAGCATTGTGAAGTCAGGGCGCGAAGCCCAAATCCTGTAAATATTGTAACTACCCTTTGGACTTGCTACTTTGTACCTGCCAGGCTTGTTATTTCTTTGTTTTTGAAAAGAAAATATAACCTTGTTAAATTTTACATTAACTTTGATTCCGTAGTTTGAGACCCGTTCACGCCCGCACCTTCTTTCACCTCTACCTACCACTAAAACACGGTAATAATAATAATAATAATAATAATAATAATAATAATAATAATAATAATAATAATAATAATAATTGTACCGGGCGGTACACCTCCACGCCGCTAATTCAAAAGGTGCGCCAGTTGAAACTCCTCTGCTGGAGGAAGTCTGAACTTGATTGACGGTATTAATTTTCTACTTTCTCAGAAGATGTCACTACCTGTAAATTTTGGAGTTTTAGAACTGTGTCATTTTTGATGTGTTTTTGTTTTGCTTGAAGTAAGAAGTGTGAACTTTCTCTTCTAGAGGACACTACTGAAGAAATACAATAGTGCACCCTAGTGCGAAGAAAAAGAACTGTTCTTTGGAGAAAATTTTATTTCAAAAGTTTGTTCTTTGTTAAATTTCTTTCAGTCATTGCTTAAGTTGGCAATATTACCCCTTTCTTTCCCCTTGTTTTAAATCTAGCCAATCCCGAATTTCTGAAATTAATTTTCCACCAATAATGTGTTTCTTCTTCATCTTGTGTAGGGGTTTCTCTTTTTTCTCCAATAAAGTGATTGTGGGCGGGTGTTTTCATTCCCCTAACGCCTAGAACCTTCCGCGAGAGTATATAAACTGCTGATTTTAGGGTCTCTGAGCCACTTCTGTTCCATCTTTCAGTGTGTAAAGTACATAGCAGGGGGCGGGTAGCGCCTCTTTCTTCGGCGGCGGTCAACAACAAGGTAATGGCCGATTAATTACTTATTTTCTTGCTTGCTCAGCAGTTTAACTCTCGGGGCGGGTCCGAAGCTTTTTCCATTATGTAACCCTCCTTAAAATGTAAAGAAACTTGTATCTATTTCATCTTTTGAACTGCATATCGGGATAGAGAGTGCTTAACCCTCTCGAGCTCCCAATCATAATGTTTTGAGGTGAACTTATTTTTCTCAACCTATTCTTCGTTAATATAATGTAAACTGTTCTTTTCTGAAGTCACCTCTGTAGTATGGGATTAGCCCTTGTATTAATGGCCTAGTGCCAAGTAGGTTTTAAAAACAAAGTGTATTAGGAGTGCAGATCGCCTCCTCTCAAATTGTTATTTTGGAGGTCATGTAATCAACCTTCTTTTCATTTAATAGACCTCAGTAGGTTGGGTATTTTACCCCTGTGTCTATGTCCAGTGAGGACAACTTGAAGGTGGAGTTTGGTGTGGCCTGGGAGAGGCTTAGAGTTGAGAGCGAGTGGCTCTTTTTGAAAATTGAGTGTTGTATGCCTCGTGGAGGCTTTTCAGTGTAATTTGGAGCAAGGGCTCCTAGGCATGAATGGGGTTTTCTGCCCCTCTGTTGAAACTTGTGTTTGGGGTAAAACTGAGCTGATTGCCCAAGCATTGTGAAGTCAGGGCGCGAAGCCCAAATCCTGTAAATATTGTAACTAACCTTTTGACTTGCTACTTTGTACCTGCCATGCTTGTTATCTCCTTATTTTGAAAAGAAAATATAACCTTGTTAAATTTTAAATTAATTTTACTTTCGTAGCTGGAGACCTATTCACACCCGCACCTTCTTTCACCTCTACCTACCACGGAAAGCTCCGTAACAAGTGGTAGCAGAGCGTGGTTGAATGGGTCTCATTTTAGCCCCTTTTGACGGCTAAATATTGTTCTGTTCCGAACTCTAACCATTTTCTCAGTTGCTGGAATTTTTGAGGTTTTCAAAATTGTTCTGTCACCATGCCTGGCCCTCGCGATGTTCTTCATCTTAACTATTTGCGCAAGGAGGAGTTGATCTATGAATTAACTATTAGAAATGTACAATCTGGAGGCACGGTTGCAGTAGACATAAACAAGCTTAGAGAATCCCTAGATTTGCCCATTTCCATCCTCAATTTGGGAGAGAAAGAAATTGACGACTCTCTTTCCACGATCACGGAGAACATTACTGGGCTAGCTTCTGTAGTTAGTTTTTTTGACGAAAATGATCCGTCTCCTAATCAAATTAAGCGTGTGCAAGCTAGGCTGTTTCATTTTTCAAATAGAGTTAACGATCTGTTGTCTCTAAAGTTGAATGACGTTCAGAAGAAGGAAGCTAGTACGCTGCTTGAAAATATGTCTGAATTATCTAGCAAGGTTACTCAATTGTTAACTGGGGAAGTTCCTCCCAAAACTGATCAACCCGCCACGTTGAATGCTGGGAGCGAGGAAGAGCCTCCTAAGGGAGAAGTCAATAGGATAACCGTTGCTGCTCAAACTATCTCTGCCCCATTAGACAACGAGTCTGAACGTCGTAACTCATTGACTAATGTACGTTCTGAATTAACTTCCTTGCCACTTAAACCTTTACCGACTATGTCACCCGGGTTTAGCAGCTTGCCTCATCCATTGGCAATGTTGCTCAGAGGTATCTCTAAGTTTTCCGTTAATACCACCAGTGAAGTAATTTCATTTTTAAGATTTCTAGTTGAATTTCAGGATCATGCCCTTGTGTTTTCTCTTTCTCCATGTCAAATTTTGCAAATTATCTATCCTTATGCAATTGGTATTCTCTCTGATAAAATAGTAAGAGCCATAGCTGAACAGTCATCTATTGAAGATTTTCATGCACACTTGCTTGCAAATTTTATTCCTGCTCGCGCGAGGTCATCTCTGATTCAGAAGTACTATTACCGTGTACAACGCTTGGATGAAAACTTGGCTGATTTCATACAGGATATAAAGTTTTATACTAGGGTGTTTGCCCTTCATTTTCCCGAAGATCAGATTGTACAGGCTATTGTAGAGGGAATTTCACCTCCCTATAGGTCATATTTGTGTTTCGCGGCGTGCCCGCAAACTTTCTCTGAACTTGAAGCATTGGCCGTCTCAGCGGAAGGAGTTAGATACGCCGATTCATTGCGTGTAGCGAAAGAACCCCCGCCTTCTTTTAGTAATACTCGGCCTCCACCTCGCCGACCAGTCACACCCCGTAAATGCTATGCTTGCGGGTCGCCCGAGCACCTTCGGAACAAGTGCCCATTGCTCAAATCTAGCGGGACAAGGAATGGAGCTGGTTCATCACAAGGCTGTTTTAAATGTGGGGCTTTCTCACATATTGCCAAGAATTGTCCCAATTCGAATAGCACCCCCTCCTGCTCAACTTCTGGTGCAACTTCCAACAACAATATAAAGTGACTAGTGTCTTCGGCTGAGTCGATTAATCCATCTTCCCGAGACTCAGCCCCGGGTAAACAGATCGAAAAATCAGGGAACGAGCAATTTTCAAATTCATCTTTGGAATGCCCCAAAGAGTGTCTTAGGATTGCGGCAGATACTCCCGCACCGGTTCCTTTTCTTAAGATTGAGTTAAATAAGGAACCTGTAACAGCTCTCTTAGATTCAGGCAGTGTTTGTTCGATTATTTCGGCTGAATGGTATTCTAAATTGAAATCTGTTTGTAAACTACCTGACTATGTCTCATCTCCTGTTCAATATGTTTCGGCTAATTCATCTCCATTAGAAATTCTAGGTTCCGTACTGGTCAAAATTCGTATTTTTAAATTTACATGGAAAACCAAACTGTTTGTGGCTAAGCACTTGTCTTGCCCCATCATACTGGGAGCGGACTTCATTTCTCACACTGGTCTTGTGCTCGATCTTCAGAGTAAGTCGTGCACATTCAAATTTACGTCCAAATGTAAAATTCCCTTGTTAAAGTGTAATTCTGTGTCATGTTCATCTATTTCGCCTACCCAGGATGAGATGTTGTTAGACCTTAGACATCTACCTGAGGAGCAGGCTGATAGTATTCGTAAATTATGTCAGTCATTTCCAGAGGTGTTCTCTGATACTCTTGGTGTTACTGACCTTATTGAATACAAAATTGAGGTCACGGATTCGATTCCTGTCCGTTTTCCACCTTATAGGCTATCTCCACCTAAAATGAAGGCTCTGAAAGAAATTATCGATCAGATGTTGAAGGATGGTATTATTAGGCCCTCGAAGTCAGCGTATTCTTCGCCTATTTTTCTAGTCCCGAAACCCCAAGGAGGCTTCAGGCCTGTCATTGATTATAGGGCTCTCAATCGGAAGGTGGTGTTACAATCTGTGCCCCTTCCCGACCTTCATTCTTGTTTTTCATGGTTCCGTAAGGCCAAGTTCTTTACTATCTTGGACCTGAATCAGGCCTATAATCAAATTCCCCTTGCCGAAGAGTCTAAACACCTTACAGCGTTTGCCACGGACTGGAACTTATACGAATACAACCGCGTGACTTTCGGGCTCCCCACGGGAGCGGCTGTACTCACTAGGCTACTAGATAGGGTCTTCTCCGACATCAAATTTGAGTACTTATATCACTACTTGGATGATGTCGTCGTATTTTCAGAGACTTTTGAAGAACATCTAGATCATCTGCGAGAAGTCCTCGATCGCCTTCGTAAGGCTGGGTTAACTGTCAAGTTGTCCAAGGTTGCCTTTGCTAAGCCCTCTATGTCATTCCTAGGGCATATTGTGTCACCTGATGGTGTAGCAGTCGATCATTCTAGAACACAGGCCATCCGTGATTTTAAACCTCCCAAGGACATTAAAGGTATCGCCAGGTTCATTGGTATGGTGAATTTCTTCAGGAAGTTTATTCCTAATTTCGCTAATAGAGCGGCGCCCTTAAACCTTCTTCGTAGGAAAGGCATCAAATTTGAGTGGGGACCTTCTCAACAAGCCGCTTTTGAAGATCTTAAATTAGCTCTCTGTAATGCCCCTGTACTTGCTATGCCTGATTTCTCGAAGAAATTCATCGTCCAAACCGACGCGTCGTCGTCAGCAGTAGCTGCAGTCCTTCTTCAAGAGACTGAACTAGGGAGGCGACCCATCGCCTATGCATCTAGGACTCTATCGGCTCAAGAAGCCAAGTATTCTATCTATGAGCTCGAAGGGTTGGCAGTCTTATTTGCCTTAGAGAAGTTCCGTCTCTATCTGGAACATGTCAAATTCGACCTGGAGATAGATAATCAAGCCTTAAGCTGGGTCTTAGGTAGGCCGCGTCGTACTGGCCGTATAGCCCGTTGGGCCATCCGTATTTCTGCCTTCCAATTCGATGTCAGGCATATCAGAGGTACCGAAAATGTTGTTGCTGATGGACTCAGCCGTATGTTTTCTAACGACGTCGAGACCCATGAACCGGTCGGCAGTTCATCACCTTCCGAGTCCATACTATCTGATGTTAATGCCATCTTAACTGATGCTCCCATGCTCTTTAGGGATATCGAGAAATACCAACGTGAAGATCCGACGCTGGCTCCGATAATGGAAACCCTTTCTTCTGGGGAACATGTCGTCCCTTATGTTCTGAGGAATGGTGTTCTATGTTGCCCCTCGAGGCATGATAAGATGATGAAAGTTGTCGTTCCAGCTGTTCTTGTACCTATGATCTTCAAGTATTATCATGAGACCCCATTAGGAGGGCATCTGGGAATCTTTAAAACTCGTGAGAAGATTCGTGAAATGTTCATCTGGAAAGGTATGGACGGTGAAATCCGTGAACTAGTGAAGGCTTGCAAACCCTGTTTGCTCAGTGAACCAACCATGTCCACCAAGGTAGGCCTTTTTTCTTCTCATCAAGCGTCGCGCCCCATGGAACGCCTGTATATTGATTATGTAGGACCCTTCCCCCAGTCTAAGGGAAATGCTAACAAGTTTATCTTTGTATGCGTAGATGGCTTTACTAGATTTTCCTGGTTATTTCCGACTAAGCTGGCTACCGCTCAGTCTACCATTAATTGCTTAAATTCTATTTTTGCCTCTTTTGGTCCGTGCCAATATATTGTGTCTGATAATGCTAAGGCGTTCACATCTAATCTTTTTCGTAAATTCTGTTTCGACTTGTCCATCTCTCATGTAACTACTTCTGCTTATTACCCTCAACCATCTCTGGCTGAACGGGTTAACCGTAATCTCAGGTCCGCGCTTATTGCCTATCATCATGAAGATCATTCCAGGTGGGATACGTCCCTGCATTGGTTAGCTTTTGCTTTGAATTCGGCGGTTCATGAATCACATAAATTTACTCCAGCCTCTTTGATGTTCAAGTTTGTTCCCAACACGCCGCTCTCTAACCTCTGGTCTCTGAGTGACATTCTACCCGAGACAATAGATCCGGACATCATTAAAGATCTTTGGAAGAAGGCTAAAGCCAATCTTAAAGTGTCTCATGAAAAGGTTAGGGAAAGGTATGATCGTGGACGGAGACCCACCCCTTTGAAGGTAGGTGACCAAGTTATGGTCAAGAACTTTGTTCCCGCGGGCAAGCTTGCCCCCAGATTTCATGGGCCTTGTATCATTCTCGATTTTCTTACGCCGGTTACGTTGTTATTAAGTAATCCAGCCACCGAGAGGATATTTAGGGTTCACCTGTCACAGGTGAAACCAGTGTAAATTTTGTGTCAACTTGCTTCATATAATCGTGAAAGGAATATGAAGGTTATATTTTTTTTGAGTTTCTCTTTTAAGGCATTCTGCCCCTTCTATAATATTTTCTATATTTAAGCATTTTTGTAAACTCTCCCCGCTCCGTTAAACTGCCATTCTGTCCTTACCACGGCCATTACCACGCTCCCGTCTCCTGCTATACACACTGTGGCTTGCTCATATTAAATGCCATGGATATCTGCACGCCGCTGGCCTCTCAACCTCTCCACCAAGCCTGTGCCCTCAAAAGATGATGGTCCAACAATATTCGGCCGCCTAGCTTTAATGTTTCAGTGCCCCCGCAGCCGCGCGGCGCCGTGCCGCGACTGGGCTTGAGGATGGGCCCCCTCGACCCCAGCGAGGACGACATGTGCACGGCGAGCCGGAGCTCTCCTCCCGGCCAAGGCTGATGTGCGGCACACGACCTGCTACTTGCCCGCAGCCTGTATATCTTCACCGCGGGCGCGGCGTGTTTCAACACCTCTGCTCCCCTCATAGTGCGGGCGAGCGGTATCTCAGGGTACTTGAGGGGTCCGAGCGGCCTCCTTTGGACGCAAGCTGCAACGGCCGGTCTGGCCATCCAACTTAATCAACATCAACTACATGGACAGTTACTATAAGAGATGACTACACTTGGGAATTCAACAACAAAATCTGGTGGACTTAGAAAATTTTTCCTCGATGTTAAAACTAAAGTTTTCCTTCTCAATTCAACTTCTACAACCTTAAAAAATTAACTTCTCCTGTTACAACAAAAATTTTGAAACTGAATCAAACCACATTAAGAAAATCTTATAAATTTTTCGGCAATCAATATCCATATCTACATCAAAACTTGGACCTTGTTTTCAAACAAATTTCATGTGTCACCCCTGGAGGAACTTTTGGGGGGGGGGGAGGTCTGTACCGGGCGGTACACCTCCACGTCGCTAATTCAAAAGGTGCGCCAGTTGAAACTCCTCTGCTGGAGGAAGTCTGAACTTGATTGACGGTATTAATTTTCTACTTTCTCAGAAGATGTCACTACCTGTAAATTTTGGAGTTTTAGAACTGTGTCATTTTTGATGTGTTTTTGTTTTGCTTGAAGTAAGAAGTGTGAACTTTCTCTTCTAGAGGACACTACTGAAGAACTACAATAGTGCACCCTAGTGCGAAGAAAAAGAACTGTTCTTTGGAGAAAATTTTATTTCAAAAGTTTGTTCTTTGTTAAATTTCTTTCAGTCATTGCTTAAGTTGGCAATATTACCCCTTTCTTTCCCCTTGTTTTAAATCTAGCCAATCCCGAATTTCTGAAATTAATTTTCCACCAATAATGTGTTTCTTCTTCATCTTGTGTAGGGGTTTCTCTTTTTTCTCCAATAAAGTGATTGTGGGCGGGTGTTTTCATTCCCCTAACGCCTAGAACCTTCCGCGAGAGTATATAAACTGCTGATTTTAGGGTCTCTGAGCCACTTCTGTTCCATCTTTCAGTGTGTAAAGTACATAGCAGGGGGCGGGTAGCGCCTCTTTCTTCGGCGGCGGTCAACAACAAGGTAATGGCCGATTAATTACTTATTTTCTTGCTTGCTCAGCAGTTTAACTCTCGGGGCGGGTCCGAAGCTTTTTCCATTATGTAACCCTCCTTAAAATGTAAAGAAACTTGTATCTATTTCATCTTTTGAACTGCATATCGGGATAGAGAGTGCTTAACCCTCTCGAGCTCCCAATCATAATGTTTTGAGGTGAACTTATTTTTCTCAACCTATTCTTCGTTAATATAATGTAAACTGTTCTTTTCTGAAGTCACCTCTGTAGTATGGGATTAGCCCTTGTATTAATGGCCTAGTGCCAAGTAGGTTTTAAAAACAAAGTGTATTAGGAGTGCAGATCACCTCCTCTCAAATTGTTATTTTGGAGGTCATGTAATCAACCTTCTTTTCATTTAATAGACCTCAGTAGGTTGGGTATTTTACCCCTGTGTCTATGTCCAGTGAGGACAACTTGAAGGTGGAGTTTGGTGTGGCCTGGGAGAGGCTTAGAGTTGAGAGCGAGTGGCTCTTTTTGAAAATTGAGTGTTGTATGCCTCGTGGAGGCTTTTCAGTGTAATTTCGAGCAAGGGCTCCTAGGCATGAATGGGGTTTTCTGCCCCTCTGTTGAAACTTGTGTTTGGGGTAAAACTGAGCTGATTGCCCAAGCATTGTGAAGTCAGGGCGCGAAGCCCAAATCCTGTAAATATTGTAACTACCCTTTTGACTTGCTACTTTGTACCTGCCATGCTTGTTATCTCCTTATTTTGAAAAGAAAATATAACCTTGTTAAATTTTAAATTAATTTTACTTTCGTAGCTGGAGACCTATTCACACCCGCACCTTCTTTCACCTCTACCTACCACGGAAAGCTCCGTAACAATAATAATAACTGATTCGGAAATACCGAGGTGCAAAGAGATGTAAGAAGGTGCGGGCATGAATGGGTGGACAGAGAAAATATCAAAGTATCTTTTAAAACTCTAAAATATGAAATTTTACTTCTTTCCCTCTTTTTCTTGAATTGAACCTTAAATGAATAACACCAAATAACAACAGGACAGATAAAGGTTAGCGCATCAGCTCTAGTAACAAATCCAGAATAATCAGGTACCAAAAGATTTACGGAATGACCTCGAAGCTCCCAAGTTACAAACGTGAAAAGAGCGTCTCTGGTCCTCACAGTTAACTCTCTAGGAGACTACTCTCCAAAATTTACAACACTCAAACCTCTCCAAGGCATTAGATCCAATACAAACAGTTTTCACTTATTCGCTCGACAACCTAAGTTACATTAAATAGGAAAGTTAAACTTTAACATTGGCAACAAGTGGCTTAAGTAAAAAAAAAAAAAAAAAAAAAAAAAAGATTTAACGCATCGGCCGTCAACCAAAACATTAGGAGGCGAACATTTGCACTGCTGATCCGCCGTTACAGAGTCTAAGCCTATACTACAGATGTGACTAGATGGAGAGAAAATTGTACATTCCTAAAAGAAGAGTTAAATTTTGCATTTTACAAAATCATAGTCACCCCAGTACCAAGTTGAATGGGAATAAAAGAGGGTTCACACCCTTTGTTCCCTACGTTAGACTAAGATCTTTAGACTTCTTTGAAAATTTGAAAAGTTGATTTTTACATTAAGAAAGAAAATTGAAACCTGTCCCTCAAGTCAGATTTCTGAGAAAATCACATGATATCTGCCATTACCTTGAGCTGGAGGGCCTTCCGACGATGGGCATGGCTTTCCCCCTCCCTCCGACACCCTCTGAACCTCTTGATTGGAGCGAGGGAAATACAACATGGCCCAAAAGTTCCCAGCTTTATAGCGGAGAGGAAGGTTCCAGAACTCTCTGGGCCGAAGACTACACACACCCACAATTTATGTTGGTTAATTAAATAAATATCCCAAACTTTGATTGGCTAACATTTTAAGAAGGAGGGAAGTGATAGGAAGTGCTAGTAACCTTAGAACACCAAAAACAATCTACAAACAATTCAGTTTAGAAAACTTATGAATACCAAAATTCACTTGAAAATTAATTATCCATCCTCCGACCAGAGGGGGCATATAAGTCGACAGTAGAGACATCTGACGATAAACATTCAAACTTCTTCCAATACACATTTTGAAGTACACGATACAGATGGTCTTCTAAAAGGCGCTCAGTTTAAATGTCCTGAGCGAATGTATCTCCGGTATAATAATAATAATAATAATAATAATAATAATAATAATAATAATAATAATAATAATAATAATAATAATCGCACCGGGAGGTACACCTCTATTCCGCTCATTCAAAATCAGCGCCTTAATAGACTCCTTTATCGAACAAAAGGTGAAACTGATAACACAACAAGTTGGAACGTTAATAAGAAGATGTCACCACTGAAATATTAAGTAATTTTGTTATTTTGAAGTTTCCTAAACTGATTGATTTTCTCCTTGTTTTGTTCTGCTATACAACAAGAAGTTTGGACATTTTTCCACAGATGTCACTACCAAAAAAACTCTGATCGTGAACTCTGGTGCAAGGTGGAAGAACTGATAACTTAAAGAAACTTCGTATTCGTAGGTTGTCCATAACTGAATCTATGTTCATTTATTTTTGGGTTGGCAACACTTCTTTTCTTTCCGCCAGTTTTGAATCTAGCCAATCAAAAATGTCTGTAATTAATTTTTAAACAATCCCGCGTTTCTTGTTCATTTTGAAATTGTCAATACAAATTGAGAGGGTGTGGCCGGTTTAGTCTTGAATTCTCTCGAACCTTCCCTGAGGGTATATAAACTGCGGCTTTTTATGTTTCCTTGTCAATTGATCGCCGTCTTTCTAGTGTGTCTCTTTCTTCGGTCAGCAGAACATCTAAATGCAATGGCCACATAAATTCTCTTTTATGTAGCTACCTCCACAGCTTTATTTGAGGGCAAGGTCCGAATTCTTAACTATGTAACTATACCTTTCTAAAATGTAAATTTTTTCCAGCTAAATTAAAACTTCATAAAATCTTTAACTGTAAATCAGGGATAGATAGTGACTTATCCTCTCGAGTTCCCCTTCATCTTGGTTTGAGGTGTCTGCGTTTTAGCAACCTTTCTTTTTTCTGTAATGTATTACAGTTATTTCCATGCGTGCCACCTCACTAGTTTGGGACTAGCCCCTGTTTCATCGGCCGAGAGCCCTGCAGGTTTTTAATATTTCATTATCTGGGAGTGCAGGGTATGCCCCCGTTCTGTTTGTTTTCGGGCCATTTAATTAACCTGTTCTTTTTCGCAAGGGCCCTATAGGTTGGGTACTAGATACCTCTGTGTAATACTATTTCTACTTGTAATTCGTGCCTTGAGAGGCCAGAGAGTGTTAGATTTTGATGTAATGTTGCCTCGTGTAGGCTGGAAGAAAATGAGAGCCTGTAAGCTCTCTTCAAGTTTTATAATAGTAAAGTGTGCCTCTGGAAGGCTAGGGCCCGGTTTCATCAACACATGTTAAATATATACTAACAAGTAGTTAGTTAATACGGAGTTAGAAATTTAACATCTTGGTAGGTTTCTTGCGTTTCATCAAACTTTTCTTGTGAAATGTTAACTAATCGACTGTTAACTCTCCCAATATTGCGAACTGGTGCGAATCAAGGAGGCAGTGGTACGAACATGCTGTTTTACAACGCGCTCCGATGCGCTTTTGTTTGAGCACAGCTGTAAAATATGGCGCGTGAAGTGAAACAGAATCGTAGTTCTAATTTTTCCTCCTTCGAAAAAGAGTTGTTAATTGAATTAGTTAGTAAATATATATATAAGTTATTGAGTGCAAGCGCGCAGATGGCTTGACGATAAAAGAAAAGGACGAGGCGCGGGAAAAGTCCGCGAGGGTTTCAATGGGGGTAAACAGATACTTTTTTTAGCGGGAATCCGCTGTCACTTAACAAAATCACTTCGTTAATTGTCCCACTTCAAACTGTGCTCCGATATGGGAGTTATTAAATACTGTATTGTCGTGTGCAGAACCAGACCACCTAGCAAGTATATCCTTGATTTGGAGGTTAGGCTCACTAATCACCTGAACATTAAAACATTAACAGAGAAATATCCCTTTCGATTACGATATATTTCGGCCCAGTTGCATCCAGGTGATTGGATTCTTACATGTGTTCAATCTATTGCACGTAGAACAAACACCAGGAAAACGGCTTATTTCATAGAAGTCGCGGATAATTTGCTGACGCTCTTGTACTGAAGGGAATGTTATACACCTCCTTCTCATTGATGCTATTGCTGCAGACACTGGACAAACAACTTTATTAACAGTGGCTTTAGAAATTCCAGCATTGTCTCCGGCCATTATGTGAAAATAACCAGTAGCAAAAACTCGTAATATTATCAGTGCCTGCAACATTGGAGAAAGAGGTAAGTTTCTCTTCGTAGGATATTCTAACCTCACTTGAATTTCGTCAACAACCTTAGCAACGACTGTTTTCGATAACCTGTATCTATGAAGAAATTTCGTATCCGTCAAATTTTCAAAGTCATTACGTCGCTGAACTCTTCTTCGATCAGGATTGTTTTGTAAAAGATCTAAATAGAGCAATTCCGCCTCGAAAGCGAGATTCACAGCAGCCATTTTGGAACAGGTTGCTAAATGCTAATGTTAGTCATTTAACATTGGAAATGGCTGATGTTAACTTTAATACGCAGTTTAACATTTGTTAATGTTAACATTTGTTGATGAAACGCAAATTTTCTTAAATTGTATGTTAAAATGATTTAACACCTTGTTAAGTACTAACATGTGTTGATGAAACCGGGCCTTAGTATTGTAAATTATGGGAGCAAGTGCTCTTGAATTAGGGATTTTCTGCCCTTACCTAAATATTACTTCTATCTATTGTAATATTGTAACCTGAGGGCTTGAAGCCCTAAATGGTTAAAGTTCTGAATTTTGGATTTTTCTAAATCTTGTTTCAAGATTGGCATTGTACCTTATGTTTCATTGTTTTGCTCACTTAGTGAAAGGTTTGTTAAGTTTGCAGTTTAAAGAGAAATATAACCTTTGTTAAAGTTTTACATTCCATTTTGATGTGGTGGTTAGATCCATTCAATACCCGCACCTTCTTTCACCTCTTTCGGCTCCACGGATATTCTCCGTAATAATAATAATAATAATAATAATAATAATAATAATAATAATAATAATAATAATAAGGACATGGCATACCATTTAACCAAAGGAATCTACAGCAAAAGGTCCATATCTTTCAAAACAAAGCTGAGACATCACTGCAGTGTCATCCGTCCAGAGGTCGTATACGCTTCAGAATGTCTTGCAACGAACAAACAAGGTCTGATCGAGAAACTGGAGGCCAAAGAAAGGAAGATTTTGATAAAGATCTTAGGTCCCGTCAGAGACAATGGGAAGTACGGAATACGACATAACGACGAACTGCATACCCTCGCAGACAAGATTACCGATACCATCCGGAAAAGAATGACCTTTTATGGGCATGCGGCAGGAACGCACCCAACAAGACTGACCAACCGCATCATTGCCTTCTTTCAGCAGAAGACAACCAAAGGAGCTTGGTTCATTGAGGTGGACAGAGACCTTGAAGAGGTAGGAGTCATACATAATGACATCCAGGAGCGTGTCCCACTTAAGAAGAAACTTCCATCGTTCTAGGGTTTTCGAGAGAAGCCAAAGTTAAAAACTGGAAAGGTATGGACGCAGGAGAAGAAAGGACGACACCGATAATGCATGCAGAAGTATTGGGTAAGCACGAAAGTTAGTTGAAATGTCGTGGTCCAAAGTTGGCCTATACGACATGAATGAATGAATGAATGAATGAATGAATGAATGAATGAATGAATGAATGAATTAGGTAATTAATTCATTTAATAATAATAATGTTATGGGTTTAAACCCAACCAACTACCTTTTTACGGTTTTCAAAGATGCGTAGGTGCTGAAAAATTTTGTTCCGCGGATTTTATTTAGTGTTGGCAAATCTAACGATGCAAGAGTAGTGCATCTGAGCACCTTCAAATATCGGATGAGCCAGTATCGAAAAGACTGCCCTGGGCTGAGAAGGCTGGTGCTCTACCGTCCGGTAAACACAGCTCAACTTTATGGATGGAGGAAAGATGCTAAGTCAAGTCAGAGGTATGGCCATATCAATCTTGTTCTGCAGTAGGAGTCAACAAAATATGAAGCAATAATCTTAATAATAACAACTGGAAATTAAAGGAAAGGAGGATTATCCGAAAAATGAAAAATTCTTGGTCCCAACCTCAAAGATGGTGTTTACAGATTTCGGAGCAATTTATAAATATACACCCACACCGAAAATATATCAAGCGTAATCCAGAAAAGAAGGATGTGTCTTTTTACGCTCACCTCTTCAGATTGCCAGCTGAAAGAATCTGTAAACGTTTGTTATCCTATTTCAGAAGTCTCTAAATGACTCCTCCTTGATTGGTGGAGGTCGATATGGTTCTTTTAAAGTATGGAATCCCAGAAACATTCAATTCCGAGCACCACTCAAACACAGACAGGTTCATCAAGAAGAATTCCCAACTCGACTGCAGCATGTCCATTCTGATGCATGGGAGAAAGCACACTCCGAAAAGATGAAAACGTGCTTTTCCCGAAAGAAGACAAACAGTTGAGGTCTCGCGGTTCTTAGTGGCCCTGACGATGAGGAACGGAGGAACGAACAATAATAATATTGAATATATTATTATTATTATTATTATTATTATCATTATTATTATTATTAATATTAGATGCGGAAAGGACCAGAAAACTGATCACGCAAAGCTCACTTAGAAGTTGTGCATTTCGTTCTTTGCCAGGCAGCCTTCAATTTTTCTCTCATCATGGTTCTTCGCTCTTCTGTCCACTTAGCTCCTGTCTTCTTCTTGTGGTTTCTCTCTGCCTCTACTTCCCACTTGCTGATTTTCGTTCTGTAGCGGGTTCGGTCTGCGATATCGGCCACTTTGATTCCTGATTTTTCCAGATCTTGGCGGATTTCCGTTGTCCACCTATTTGTTTTGATGTTTTCTGTTGCCTCAAGTAAGATTCTTGTCAGTCTGTTTTCTGGAAGGCGTTTGATGTGTCCATAAAATTTCAGGCGTCTTTTTCTGATGTCGGCAGCAAGGTTTGAGAGCTCCTCGGTTTTGTACGAGATTGCAGTCGGTATCCTTAGTCAGTCAGTTATTATTATTATTATTATTATTATTATTATTATTATTATTATTATTATTATTATTATTATTAAAGTAAGTGAGCATGTTCAGCGTGTTTTACCTGTATCTGAGGGCTGGTTCTAGGTCCACTCAGTCTACGTGATTAAAATTGAGGAGCTATCTGACGGCGAGATGGTGGTCCCGGTCTAGAAAGCCAAAACTTTTTTTTTGTTAGTTGTTTTACGTCGCACCGACACAGATAGGTCTTACGGCGACGATGGGGCAGGAAAGGGCCAGGAGTGGGAAGAAAGCGGCCGCGGCCTTAATTAAAGTACAGCCCCAGCATTTGCCTGGTGTGAAAATGGGAAACCACGGAAAACCATTTTCAGGGCTGCCGGCAGTGGGGTTCGAACCTACTATCTCCCGAATACTGGATACTGGACGCACTTAAGCGACTGCAGCTATCGAGCTCGGTAAAGCCAAAACTAACTGCCAAGAAGACCACACGACACTTCATAATCTGCAGACCTTCGGGTTGAGCAGCGATCGCTTGGTAGGCCATGGCCTTTCGGGGCTGTTGTGCCATGGGTTGTGTTAAGCTTGTAGTTTTTCCTGACTCTTGATATCAAGATCATAGCCACAGACTTCCAATTTTACGTGCAATCCGAATTACAGGGACGAGGCATTTCATTTCAAAAATCCCATGTACGTTGTTTGGGATTAGAACCACGGCCGCCTTGCTGAGAAGCAATTGTTTGAGTTACCTCGGTGAGAAGCTAGGAACAGTGCAGCTCTAATAGAACCGACAGAGAGATTAAAGTTGTCACTGGTTTACACAACGCCAAGCTATCCTCACTGATGACAAGACATCAGAACATCTGATAGGTGAAAAGCGAGAGGCACAACGAGATTATATGTATTTGTCTTCCTTAAAGCATCTGTTTTGATAATGGACAGAAAACAGAAACGCATATACGGGCATATTTATTGGACGGTTCATTTGTGTTGGTATAAAAAGGACCCCACATCAATAGCACGTGTGTCATTGGTGAGGGGCAGCTGCAAGTTACGTGTGTGTGTGCTCTGACCAGGAGCAGGTGGGGGTGAAGCGTGTCTGTCGATGTAGGATCAGCAATCCATGTGATATTAGATTCTTCCTTCATTTTTACAAATGAGCTGGCTAAATGACCGGCCGTTGACATGTTCTTAAAATGTTGAAATAGCAGTTAATAAAGTATTAAAATGTGGTATGATTTCGAGACGCACCGAATTTGCAACTAATTTATACTGAAAAATGTTACTGCCTATGTACTGTATGTGAAAAATATACTGATATAAGCTAATGGAATGCCTTTGCTGGTGGGAGGTAGTGTTTATACTGCACTATGTCTTCTGGTATGGGATAGAATAAATTTGTTACTTTCATTGACCTGTCTCAGTCTCATCCTTCGCCTTGGCAATATGAAAGTGACCGAGGTATGAGCGATTCTAGTAATACCGTTCCTTACGCAGCCAGTCCCTGTTATGAATGGTATGAAAATGTCACTCGTAGGGTTGGTTGGTGCATGCTTTTCAGTGGGCTTGGCAGACTGATATTTAATAGCAACTTCTGGCTCGGTGAGGAAAGCAACGGGAAACTACCTCACTCCTCATTTACCTAGTATGCCTCTTCAGTGACACCTGGGCTATCTATGACAGCTGTTGGTGGAGGTGTAGAAGATAAAACCAGCCTTTTGCCTGAATACCCAATATACATACAAGCTAATGGAAGCCGAAATTATCTGATTTAGTAACTGAGTGCCAGGAATATTGTCAGCGTTTGATAAATGAGTATACAAGTTATTTTACTGAAAATGTCAGTTTCGAGCTTGGATAAAAAAAAGATGCCTTCCGTAATGTTAAGGAAATATTTGCCTCCAATTTTTCTCGAAATGAAAAGGGAAGAACTGATTGAGTTGACATGTGATTCACGCCTCGAGTTACTCTTTTCTGGAACAAATCTTCCAGATTTTTGAATCCAAAAACAGTGGGAGAATCCACCAATAGCCCACAAAGCAGTGAACTTTCTCTGCCTTTTGCAACAATTTATTTGCGTGGAGGTAGCTTCTCATTCCTTGTGCATTTGAAGAATAAATTTGAAACAGATTTCATGTTGAGCCTAACCTCAGAATTAAAACTTATAGCAAGCCATTCAAAAATTTAATATCTATATAAGTAAATACATCTCACTAGTTCTAAAATATTTAAATATAGAACTGATATGAAGTAATGGGAGCCGAAATTTTCTGATTTAGTAACTGAGTGACAGGAACATTGTTAGCGTTTGATAAATTAGTTTAAAAGGTATTTAACTGAAAATATTAGCTTAGAAGTCGGATAAAGAGATCTTTTCCCACATGTTAAGGAAACGTTACTTCCAAATAAGTTTTGAGATGTAGTGTATTATGTTTGAGAGAAATGCTTTCATAATATATTGAAACTTACTGTTCTTGCTAAATGTTTACTTTAAAAAAAACTCTTGTCTTGCTAATATATGTAAAACATATAAACCTGAGTTTCATATTTTGTAATATGTAATGTTTTTACCGTGCGACATGGCCGAGCGTGTACGTGTCTGCAATCGGGAGACGCGCGGGTTCGAACCCCACCGTCGGCTGTCCTGAAAACGGTTTTCTGTGTTTCGCATTTTAACTTCCAGGCAAATGCTGGGGCAGTTCCTGTTCATAGGCCACAGCTGATTCCTTCCACGTCATTACCCCATTTCATTCACCATCTTTCATTTCATCTTCGTCAACTCCTCAACTGAGGTTTGGGACAGGAAGGGCACCCGGCCGTAAAACCATGCCATATAAATTCATCTCACCTCATCTGCCACCCCGCATCAAGAAGTGGCACTAAGGGGTGCACATGTATACAATATCTACTGTATTGCTTTTAGGTATTCTTTGTAAATCAGCAATGGATTTAACCAAAAATAAAAGTAAGGCAATTTAAATATTTTACCTGCTTCTATTTTAGTGTACAGTAATGTTTTCCCTGATAAGTGGTGCTTGCTGACCTCAGGAGGCTTACGCAGTGGTACACAAGGCAGAAAGTTTGACGAAGGATGATTTAGCATATAGAGGAAATATTGTCACCAGTCCTGTTAATGAAGTGAGATGAATTTTGTTACTTTTCTTACCACAGGGACGAAGACACAAATCATATAAAAGAGAGTGTAGAGAAGAAAGAGAAAATCAGAGTAGAAATCATTGCCGTGCTCTACGATAGCAATGTTCTTAGGCAGATTTGATATGCCAGCATTGCGTCAGAGCTTCCGGTTCCAGAATCGGTCTCCTTAGGCATCTAAGAACCCCTAATCAACAACGAGGCTGGTAAATTGCCACACAATTGGAACAGCTATAGGCACGACAGAAATTAAGAAAAGAATTGCCATAGCAAAAGAAGGCTTTAAGAAAAAAAGAATTACTTTATGGACCACTAAACAAAGATTTGAGGAAAAGACTTGCTAAGTGTTACGTTTGGAGAATAGCGCTGTATTGCGCAGAGACTTGGACATTGAGAAAGAAAGATGAGAGAAGATTGGAGGCACTAGAGATGTGGGTCTGGAGAAGAATAGAACGAGTGAAATGGGAAGACCAGGTAAGGAATGAGGAGGTATTATGAAGAGTTGGAGAAGAACGAAGTATGTTACAAATCATTAGAAGGAGAAAAATGAACTGGATCGGACATTTATTTGAGGAGGGGCTGTTTACTGAAAGAAGGGATAGAAGGAATGGTGAAAGGCAAACGAGGAAGAGGATATTCAAGGAAATAAATATTCGGACATGAAAAACTTGGCGCAGGACAGGCAACAGTGGAAGAGGTTCATCCCATGACAAGACCTGCTAATAAGGCAGAATGCCTAGATGATGATGATCATGATAGGCATTTGTAAAATGGAAATGTACACAATGTGAAATGTCACAAAAGTAGCTGCGGAGGGATACGTGAATTGTTACAAAGCTACCCTTCCGCATATGCTGAGGTGGCGTTGTAAAATTTTTCAGTTCTACACCGTGCATGTTTTGATAACTCATATTTACTGTACATATCATTGTTATTCGCGCTTTTGCCGGATAAGGCACTTGGGACCTATACTAGACAGCTAAATATTTTGGAAAATCTTCGTGACGCCCCTTCTAAATTTGTCATTAACATAACAATTGCCACAAAACTATCAACTGAATCTGTAATTTTAGACAGTGAAATTGAATGGAGTGAGTTTCAATTAGGGCAAGCGTAGCACAGGAGAACGCAACAACTCGGTCTTTCAAAATAGTTCGCGATCAGTGAGCGATTTTTTCGTCAAGGACTTCACGCAAGTCCATATTATACATCAAGACCCAGCTACTTGTATTTCAAACCGGTGATAAATGATTGTTGACCTAATTACTACCAAGGTTATTTTGTAAGCTTTATATTAAAAAAAGTCAGTCAACAAAACTAATGCATAAAGTGTTATTAAATACTGTCATATTTTATAACATACCGTATTAGTTCGCCTGATGACATTATGGTGATGAAGACACTATCTGTAATTTCCTTTTGTGTTTACATTCTTCTAAGAGTCATTTTCTTGCGAATGTTTCAAAATACGTGCTCTCTGTCATAGAGAACCAAATGTTTTAAAGGAAAATTTGCAGTTTGAAATATATACTACTTCCTGAATGTTCATTAAGTTAATGAAACATTACGCAGTTCATCCCATCGCTGTCAGTCATGACACACAACGTTTTCAATCTACATAAATGTATTTCTCCTACGACGTCTGTACACATTTTTGCTAATTCAGACGCTGTAAGTTGTTTAACCGGAATCTTACTATCTCTTTGAAAGGACCTAAGGCGCAAGGAACTAAAAATGCTGTTTTATTCCCGACAACCTCCAAACAATCTTTTTTTATAGTCTACAGTTACTTTTATATGAACTCTATCAACTTACAGATTCACGATTTTTTTCTCTCTCAGAAAGTTGAGCAAAATGCTTAAAGAAATGTGTATTTCCATTTTCTGAAGGAGATACTTCGAAGTAATCGGATAATTTTCTTAAATATCGAAGGCGCAAAAATGATGAAACATTAATCCTAACGTGTCATAGCGCTTTCAAAAATATGGAAGAAACTAATTACTTAATATATCTAAATTTTTTAGGCAACTGTGATCACAATTCTCAGCGACTTCTAACAACAATACCAATTTTTGTAAAGAGACACCATGTTGGGATATAAGAAAACTTCTGTTCTTGATATAATCTGGCAAAATATAACTGTCACAAAATCTATGAGAGACGAAAGCTGACTCCATTCTGTGACTAAAGAATTTCTACAGATTAACAAGTTAGAGATTTTATCCTGTAAAATCTTAATTCCGTAGGTAGCCACTGTTCATATGCACCGTCTGTTCTAATACGTACAAAATGGGGTGATTTTCTTTCCGTCTTTAACGATATATTTTTCAATAATGCTCAAGTCACACTGTCTTGAAAATGTTGCGTACACACCGCTGAGGTGTCCGTTGAGATGAGCCTGTGTGTGGGGCCGAACAAATCTATTTTCTACGAAGATCAGAATCCTCAGGTAATCAAAAGCTTACGTATCTTTCTAATTTACTGACATATCGTAGTTGCTTACGTGCCCCAAAACAACACCTATATCTGGCACGGTTATACAATTTTCACATCAGCACAAACATCGTAATAATGGAAGCATGGAGAGTGTGTTACATACAGTCATACAGCACTCTGGTTAACTGAATGAACGAGGTGCAGTGTTGCTACATTTTGCACAGTCCAACCATAATATCAATAACTTTCATTACTAAGTGCCGAACAGGCGAGGCCTATGAGAAAGACAGGCCATGGCCCGGTAAAGTCACGTGACTGGGCCAGTCCGAGGCTTGGCGGAGTAAAGCCGGTTAGCGCACGTATTCTTGCGGTGTTATTGCTAGTTTATTGTGAAGTATAGAAGTAAGTTACGGAGATTTTGTGTTTATGTGGAATATGCTGGTGTTGTGCGACAGTCCCTTACATTGACAGTATTGTCTATGGGAGTGTAAGTAAGTATTTATCAACAAAAATGTGTATGCAACCTCAAAGTTTTCTTCATTCAGCAATGATAAGCTGCAATACACGAGTTCCTAGAAAAGTTTGTTAAATCACAACTTCAGTGCTGTGGTTTTAGAGGTAATACATAAAATCCTATTTACTAACAGATGTCCGGCTCCATGGCTAATTGGTTAGCGTGCTGGCCTTTGGCCACAGGGGTCCCGGGTTCGATTCCCGGCAGGGTCGGGAATTTTAACCTTAATTGGTTAATTTCGCTGACACGGGGGCTGGGTGTATGAGTCGTCTTCATCATCATTTCATCCTCATCACGACGCGCAGGTCGCCTACGGGAGTCAAGTCAAAAAACGACCTGCATCTGGCGAGCCGGACTTGTCCTCGGACACTCCCGGCACTAAAAGTTATACGCCATTTCATTTTACTTACAGATATGTGAAAACTCAAAAATGCTTCATCGCTGTAGTGTCTTCGTCTGTCGGTCGAATTATGACACAGGAACTGAAAAACATCGACGTTTTCTTAACCGACGGATGAAGGCCAACGTAAGCTATGGCTTCGTTACATTCCGATGGATTTTTCTAAACTGAAAAAACCAATAGTAAGTTATGCATATGACATTTTGATGATTCGTACATAATTCGAGTAGATAAGGATACGGTTAAGGGAGAACTGAAAGATTTTGCTAGAATAATTCCGAAACTTAGCGAAAATGCTGTGCCATCTATTTTTCCGAATACATCTTCATATTGTTCGAAGTCAACTCCTAAAGTAAGACGTCTTGCTAATGTGGAAGAGAATAATCTTCGAACAGTATCGAATCCAGTGGCGTATCCTGGATTCACCACGTAGGCATGAAACTAGTAACCATGCAGTAGCACAATGCATTAAGCAAATCTCAATTCTACTCACCCTAATTACATGTAGGTGAACTCGACCCTGCGATTCCTTTTTCAGAATGCCTTGGTGACGTCACTGTAGAACTCCTCACGTTCTTTCATCTATAGACATCATTACTGATGTAGAGAGACGACTCTGACTGAGAATTGCGGATGAAAGATTTTATTCGCTTTAGGATAGAGAAAGGGCGTTGTACAGATGTTGATGTAGTGGGAATAGTTGTAACCAATGTGCACAATTTATAAAGCTCAGGAAGAACACTCTGGAGACGACTGGTCAATAGGAACTTCTGGATTTGAGCTGCAGTCTTATCTTTGAACTGTTCAGAAGTGAAAATTGCCCTCAATTCGGTTTTAAGTCGAACTATACCAAAATACTTTCCATAGACTTCAAACAATTCACTGAATTGCTCTTCAGGAAAATCGCCAGAAAAGATTAACATTTCTTATAACCATTGAGTGGTGCCCAGAAAAATCGTGGGAAATATTTCAGCTTGTAAGGTTCAGTTATCTAAGGGTCAATATTGTGTGAATTTCTATCAAATAATTATCGTTCTTAATGAAATAGGCTATGTGCTGCGTGTCAGTACTTGTTCGGCAGCATTGTCACATAGCAACATTTTCAGACGCAACGGCGATAAGTTATAACCTGGTACTTGCATATATATTTTCAAATTGATTTTATTTTTATTTGGCGTGATTTAAAGAATGTAGAGAATGCCATTTTCATTTGATGAAATGACATCCTGCGTTTAATAACGTTTTAATGCCAGCTTATATACCCTAACTTTTCTGTTAGATTAGCCTATAAATTAGTAAAGTAAACTCGTGTCCTCATCCCGAGGTGATGCAGCTCTTTTCAGGAACACAACCAATGGAGGCGAGCTGCATGTACCATTTCAACCACATACCAACCCTCCTACCAGTTTTCTTTTAATTTCTGGCAGTACCGGGAATTGAGCCTGGGCCCTGAGGATGGCAGCTAATAACACTAGCCGTTACACTACGGAGGTGGACAGCCTATAAATTGTGTTCAGTAGAATGGATTTTTTTCTCCACATGAACACTCTTAAGAGTAGAATAATATTAATATTCCTGTTCTTTTTCTTATTCGTTTATGCAAGAAAGCCAACACTATGAACTGAACAGACCTGTTTGCTTAGTTTAAGTGTATGTTTGGTCGTCTTTACTGGACTTGGGCAGCTGCTAGATTCAGTGTTGATATCACGAAGTCCCTAATTGGGTTAAAAGAAAATGTCACTACCCGAAATTTTGTGAACTAGGTCTTCATGGGCATTGAATTAATTAAAATGAGAAGGCTCCGGTTCCTCATCTAGTGTAGCTGCTGCGGTAGAGGACAGAGGACTCACTGTGTTGATTGCAATTGGAATATGAATATGCAGCTGAGGTTCCTAAGTTACGCAAAGCACTTTCAGAGAATTAATAATTATGTATAAGAGGTCTTCCTAACACTTTTAAGAGAGCTTTTTTGGCGTGAAGTTGAAGCGGTTCTGGCGTGGAATCTGTTACCCATCTTCATTTTCACCAAGTTAAGCTGACTAAAAGGACCTTCTACCTCTGCATTAGAGCAAGATAGAGAAATACTGGCAATCTTTGAATGGATTAACAGCAACAGAATCTAAATCCAAAAAACCTCCACACAGTTTTGGGCTGGCTATCTTCGTAAGGCCAGTCCCGGATAATTCATCTGACCCTGTAATAATTAAGAGGGGAATTCCTCAAGGCAGTATTACTGGACCTTTTTTTCATATATATATATATATATATCAACGATATGTGTAAAGAAATGGAATCAGAGATAAGGCTGTTTGCAGATGATGTTATTCTGTACAGAGTAATAAATAAGTTACAAGATTGTGAGCAACTGCAAAATGACCTCAATAATGTTGTGAGATGGACAGTACTATAACGTGCTCCTATTTTTTCTACTATTCTACGTGATTCTACGTCTGCTACGCTCGACATGCTGCCACTAACCTCTGCGTGTGTGCTCTCTTCGCCCGTCCAGCTGGTACTGTTCGCACTGTTGCCCTCCCTCCTTTCCTCCCCTATCACCTCGCTGCGCAATGTGTACCTTCTGCTCTCGTCTTTTCTGGACGTTTCCATCGTAATATAAATAAGGCCTGCTCTGGGCTCTATCGGCGAGTTGGATGAAGAAGACGACTTGTGTGGAGGGAGGACTTTCTTTTGTTTGCGCTAGCGGCTGGTCCGTGTGCAATGTTTTTAAAATGGTGTTTGTTGTTCATGATTGAAGCTCAAGGACTGCTGGACGGGTGAGCGAACTTTAAATCTATATTCTTTTCCCATACTTAATTTTCTCTTTAAAGCTGTATTCCCCTATTTTCATCATGCCGAACTGGCTGCTAAAGACTGTTCACGCTACCAAATATCACTAGTCTGAGCTGTTGATATTGGTGTTTGTCGTGGAACTACACTACGATTTTTTCCATATTTCGCTTTCTACTACGTGAAAATTACAGTGATATGAACCATTGGATACTAAAAGACTTGGTGAACAAACGCAATAATAGGACTAACTGTATTCATATTAACGCCTAGCTTCTGTTCGAATTTCAGGATTGTATTAATACTTGTAGGTTCTATCTTTCCTAATCCCTGTTGCCAGCCTTAGGTACTGTTCTCTTCCTCGTCCTTCCTTTTTCCCCACGTTCCTGTCCCGGGGTTGTCTTTTCTTTTTCTTTTGCGATTGTACGGTGGCCTATATGCCTTTTCAAATTCTTTTAGAATTTTGTATTAATGGGTAATATCTGTTTAGCATTTGTAGGATACTCCTAATGAAAACTATTGTAAAATTCATCTCTTGTTTTGAGTCTAGCTGTTTTGGGTAGAAAATTGTGTTATTAAATGGTCGTCCCATTTTATTTAAAAAATCCGAACTATATATTTTTGAAAATATTGTTACTCTCTTGAATCATCTGATCACTTTCTTTGGCATGTAAAATTGTTTTGGTATATGTTGTAATACATCATTATTATGAAAAAGCAGTTCCTTCTCTTTCCCTGATTACTGTCACACGTATTTCCTTGCCCCTTATTATCTGTACTTACCTCGGTCCCTTTGGAAAATGGACACAGCAAAATGCTTCCTTGTGCGCTCTGCTAAAACGCTTCACTTTGAAACTGAAATCTGAGTACTTGTATACGTATGGATTTTGTGGAGAGCTGTAATCTTTTTTCGTGGCATGCCATACTTGGATGGACTGCTGTTTGTTTACGTTACCGCGTTAGTCGGACTAGTGTCCAAGTTCATGACTTAGTTATATTCTTCAATGATCCCTGATTATTTGTGAGTGCACTACAATTTTGGCTGTATTTCTTAGTTTTCATTATTGGTTTATTGATTTGCCATCTCCGTACTGCTATATTTCTATCATTCTCAGTGTACATGCATACACCCATACACAGACACGACACTATAAGATGTTTCAGTACGCAATAGTATGATGATAAACGACGTTAAAAGTCAGGTTGTGAGTTTCACAAATAGGAAAAGTCCTCTCAGTTTTAATTACTGCGTTGATGGGGTGAAAGTTCCTTTTGGGGATCATTGTAAGTACCTAGGTGTTAATGTAAGGAAATATCTCCATTGGGGTGATCACATAAATAATGATGATAGTTAATAAACGGAAAAGACCTCTCCACATGGATATGAGGGTATTTAGGGGTTGTAGTAAGAATGCAAAGGAAAGGGCATGCAATTCCCTGGTAAGACCCCAACTAGAGTATGGTTGCAGTGTATGGGAACCTAACCAGGATTATTTGATTCCAGAACTAGAAAAAATCCAAAGAAAAGCACCTCGAAATATTCTGGATGATTTCCGACAAAAGCGTAGCGTTACAAAAATGTTGCAAAGTGTGGGTTGGGAAGAACTGGGAGAAACGAGCCTGCTATCAGCAGTTGGTGGCTGCAGTGACCTCGGAAATAACTGGGATAATCTGAAGAAAGATAAAGTGTTATAGATCTACTGTACGACACTTATGTCTTGTGTTTCCAGGTGAGCCTGCTATCAGCAGTTGATGGCTGCAGTGACCTCGGAAATAACTAGGATAATCTGAAGAAAGATAAAGTGTTATAGATCTACTGTACGACACTTATGTCCTGTGTTTCCAGGTGAGCCTGCTATCAGCAGTTGGTGGCTGCAGTGACCTCGGAAATAACTGGGATAATCTGAAGAAAGGTAAAGTGTTATGGATCTACTGTACGACACTTATGTCCTGTGTTTCCAGGTGAGCCTGCTATCAGCAGTTGGTGGCTGCAGTGACCTCGGAAATAACTGGGATAATCTGAAGAATGATTAAGTGTTATGGATCTACTGTACGACACTTATGTCCTGTGTTTCCAGCTGAGCCTGCTATCAGCAGTTGGTGGCTGCAGTGACCTCGGGAATAACTGGGATAATCTGAAGAAAGGTAAAGTGTTATGGATCTACTGTACGACACTTGTGCCCTGTGTCTCCAGATGAGCCTGCTATCAGCAGTTGGTGGCTGCAGTGACCTCGGAAATAACTGGGATAATCTGAAGAATGATTAAGTGTTATGGATCTACTGTACGACACTTATGTCCTGTGTTTCCAGCTGAGCCTGCTATCAGCAGTTGGTGGCTGCAGTGACCTCGGGAATAACTGGGATAATCTGAAGAATGATTAAGTGTTATGGATCTACTGTACGACACTTGTGCCCTGTGTCTCCAGATGAGCCTGCTATCAGCAGTTGGTGGCTGCCTGGTGAACCGGATAACATAGCTGGTGATAACTGCGCTCTTGCTGACGAGAGAGGTCTGCTGGAAAATTACAATTGTGAAGAACATCTCCAGCCCTTCATCCCTATGGGAATCAACATTTATCATCTGATAGCCAAGCAGGCATCAATTTTTGGTAAAGAGACAAAGTCTCTCATAGTGCATTGGCACTGTCGGTGGCTCCAAGTAGCCTACGCAGTGGCCTCCACGGTATGCACTAGCCAGCGTCTTCGTAGGTGTGCTAGGTACCAACAGATGAGCCCAACCTAGCACACGAGGGCGAAACGCTGGCAACCAGGAATGAGTTAGCTGGAAAATTTATAATGTCCAATAACGGACCATTTATATTGGTATTATCTCCAGCTGAGTTTATCCGCTGTCTTGGGAGTTCCAATTCTCTCAAGCAACTACCTGCACCACTGAGATCGCCGGCTTCTAAACCACTTGTATTTCTCAGTTTTGTTAAGTACAATCGACTGTGATGGAATTCAGTCTCGAAACGTTAATTAGGTCCGCTATCCGGCCGATGTGCGAGGTTCATGACGAGTACTATATCAGAATATATATCAGTGACGTAAAAAACTAGACCTTCGTGTCAGAATTCAGACTGTGAATGCTGTAGCAACTTTTACATAAATAAGTACATTATTCCGTAAAGAGAAGTCATCAGGAAATTCGAAGGTGAAAATATATAGCTTCCGAATATTTCTTTGCTTAATGTAAGAGAATTAGAAACTGCTTGTCATAATTTTCATCTACTTTTGCGTGTGCCAAATATTGAACCATTCTGTTCATTGGGACAATTGTATTAATTTGAGTATTGGATATTGGAATCACACAAGGCCACCCACGAAGCCAATGTCTTACAGTATCTGTCATAAAGGGGTCCAGAAGAAGCGTTCTTATGTGAAGTGAGCGCGAGTGTCATTATGAGAAATCTCCAGAACTCATTAAAAGGAGTTATGTCCCAAGCCAAGCCTCTTGATGAAGATTGGGGACGCTTCCCAGATCCCGGCTAAACTTATGATAGGAGGGAAGAAAGAAATAATTTAATATCTTTGGTTACGGAACAGTTGCATTGGATTTGAGATAAGAATTGCAACCTGTATAATTTCTGCTTTATTTTGATATGCATTAGGGCTGCATTCATTAATGCATTCACTAATTAGAGCTCATGATATAATTAATGCGGGAAAACTTCCCGGGCGCGCTAAGATTGCACGCAGTCAAGCGGCTTGATGACGCTATCCGGAATTATAAATTAAGGCCGCCTGGCATATCAGAGTCATTCTTGGACCAAAAGGCTGCTTGAACGAGTCGTCATACTGCGTGTTGGAACTGAGAACAACGCTTTGTCTTCGAGCTACACCTTCTACCCGTACTGCTATTTCTTCAAGGAAGTAAGTAATCAACTTGAATATTCAGCTGAATTTAAGATTTTACCTGTGAGAATATGCTATGGGGAGATGAGGTACTGCTTATAAGAGACTAATGAACTAGTAGCTTCATATTTCTATGAGGTCAAGGTATTACTGACGAAAGGCTAGAATTAATATTGGCTCAGGTTAGGAATTCTGAAACTATATGTTGTCCGTGTGATAGGGTGAAAGAACAGTGACTGAGAGGAGTGGAGAAACTATTGTGTACCAGGTTAAAACTCTGAACGAGACTTGGTTAATGTGACGTGTGAGACACGATAGTAATGGAGACAGGCATCGAGTTTGGACAGTCTGTAATATATGAATTTATTTTCAGTTACCCCAGCATCAAGTCAGAACGAGTGTTTGACATCACCATTGCAAGGAAGCCACAACCAGGAGCTGAAGCCAACACGACAACGGGCATCGATCCAGGAACGTTGGGAGCACCTGATCAGCGCAACGTCGAAGGGGACACCTTCCAACTACAGAGGGAGCTGTACGAAGACGCAACACAAGAAAGAATGTCTCCAAGTGGTCAACAGTATCTGATGCCAGCCCCGCAGTCTATCATGTGGTGGTAGATTCAGTGGTCCACAGGGATGGCCGCTCCGTCATGTCTGAGATAACATAAGGTCAGAGCTTTCCAATTCTGTTTCAAGCATGTCATTTAAATTTAGATAGGAATATGGGGGCCGTCAGTCCACAGATTAGTTATGGTAGGAAAATTTTCCTTGTAATTTAGAGCGAGGCCTCAAACTCGAACCCCGTACATTAAGGTAGATGTTATTTGTAGAGTCCTTGTTAGCGTGTTCATATTTCATTTTTGATTGTGTTATTTTAACGTACGTGTGATTTTATGGGTCTGATCGAACTCCTTTGGTCATCGGAGGTTAGTCTACAGATAGGTACTTTTATGAGATCGCATTTAGGCATTTGTTTCTGCAGACGTAGATGTGTATAGTTGTGACCAAGACGTGACCAGTAACTCACCCAGATCCACTAATAGAGCGAGCGAGTCCGACGATTTACGAGATATGAGCCCTTGATAGGCAGAATTAAGATTTGCGATTGATATGAGAGAGCCCAGCACATTTGAGAGTTTATTGAATATATTTGGAGATGTCTAGTATGGCAATGTGACTATTGCTTAATGATTAGTGTTTTTGTAGCACCAGGATTGAGCCCATGGGAGGCATAAGTAAGATTTGCGAGACTGCTGGAGTTATTAATACGAGGGCAGATAGCCCAGGTATATTTAAAAGAGGGCTGTGGCAGCAGATTACGTGAGATGTTTCTTTGAAAGGCAAGACTTTAGCCTGTCGCCCCGTCTGAGCTCATAAATTAGGGGACTGCCGCAAGTGGAGTGGTGAGGGTGGAGGTCATTGAGCTTGACGTCACAGGCTTGTGTGTTGGTCGTCTGCAGTGTGTCAAGTATGCCGGGAGGGGAAGAAACGACCTTCATGTTTTGAAAGCAGAGAGAGAATTTTTTAACGTCCTATTTGTTGTACGTAAGATTTTAACACTGGCCCGTTTGATACTTACACGAGTGTATATGTTGATTGTGTCCTTTTTATTTTGTTTGCATTGGTATCTTTGACGCCTTACTCGTCATGGGACTAGGGTTCGTGACCGAGTCAGGTCATTGTACATTTTGTGGTGATTTTTGTTTGCACCGGGGTTCGACGGCGCGAGCCATTGGAAATTGTTATGGGAATTCCTGTTTATGAGTAGTTAAGTGAATATCCATCTTTCCAAACTTCGTTACTCACACTATTGTAACATGCTTGTTGCAGCTCACTTGTTTTCGTCAAGGCAGTGAACTGGTTGTCATCGGCTCAGCGTTATTTTACCCTGTCATAATAAAAAGCTCTATCCTTTGTAAATAATTCAATTTTATGTAATAAATCCCTATTTGTTAAACTTTGAATGCAGCGAGTTTTCTGTTAGATATTTTTAGTTTTTTTTTTCTTTTGAATTTAGCCGAATCTTACCTGATTTGTCACATATCCTCTTGTTTATCTTTTGTTGCCCCGTTATACCCATGTTATCCCTGAGAAGATTGCTGAGTCGGCTGAGTGAAGAGGAGTGTGTTCAGGTAAGACTATGTGCACCAGCTCACGTTTGTGAGAGTTCTTTCACTACCGTACTCTGGGTTCGAGACCGGCTTTCGCCTGGCCGGAACTTCAGAGTCCAGTAGGGCACAATATATTTCATAACTTATGTTACCGTGCAGTCGGGATGAATGGCAGCTAGCAAAGTTCTCTTTTCTGGGCTGGTACAGACCACTGAACCACTCCTGAATTCATGACAGACCCTTGCTAACTGAACATTGAAGCTTCTTACAACACGTCTGGTACTGGACTATATAATAATAATAATAATAATAATAATAATAATAATAATAATAATAATAATAATAATAATAATTGTACCAGGAGGTACACCTCTACGCCGCACGTTTAAATCTTGCGCCAATAAAACCTCCTCTACAGGAGAAACTCTGAACTTAAAACTGGATTAACTTATAAATTTTCTCTGAAGATGGCGCCACAAAAATTTTTGTTCTGGTGAAGTTTCCTGAACTGTGTACATTTCTACTTGTTTGGTTTGTTTCCCGTTTGGCAAGAAGCGTGAACATTCTCTCATAGATGTCTCTGCTAAAAAACTATGATCATGCAACTTGGTGCGAAGTGAAGGAAATTTTTGAAGAAATTTTGTACTCATAAGTTTTTTCTTTACTAAATTTCGTTCATTCGCTTGTGGCTTGGCAATGTTTATCTTTTCTTTCCGCCAGTTTTGAATTTAGCCAATCCCGAATTTCTGTAATTAATTTCCCACCTATCATGTATTTCTTCTTCGACTTGGAGTGTACCTTCAAGATTGACCAATAAAGTAAGAGGGTTTGGCTTGATTATTCATGAAAGGTCTCGAACCTTCTCCGAGGGTTTATAAACTGCTGAATTTCACATCTCTCGGCCACTTGATTAACATCTAACCTAGTGTATGGACGTGTAGCAGGAGGCGGGAGACGCCTCTTTCATCAGCCAGCAGCTCTTCAGTAAAGTAATGGCCGCTTAACATCGTTATTTTTTGCTAGCTCAGCAGTTTAACCCACGAGAAAGGTCCGAAACCTTTACAATGTAACCTAAATTCCTAAAAATGTAATTTTCTGTCGGCTTATATAAAAACTTAATTAAATTTGTAACTGTAATTCGGGGATAGAGAGTGATTTACCCTCTCGAGCTCCCCTTCATTTTGGTTTGAGGTGACTACGTTTTGGTAACTGAATTTTTCTCTTCCGTAATGTTTAATTTCCTTCTTATACGGGTCACCTCCATAGGTTGGGAATAGCCCCTGTGTCATCGGCCTAGTGCCTTTTAGGTTTTAAGAATGCATGTGTAGGAGGGCAAATACTCGCCTCCATTCCTTTTGGTTTTTTTCGGGCCATTTACTTAACCCGTTCTTTTTCTACTAAGGCCCAGTAGGTTGGGTACGAGGTCCCCCGTTTCATTTTTATAGGTTGTGCCTTGATGGCAAGCAATTGTAAAGTCTGCTATTGCCTTGAAAAGGCTTGAAAAACTGAGAGCGCGTCAGCTCTTTTCTTGCGTGGTAAAAGTGCCTCTGCGAGGCCTGATATTGTGATTTGGAGCAAGTGCTCCTTGAATGAAGGGGTTTCCTGCCCTTGAAAGTATTGTGCTTGGTATGTTCGAGCTAGGAGCTCAAGGGAATGTAAAGCGAGGGGCGTAAGGCCCAGAATTGTTCTGAATCTTGGCTTTTCCTAGTCTTGTACCTGATTGTCGGTTATTTGTTGACTTGTTGTTATTTGTTAAATTTTGAAATTCTATAAAATATAACCTTTAATGAAATTTTAATCCATATCTCGGCTTTGTAGTTAGACCCATTCACCCCGGCACCTTCTTTCACCTCTGCTGATCCACCAAATCACGGTAATAATAATAATAATAATAATTGGTACGGCAGGTACGGGCTAGGAAAAGCGGCGGCCCGAAGGGGCTGGATGAAGGTCGCATTAAGCGAAAGATACCAACACCAATTAACAACGATATCTCGCCAAGCTTCTTTAATTACAAGTTCGGAAACTTTAACTGCTTTAAAAACATCAAGTAACAACAATTTACAATTAAGAGGATAATACCCGTATATACATTCAGAATTATTACAAAACACTAATGAGGGAGCCAGCCCTCTCTACCAGGTACAAGTTCACATGCATACGTGAAGGGTTTCGCTTTGCAACTTTCCGAACATAATATGAAAGACCTTCTAATATTACAATAAGGTTGAGAATAAATTAAGCATGGCCTTCCGAATTCTTAACCAACGCAACGCCCGAAGGCACATAGAGAATCCGTAGTGGATTACAATAACGTAGAAAAGCAACACCGACTTAACCCCACAATGGAATGTTTCGGCCATGAAAATACTTTCTTTAAACTGAATCAAACACATCAACTAGAAATCTTAAATAAAGATCGAATCCAAAGCACAAAGTTCCTATCATTACACAGTGACAAGCCTCGTTTTTACCTCAGGCACCTTAAATTTCGACATCTTAAGGGGACAGTACAATAGCAAGATCCCTCTTTCTCTCTTACCTCCGCGCTAGCGTGCCGGGTTCGAGGGGCTAGAAGGCAAGCCCAGGAGATAACAGACTGCCCAGAGTCCCAACAGCAGAATCACCCGGCCGGCCGAGGAGAACGACCGCGAGCCGAGCAGCGGTCACGTGGACCGAAACTCCCCTCTAGAAGAGAAGGGAGTTGCAGAGGGGCGCGAAGCAAGAGAGATAGAGAGAGCTCGGAAGGGAGGGAGGACTCTTCAGGGCGAGAATACTTCTACATTTCCCTGAAGACATGCGGAACGGGCAAAAATACATTTATTCCATAAGAGGGGCAAGGATAGAAAATAAAATACATGTAAATACATCAAATTACACAATACATAGTACAGCTTGCAAGCACATACACTGTAAAAACACTGAAGAAAGATAGTCTGGGAGGGGGGGCACAGTTTACACGGTTCAGATCCTCCCCGCCTAAAAGCCGACGCCGGAGAAGATGAGAGTAGACCTTAAAAATACAATATAAATGCAGTTCTTCTAAAAAGAGTTCCATGCGGTTGGAAAATACTCCTAGTTCAAGGAGAACACATTCCCAAAATCACTTCAAAACTTCAAATTCAAATTTGAATAGAAATGCACATAAAGAGGTTCTGTGCCTTAAAAATTTCCTGTTACTAGGAGCAGACTTTTGTAGAATAACAAGTGGACTCGGAAGAAGGAATTTGAGCCACACCAAAAGTTCATAAGCGGCACAGGAACTTGGCGAATAAGTGACAGCGACGAATTTCCCACTCGGTCCTTCACATAGCTAGGTCGCAGCAGGTGAGCAACCAGAAAGAGTTGTGCGCCATAAGAACAGATAGGCACGAAGATAGGGGCTCCGAAGGCGTAACATGGTCCATGAGGAGCCGAAAAACAGGTCACAGCCAGGGCAAGACGTACCAACAGCTCCACTGAGGGGCCCTCTCAGAGAGCTCGGCAACAGGATGCACCAAATGACTGGAAAAATAACAGAGCCAACAGAAGTCTGTCCTTTTGCACTTTTCAAGGAAGGACCGGGGGTAGGTCGACAACGCCAGGCCGCATAAGGACCCGGCAGCAGCGCGGAGGTAAGGCGGGAAATCAAGAAGGGAGGGAGAGAAAGGCCGGAAGGGGCGTGAGGTAAAAGGAAATACAAGAACAATTAATCAAAAGATACCGTTTAACAATGGTAAACATTTTAAAATACAACAAGATATCATCCTTAACTAAGGAAACCCTCCACAAGTGATTCGAAGCGAGGCGAACTTGGTGCAAATGGCACCGACAATTTAGGCAGGCTTGACTTGAGAGAGGTGGACTCTAAACACCCTCTCCGCCACGGGGTCCCTCAGGAGCAATGTGACAGGAGTCAAAAATTTAATGACAGTACAAGGCCCCCAAAAGCGGGGGGAGAGCTTACTCGAAGGTACAAAATTCTTCACAAAAACCTTATCACCGACGGCCAGGCTGACAGGTTTTCGCCCCTGATTGTAACGTTGCTGCTTCCTTAAATTAAAGACCTTAAGGTTAGCCATAGCACGTTTCCACGTAGCCCTAACATTAGGAGGATCGATATTCTCCGGCAACAGATCATTTATATTCCACAAATTTGACAAGGGTGAGTTAGGTATGAAACCAAACATGAGAGAAAACGGGGAGGACTTATGCGCCTCATGAACAGCAGTATTGAAAGCATAGGTTAACCAAGGAACAGTCGTATCCCACCTCCAAATATCTTCATGATGGAAGGCGATAAGCGCAGAGCGCAAATTACGGTTTACCCTCTCCGCGTACGACGGCTGAGGATAGTAAGCAGAGGTCGTAACGTGAGAGATAGAAAGGCCGAAACAGAATTTTTTAAAGCAATTGGACGTAAACGCCCTCGCATTATCGGAAACTAAAACTTGACAAGGCCCAAACGAAGAAAAAGTGTTTTTCAAACACCTTACCGTGGTGTCAGCAGTAGCAAGCTTGGTAGGAAACATCCAGGTAAAGCGAGTGAAAGCATCAACACAAACAAGAATGAACCTATTACCATCCCCTTTCGATTTGGGGAGGGACCCAACGTAGTCTATAAACATACGCTGCATAGGGCGAGTAGCTTGAGAAGAAGATAGAAATCCGACCTTAGTATTCAGCGGTGGCTTGCTAATTTTACAAAGCTTGCAAGCTCTAACCAATTCGCGCACTTCACCATCCAATCCCTTCCAAATGAAATTCTCACGGATTTTCTCTCTTGTTTTAAAGACCCCGAGATGGCCCGCAAGGGGAGACTCATGAAAATATTTAAAAATCATGGGCACGAGAACGGCAGGTACCACCACCTTCATCCTTTTATCATGGCGAGCCGTACAACACAGAACTCCGTTCCGTAACTCGTAGGGAGCAACCGGTTTACCTAGCTCTAAATCTTGGATGATGGGTCCCAAGTAAGGGTCTTCTCTTTGAATTTTTCCAATGTCATGATACAATATGGGGGTATCTGACAGAAACGCCGCAGAAATCGGCAGGGCAAGGGACTCAACAGCAAAGGGTTGATCATCTTGAACCCCCTCGGGAGAGTACATACGGCTTAAAGAATCAGCCAAAATATTATCGGACCCCCGGATGTGGCGCACTTCGAACTGAAAGGCAGAGATCCTGATCGCCCACCGGGCCAAACGGCCAGTTCTACGAGGACGACCCAGAACCCAGCTCAACGCCTGGTTGTCCGTTTCAAGTTGGAATTTAACGTGCTCTAAATACATCCGGAACTTCTCGAGGGCAAACAACACGGCTAAACCTTCAAGCTCGTACACCGAGTATTTAGATTCCTGGGCGGACAAGGTCCTGGATGCATAGGCAATCGGGCGTCTGCCAAATTCTGACTCCTGCAACAACACCGCGGCGACAGCGGATGCAGAAGCATCGGTTTGGACTATAAACGGTTTAGAAAAATCGGGCATGGCAAGAATAGGCGCGTTGGAGATGGCCAACTTAAGATCTTCAAAGGCGGCCTGCTGAGAGGGTCCCCAATCAAATTTAAGCCCTTTCCGACGCAAGGAGTTAAGCGGGCTGGCACGCTTAGCGAAGTCCGGAATGAACTTGCGAAAAAAATTTATCATGCCGATAAACCGTGCTACGCCTTTCACATCCTTAGGGGGGGGGGGGAAATTCACGAATGGACTGGGTACGAGAGAGGTCCACGGAAACACCGTCAGGCGAAACCACATGCCCAAGAAAAGACATCTGGGGCCTCGCAAAGGAGACCTTAGAAAGCTTGACGGTAAGGCCCGCCTCCCGAAGGCGCATCAACACTTCCTTAAGGTGCAACAGGTGCTCCTCGAAAGTTTCAGAATAGACCACAAGGTCATCCAGATAGTGATATAGGTAGTTAAATTTAATGTCCGAAAACAGCTTATCCAGAAGCCTAGTAAGAACGGCGGCGCCCGTCGATATGCCAAAAGGGACGCGCAAAAATTCATATAAATTCCAGTCTGTGGCAAATGCCGTCACATGCCGCGACTCAGGAGCCAAGGGGATCTGGTAGTAGGCTTGATTTAAATCCAAGATAGTAAAATATCGAGCCTTCCTAAACCAGGAGAAACAGGAGTGTAAATCGGGGAGCGGCACGGACTGCAACACAATTTTCTTATTGAGGACCCTATAACCCAGGACAGGCCTGAACCCGCCCTGAGGTTTAGGGACTAAGAAGATGGGCGAGGAATAAGCGGACGTAGATGGTTGAATAATCCCCTGGTCAAGCATCTTATCGATGGTCTCCTTGAGCGCCTTCATCTTAGGCGGGGACAAACGGTAAGGTGGAATCCTTACTGGAGTTGAATCAGAGAGTTCGATTTTATACTCCAAAAGATTGGTCACGCCCAATTCCTCAGAAAATACGTCCGAAAAAGTGTCGCACAACTCCCTCACACTCCGCGCCTGATCCTCAGGGAGATGGCTAAGATCACATACCATCTCCTCTTGAGGGGACGTAACCGACCGGAAAGAGACAGAATTAAATGAACCAAGGGGAATCTTTACCGATTGAGAGAATCTGAACCAACAAACCCCCTTTTGTAGGTCCAGAACCAATCCGGAGTAAGAAAAGAAATTTGTCCCAAGGATTACGGGACATGACAAATCCTTGGCTACATAAAAGGAGAACTTCCAAGAAAAGTTAGACACACTAATTTTACTAGTGATGCTACCTATAATATCGACCATAGAAGAATTGGCTGATACACAGGAAACAGAGACAGGTAGCAAGTCCGAAAACTTACATATAGCTTTATGTGCGATATACCATTTCTCGCTGACCAAGGAAACTACACTCCCCGAGTCCAGCAAGGCCGATACAGGCTCGTTCCCCATTTCAACCTTAATGAAGGGAGCACTACCTTTCAAATCCGCAGAAATCCGTAAACACTCGGGCGGAAACGTATCACATAAAGGCTGAACAGAAGCACAACGAGGGCTGTCATCAACTGGGGGACCGTGAGGGACGGAAGCCCCCTTACCTAGTCAGCTTGACGCTGAAGTTCCAGCACAGTTCTTCGCAAAATGCCCCGGACGCCCACACTTAAAACAAGCCAAATTGCTACTCCTATTAGGAACACTGGCATTAGCCGACGTGCCCACCGGGCGACGACCAGGAGTCCTAGTGGGACAACGGTTCCGCAAATGATCGCGTGATCCACACTCATAACACCTTCTCAGGTCTGCAGGCTTTCTGGAAGCGGGAGCGCCGGATACATAGGGCGATGAAGGACTACTTCCCGTACGCAAGGTGTCCGCATGACGAACTCCTTCCGCGGCGACGACCATTGCCTCCAACTCCGAAAAATTGCGGGGATGGGCCGCGAAACACAAACAAGAACGATACAAGGGGTTTATGCCCTCAACAATAGTCGAGACGATTTGCTCTTCTGAAAAATGGAGCGCGAAGACCCTGGCGTAATGTTTAATATCCAAAATGAAATCAGCCAACGACTCATCATTACGCTGGACTCTGAAGTAAAATTTCTGCACAAACGAATTTAACGCCCTAGCTGGAATAAAATGCGTCAATAAGTGCGCGTGGAATTGCTGAATAGTTTCCTGTTCCTTAATGGCCTTAACAATCCTATACGACAACTCACCACTCGCGGAGGGATAGATAATCTGCAATATATGACTATGAGAAATTCCAAAAACCAGGGCATGGTCCAGGAATTCGACCAAGAAACGAAGGAAGGCTACAGTGTCGCTCGCCGAATTGACAGAGTAGTATGGGGCCCCCTTCAACATTAGCGTTAATGGATGAGGAATATTGGAGAATATAGACACATTTGACGGTGGGATAGATTGCAAAGGTTGCTGTTCTTGCTGTTCTCCAACCTCTCTATTCCCTATAGGTTTATCCGAATCATCTCCACCTACCACGGAGACCAAAACAGGTTTGGTTTTGCCTGCCAATTTCGTCAACCATAAGTCAGTTTTCTCCAACGAGCTAAGCGCTCTACCTTCCAAGTCCTTGATTTGGGTCCTCAATTCATCCTTTAACTCCAATGACAAAAGGTCCCTAATACGCTGAACATAATGCGTGAGGCGACCTTGAACTCTCCTCAACTGATGACTAGACACTACGTCGCTTTCCAAAAATTCCATAATTGAAGCAATATCAGTTAAATTAGTATCAATCAAGGACGCGGCACTGCCCACCTCGCTGTCGTGTACCGACCTCCCACGGACTCGAACCGGCGGACTGCCAGGTGGAAGGCAGCCGGGGTTAGCAGCCGAGTCTAGAGCTCAAGGTGTCAGAGGAGATTAATTAGTGTTAGAATGATAATCAAAGACAGGAGACACCTTGTAGCATTAATGTAATTGAATAATAATTATAGGCAGATTTAGTTACTGTAAGAAAAGGGAAACATTTCAAGAAGTTACATGTAGTGGAGAGAGCTTGCGAAGTGCGCTTACACAAGAGTTGACTAAGAGCGGGGACTTGTTGATCACAACAAGGTATTTACTGTGTATCGACAAACAGAGCTAGTATGGCAGCGGGCCGCCGAAGCCGACAAAGAAATAAAGCCCAGTGCAAGGCCATTCAGGGTCAGTACAGATGCACTAGGGAAACAAGGAAAGATGACGATAAAGTAAGACAGTAGTGCCTAGGTAGCAGCACTTACTGTGACAACTATTGAGAATAGCCACTTGAAGGCGCTAGTGACTGGATGATCAGTTTAGCAATGCCCGTAAGACCCAAGGAGGTAGGGATAGAACTTTGAGTTCAGGAGCGGAGATATAACCCCTGGCCAAGATGGCGCGGGGCCTTCTTCCAGCCAGTAGTTCGTACTAGTCAGAACGATATTCTGTTCGGGCATAGCCCAAGTGCCGTAGGGCAAGATTCAGATAGACGCGTAGTAGGAAAATAGGCGCGTAGAACAAGCTCGCTCTCTCTACAGATCATTACATTCAGACTTGTAAATATACTGTACATAGTAGTTTTAGTGTCCTCAGCAATAAAGGACAAGGAAACCATTTCATCTTTTATTTCGGGAGTTGCGGGACGAGTCATACCTACAAATTACCTTCCTACATTCCGCTCGGCAGGTCAGGTAATACTTCAACATTCCAACGGCCTGGTGACCAACCTACGAGAACGTCTCTCAGGACAGGTAGGTCACGACATCGCCATCGGTATAACAGGGTACAACGACTGGCTTATCTAAGTTGGTTCGTAATAATGCTTCATCGTTCTTGACCGTACCTCGAGATTCAAGATTCCGAATGGTCAACTCATACAGTAATTCTTCCTTTCGGAGTGAGCCGGGATAAGCTACATCTCGAGTAGACATTTTGATAACTTAAGGTATGTGTACACCCAGAATTTAATTTTTTTTAATTACAAGGTTTCCTGTTTGGAATTTAGGTTACTGGAATGAGCAAGAAAAAGTAGAAAGATCAGTATATATATAAACTAAAAATATTGCATTATTTGTTTATAACAAATTATTTTGTTTAAAAATGTATGATATTGTTTTAAACATCATAGCACCCAAACTAATTGACATTTCTCAAATCTGTTTTTTGCATTTTCTTCACAACAATTATAGGCAGAGAATAAACCTAAAAGACATGATCCTAGAATGAAATTGTGCCTGTTGGTGTCCTATTGCTTTAGTTGATACAAATGTTTTGGTGAGTGTTTATAAAAAATTACATAATCAATTATATTTTACAACAATAGTTACATATCTGAGGTTTGTACCCTGGAGTAGGCTTTTGGCTTTTATTTAAAAGAATATTCAGTGAAATACGATAATTAGGTCTAATGTTATGATTTTTTTAAATACGGAAAGCATTAAAAATTATATTCCAGAGAAATCCACCTCAAAGTTTTAACACAGTTTTAGAAACCTCCTGTATCATATAATGTCCCGTGTAATGCAGTATTTTGGTCTTCCTTCATCTTTCTTCTTCCTCTCAGGTACCTCCTCCTGGTTTTCTGCTCTAGGGTGTTTTGTAGGTGATAATTTTTCTGTTTTAGAGCTTTAGTCAACTCCACACTGGCTCGAGTATGTTTACCAATAGTAACACCCACTCGCTTTAGAGTTTCCAATTCTACATTTGGGCCAAAATTATAATGGCAAATAGGATCCGTAACACAAAAATTCAATGTTTTTAGTCCTACATAACCATCTTTTGGGCATCTCCTCCATATCATGCCATTAAAATTTCATTTTGAATTTGCATTTGCATTTGCCATGGAGACAACGCCTCAGCATAGCAGGATCAGTCAGCTTGGAGTACACTGGCTTGACAGCTTCAAGTAATTGCCAGGTAGTCCATTTTGAGGCTTATATTTATCCATTGTGCTATGTGCCACTGCTGTTTGGAAGGAACACCAACTGCCTTCACCTTTGGGTATCCAATTGTATTGTCCTGCTCTAACCTATCAACTTTCTTCATGTTTGTAAACTGGTTTCCATGGATCTTCCTTACAGGCCTCCTTTTAGTTTTTCTGTTACCCATGGTTATAACAACAATGTACAACAATATTAAAAATAAACAAATTAGAATTGCTGGAAAACTTTCTAAAAGTACAGTGTATCAATATAAATAGTAGGCCTACAAAATGCAAGGGTGCTCAAAACATTCACAGCTGTTTAGTCAAATAATTAAGAGCAATTCTCATAGATAGCAGCACAGGGTTAGTATGGAGTGACCTTTATATTGTACATCAGTAATTAGAAAGAAAACAAAAGTCACAGATCATCAGCATGAGCAGAATGCAAAGAATAAACCCTTGTGTCCATAAAAGGGGGCGTGGCTCAGTGTGCTGCATTTTACATAAATGTCAATATCTCAAAAAGTAGTTAAGATAGGGTTATGTAATTTACAACAAATTAAAGCTAATAAAATAACGAATCCAGATAATGTGAAATTCAAAATTGAAAAAATTGAGACTTTTTGGCAATTTCTGGGTGTACACATACCTTAAGGGACAAAATGGGGCGCAACGTGGCGGAGGGACACCGAGAGACCCCCTCCCAAGCGATCAAGTACATTTACTACCGGGCGAGTTGGCCGTGCGCGTAGAGGCGCGCGGCTGTGAGCTTGCATCCGGGAGATAGTAGGTTCGAATCCCACTATCGGCAGCCCTGAAAATGGTTTTCCGTGGTTTCCCATTTTCACACCAGGCAAATGCTGGGGCTGTACCTTAATTAAGGCCACGGCCGCTTCCTTCCAACTCCTAGGCCTTTCCTATCCCATCGTCGCCATAAGACCTATCTGTGTCGGCGCGACGTAAAGCCCCTAGCAAAAAAAAAAAAAAAAAAAAAAAAGTACATTTACTAATACGACACCAGCCCCATACAACCCACGCTCAGCTACCAGCTGGTACGGCAGGTACGGGCTAGGAAAAGCGGCGGCCCGAAGGGGCTGGATGAAGGTCGCATTAAGCGAAAGATACCAACACCAATTAACAACGATATCTCGCCAAGCTTCTTTAATTACAAGTTCGGAAACTTTAACTGCTTTAAAAACATCAAGTAACAACAATTTACAATTAAGAGGATAATACCCGTATATACATTCAGAATTATTACAAAACACTAATGAGGGAGCCAGCCCTCTCTACCAGGTACAAGTTCACATGCATACGTGAAGGGTTTCGCTTTGCAACTTTCCGAACATAATATGAAAGACCTTCTAATATTACAATAAGGTTGAGAATAAATTAAGCATGGCCTTCCGAATTCTTAACCAACGCAACGCCCGAAGGCACATAGAGAATCCGTAGTGGATTACAATAACGTAGAAAAGCAACACCTACTTAACCCCACAATGGAATGTTTCGGCCATGAAAATACTTTCTTTAAACTGAATCAAACACATCAACTAGAAATCTTAAATAAAGATCGAATCCAAAGCACAAAGTTCCTATCATTACACAGTGACAAGCCTCGTTTTTACCTCAGGCACCTTAAATTTCGACATCTTAAGGGGACAGTACAATAGCAAGATCCCTCTTTCTCTCTTACCTCCGCGCTAGCGTGCCGGGTTCGAGGGGCTAGAAGGCAAGCCCAGGAGATAACAGACTGCCCAGAGTCCCAACAGCAGAATCACCCGGCCGGCCGAGGAGAACGACCGCGAGCCGAGCAGCGGTCACGTGGACCGAAACTCCCCTCTAGAAGAGAAGGGAGTTGCAGAGGGGCGCGAAGCAAGAGAGATAGAGAGAGCTCGGAAGGGAGGGAGGACTCTTCAGGGCGAGAATACTTCTACATTTCCCTGAAGACATGCGGAACGGGCAAAAATACATTTATTCCATAAGAGGGGCAAGGATAGAAAATAAAATACATGTAAATACATCAAATTACACAATACATAGTACAGCTTGCAAGCACATACACTGTAAAAACACTGAAGAAAGATAGTCTGGGAGGGGGGGGGGCACAGTTTACACGGTTCAATAATAATAATAATAATAATAATAATAATAATAATAATAATAATAATAATAATAATAATAATGTGTGAAGGTATTTCGATTTGATACCATTCAGGCTACATGTATGTCAATTTCAACGCCGCTCCGTTTGACTCTACTAGTTTATTAAAACCAGAATTTCATTACGGAACATTGCTAGGTTCCATTTTACTCTGCCAGATGTCATCGATCAGAATTCCATTTGAGGCGACCTATTGTTAAGGGTTTTGTTTGAACCTTCGACCTCGGGACCCCGAATTCGGCACTCTTGGTTCACAGAGGGTGGAAATGGCAATGAACATGTATTAATTTAACTGTAATGTCCGGCTCCTTGGCTGTATGATTTGCGTCGCAACCTTCTCTCCAGAGGGTACTGGGTTCGATTCCTGGTCGTGTCGAGAATATTAGCCACGTCTGGTTAATTCCTCTGGATCGGCGACCGGGCGTGTGTGTGTGTTCACTTAAATATACATCTCTTCATATGCACACAACCCACCACACTAACGGCTACCACAGGAACACGTAGTATTGAACAGGCCTACTTCCGTCCACATAGGGTTCACGTCAGGAAGATCAATCGGCCATAAAACTGGAGCAAGTTAACATATGACATAGTTCTCGCTCGCAACCGCACCAGGGGGTGCGGAAAGCGGCAGCAGATGATGATGAAGAAAAAATAATTAATTATGCCTATTTACTTACCGTCCCTTCGATTATTTCATATTGTAACTAACTCCTTCTTCTTCTTTGTTTTGCAAGTTGCTTTACGTCGCACCGACACACATAGGTCTTATGGCAACGATGAGACAGGAAAGTGCTGGGAGTGGAAGGCTGCGGCCGTGGCCTTAATTGAGGTACAACCCCAGCATTTGCCTGGTGTGAAATTGGGAAACCACGGAAAACCATCTTCAGGGCTGCCGACAGTGGGGTTCGAACCTACTGTCTCCCAAATACTGGCTACTGGCCGCATGTAAGCGACTGCAGCTATCGAGCTCGGTCATTCTTCTTCTTCTTCTTCTCCTTCTTCTTCTTGTGCCCTCTCCGGTTAGGATGTTTGGCGATCCCATTCTTCTTGACAGCTCATCTGAAGGGTTTGGTGGATGATTATCTGAGCTATTGTGGTTGATTTCTGAGCCACGACATGCGACGACGTTCTGAACCTCTTCTGCAAAGTATTTTCCGCTGGATCACGAGCTGGAGCAAGCAGTACCGCTCTACGTTCCGCGTGAAAATTAAAACCTACAATCTGTTTTCCAGTCATTGACCGGGTCAGGGATGGAATGAATGAAACATATATAGGCTGTTATTACAATGGGGTCGCCACTCCCAAGCTGATTTATTAATGAGTGATAAATGCTACGAAATGATAATGGCGAGTGTTGCTGGAATGAAAGATGACAGGGAAAACTGGAGTACCCGGAGAAAAACCTGTCCCGCCTCCGTTTTGTCCAGCACAAATCTCACATGCAGTGACCGGGATTTGAACCACGGTATCCAGTGGTGAGAGGCCGACGCGCTGCCATCTGAGCCACGGAGGCTCTCTACGTTCCGCATGATGTGAGCAAAATATTCTATTTTACGCTGTTTGAACGTGTTCTTTAGCCCCTTTTCTTTGCCATTTCCTCGTAATACTGTATGTCTACGTTAGCCATATGATTAGCCCAGGATATTCGCAGTAGTCCAGTTATCACTGGTTATATAAAAAAAACCCCGCAGGAGTTAATTAATGTGTCGGAAGCTAATAACACGGAGCCGACACAATAAAACACCTTAACATTTTGCGGACTGAGGTAGGTGAAAATGTATTAATTAAGCCTATTGTTATTCTTAGATAAATCACGTAGATTTGTTATGAATGCTCTAATACGGTCAATATGCCGCTGTCTCTTTGTCCAACATGACGAGTTTAAAGGCAGATGTGTAAAGCAGGATAACACTCAATCCCCAACCCAATCATTATTTACTTCCATCCTTTGTGGAGAAGTTATTTGTAAACCGTATTACACAGACGTCAGACGAAACTAGACAAAATATGGCTGAGCTAAGCAAACAGAGTGTGTGCTTTATACAATCATGAAGCAAAAATAACGTAGCGTTAACGTTATCTGTGTGCTCGCTGAGGACAACAATGTTATCAGCTCGAGCGCTAGCAATCTCAGTCCCTTCTCACCAGCTGGCTGCTGTTACCATAATAATAATTATGTATTTAACACACAGCGTGTTGTGTGCGCTATCTGCCATCGGCTGTCTGCAGCAGTTGTTCCCGTTTAACACCTCTCCTTTCCCCTCCCAAACCGGCCTGATTCATGGAAACTAGAGGTACCGGTAGATGGAGAATTATTCGCAATAATGTTTTCTTTTGTTTTCTTGTTCTGGTTGTCGGTTTTGTCGCTTGTATTATCGTTGCCATTGTTTCGCTATGGCTGTGTTTTATTATCATAGTGTCCAAGGAAATAGTGTTGTTAGTGTTATTGGTATTGGTAAAGTTGTCTTCGTAGTAGCTGTTGCTTGATTATTTATATTCTTGATGAACATTCCATAGCAGCTGTTCCTTGGTTGTTGCTATTACTGATGATTATTCCATAGGACTGTTTCTTGGTTGCCGATGGCTGATGTGTTCATAGGAGTTGTTCCTTGGTTGTTGCTGTTACTGGTGATTATTCCAAAGTAGCTGTTCCTTGGTTGTTGCTATTATCGGTGATCATTCCACAGTAGCTGTTCCTTGGTTGTTGCTATTATTGGTGATCACTCCACAGTAGCCGTTCATTGGTTGTTGCTATTATTGGTGATCACTCCACATTAGCTGTTCCTTGGTTGTTGCTATTATTGGTGATCACTCCACAGTAGCTGTTCCTTGGTTGTTGCTATTATTGGTGATCACTCCACAGTAGCTGTTCCTTGGTTGTTGCTATTATTGGTGATCACTCCACAGTAGCCGTTCCTTGGTTGTTGCTATTATTGATGATCATTCCATAGGATTGTTTCTTGGTTGTTTATGTCTGATGTCTTCATAGGAGTTGTCCCTTGGTTGTTGCTATTATTGATCACTCCACAGTACCTGTTCCTTGGTTATTGCTATTATTGATGATCACTCCATACGCGTTGTTTCTTGGTTGTCGATGTCTGATGTCTTCATAGGAGTTGTTCCTTGGTTGTTGCTGTTGCTGGTGATTATTCCAAAGTAGCTGTTCCTTGGTTGTTGCTATTATCGGTGATCATTCCACAGTAGCTGTTCCTTGGTTGTTGCTATTATTGGTGATCACTCCACAGTAGCCGTTCATTGGTTGTTGCTATTATTGGTGATCACTCCACATTAGCTGTTCCTTGGTTGTTGCTATTATTGGTGATCACTCCACAGTAGCTGTTCCTTGGTTGTTGCTATTATTGGTGATCACTCCACAGTAGCTGTTCCTTGGTTGTTGCTATTATTGGTGATCACTCCACAGTAGCCGTTCCTTGGTTGTTGCTATTATTGGTGATCACTCCACAGTAGCTGTTCCTTGGTTGTTGCTATTATTGATGATCACTTCTTAAAGATATTTCTTGGTTGTTTATGTCTGATGTCTTCATAGGAGTTGTCCCTTGGTTGTTGCTATTATTGATCACTCCACAGTACCTGTTCCTTGGTTATTGCTATTATTGATGATCACTCCATATGGGTTTTTTCTTGGTTGTCGATGTCTGATGTCTTCATAGGAGTTTTTTTGGTTGTTGAAATTAGTGGCGATCGCCCCATTAAAAAGAATTAATAACATTTGTATTTACATTCTCCATGAGGTGCTACATAAAAACATACGAACATATGAATAAATAAAAATGAAATATACACAAAAGATAACTTCAAGTACAAACTGAAAATAAGACAGCAATACCAAACTAAAATATGCTGTTTGAAAGATAAATACTTGTGGTTATTAAACATGCTGTATATCAATACCGCACAAAGCAAATGTATTTTTTAAACAGTTTTTTAAAAATGTCTACTATTTGAAACAAGTTTATTATGATTCTCCTACCATATTGTTTATAAGTTTGAAACTAAAAAGAATATGAAAAATAATACCGAAGCACATCAAGTTGTTCACAGCATATTGAAACTGATCATATTTCTTTTTTCCATTTTCACACTAGGAGCAGCGAACGCATGTCTGTCATCTTCGTTATCATAATCATTTTACAGTGCATTCACAGTCATACCAAACACATAAAATAACTCGTCACACTAACATAACATTGGATAGATGTTACACACTACACATGATAGGAAGACACCTCAGAATTTAAGAGATGTTTTCCAAAAGCTTCTTGAAGACACTTCTGTCTGACCATCTTCCAGTGTTGTTTCCTGAAGTGATCCAGAATGAATGTCGCACTTGTCGGCTGAATGTACGCTTGATACTGCAGTGAATGGCTCCAGCTACCCATATGCAAGCTTTTCCGATCTCGTTCTGTCCGTGATTTAGTTCCAGATTCAGTATCTCCCTCACTCTGTCACTGATTGTTGATGTCCCCGATATCCGGTGGATAGCGTGTAGTGTCCATCTCTAAACTAATGCCGTATTTTCACATGGCGTAACTCGATGCACGAGATTGTACCTACGTCTGATGACATACCAAGCATTTGTCATCAGACACTAACCCGTGCGTTTTCATTTTCACACCCGTCGGGATGATTTCGTTTGTGTATAAGTAGAGCGATTCAACTGGGATCCATTTTTCCCATATACTTTTTCAGATCTTTTCCAGTTGCGTTGTGGGTTTTCTGTTATACTATCGGAACAGTGTTATACTGCTTCATCTGGAGTTGTATATATTCTTAGCTTTATCCAAATTTCCATCTATACTTGCTGTTTCTGGAAGTCGTTGTAGAATGGAGAGAGCGTTTCTGAAGCAGCATCGAAATTGATCATTTTCTTTTAGGTCCGTTTTTACACACAATTTTAGCATTACATACATCTCCTCTTGCATACAGTGTTTTAATGATGTGAGATAGAAAGAGTGCTGTGCATTTTTTCAATTGCAATTAGGCGCAGCCACCGTCCTGTTCAGTCAGATGAAGTTGGTGTCTCCTTATTCTGTATCTGTAGCTTTCCCATAGATAAATCCCAATTGCCATTTCATAAGCTGGTAAATGGCATGTGATGCTGGAAAAATTTGTGCAAGGTACCAGAGCTTCCACAGCGCAATGAAATTAACATGCCAAGCGTTTTGGAAAATGTTTAGCCGCCTTGACAGTTGCTTCTTCAGCTGAAACCGTAGAGTGTTTAAGGGCAGATGCCCAATTAGACACTACCGTCTCTAATATAGCCTTAGTATAGGCAATCCCCATTATCCTGCAGTGGTTTACAATTGGAATCCTGGAGTTTTCAAAGATATTCTGTTTTCATTTTTCAACCTAATAACAATAATGAGGATTTGTTATAATTCACCTTTGCCCCTGACACCTTACATAAGGTCTCTAGTGACTCTTGAGCATTATTATCATCCTTGTTACTGGCCAACAGTAGGGTGATGTCATCCGCGTATGCGCGTACTGTTAAGCATTTGTTGTTAATAGTTAGTCAATCCATAGTAACTGTTACTTGATTTTTGATATTATTGGTGATCACTTCATAGTAACTGTTACTTGATTGTTGATATTATTGATCACCTTATAGTAACTGTTACTTGATTGTTGAAATTAATGGTGATCAACTGTTACTTGATTGTTGATATTAATGGTAATCGCCTTATTGTAACTGTTAATTGATTGTTGATATTATTCGTGATCACCTTATTCTAACTGTTGCTTGATTGTTGATACTGGGGATGACTCAATAGTAAATGTTACTTGGTTGTTTTCACTATTATTCGTAATCACTCCATAGAAGTTGTTCCTTGGTTGCTATTACTGGTGATCAAAAAAGACAACCTCCTTACAGGTAATCAAGGCCCTTGGAGGAGTGGAAGGTAGAGGTTTCCACCATTGTTAACCGCGGCACGTGATGGGGTAGAGAGGTTAGCTCTACGCCCGGCCGCCTTTGCCCCCAGGAATTAACCTGGTACTCATTTTTTGGTGTAGGCTGAGTGAACATCAGGGCCATATGCACTTCCGGAAGTGGAAATCTCGTTTCTTAAATTTTACGACTTCCTGACGGGGATTCGAACCCACGTCCTTCCGGGTGAACCGAGCGCGCCTTTTTTTTGCTAGGGGCTTTACGTCGCTCCGACACAGATAGGTCTTACGGCGACGATGGGATAGGAAAGGCTTAGGAGTTGGAAGGAAGCGGTCGTGGCCTTAATTAAGACAGCCCCAGCATTTGCCTGGTGTGAAAATGGGAAACCACGGAAAACCAACTTCAGGGCTGCCGATAGTGGGATTTGAACCTACTATCTCCCGGATGCAAGCTCACAGGCGCGCGCCTCTACGCGCACGGCCAACTCGCCCGGTGAGAGCACGCCTTTACCGCCTCGGCCAGGCAGCCCCTATTACTGCTGATCACTGTTGTTTAACTTCGGTAGCCTTTTGAGTTAATACCATAAAAAATGAAACAAGCAGTTTGAAAGCTTGGTGATTCACGAATACCTTCCTCCGATTCATCACAGATACACCAGAACTGTACTAATTAAAAATCAACTTTGCCTTATTGAGGGAACAGTGCACTCACTATGCGTCATTAGTAGTTCTTGTTGCCATATGCGCATGGGAATTTATGTTTCATTGGTAGTGAGTGAGACAAGGAGGTGCCGAACTGGCTGGTTCAAAATTCGGATAGTAGAAGCTACTCGCTACTCGCCATCAGACTGGGAAGGCTGCAAACCTGGCTGGGGAATAGTGTTGGAGCTACAAATATCTGCTGAGGTTTTGCAGTGACATATAGTGGTAAGAGAAGGCCTATGCATATTCTCTGTATTGTAAAATCCCCTCCGCTGCTGGCTAGAATCGCTGGCATAATGAGCCAAGATGGCGAGTTCAATCCTGGTCCAATCCGGTGGTATCTGATGGTGCTCAAATACGCCGTCTCGTGTCGGTAAGTTTAACGGGCACGCAAATGAACTCTTGTGAGCCAAGATTCCGGCACATCGATGTCTCCAGTGGAACGTAAAACAAATTAAACTGTATTAATAGGATATACAGGAATGGAAAGATATACAGGGAGGTCCACTTTAACCTTTCTCCGCAGATACAGTGACTCGCATAATTATTCGGACAGGCATGATTTATTTTAGTTTCCTTTGTATTAGTGGTTTCAGTAATAATAAAACACTCATATAAATTAGATACAAGTTTCTGTATGGAATATAAAAGCTACACATCCATCATTATTCTAATGAACACGTTCAATGAAAATATAATTATTAAAAACAAAATCAAAACCAATATTGCACAAAATTATTCGGACACTTGCCGTTTTACTTATGGTCCTAAAGGTTCAGTATCTGGTGGGCTTTCCTTTCATTATAATTACTTCCCTGAGTCGACTTGGCATGCTCTCCACTAATTTCCGGATGTAATCGGGAGATATCTTCTGCCACTCTTCTTGGAGTCCATTTTTCAGTTATTCTCTAGATGTGATTGTTGTTTTCCTTATTTCTTTATCCAGTTTGTCCCAAAGATTCTCAATCCCATTCAAGTCTGGTGATTGAGGGGGAGGATGCAGCACCTTTGCGCAATTAAACAATAACCACATCCTTACATTCCAGGCCATATGCTTTGGGTCGTTATCGTGATAAAACTTAAAATGTTCACCAAATCCCCATCTTCTCGGCACTCTTTTTCATATTGTCCCTCAGTATTTTAAGGTATTGAAAGTAGTCCATTTTACTATCAATAAAAACCAATTCATCAACTCCATTCGCCGACATGCACCTCCACACCATTACATGTCCACCGCCATCCTTCACAGTTGCTTTCAGATTTTTCTCTTGAAGCTGAGTATTAGGACGCCGCCAAACTGTTGTCCTCTCATCAGATTGAAATATGTTAAATTTACTCTCATCAGCAAATATAACGTTATTCCACCACTCATTGTCTTCTTTAACATGCCCTTTGGCAAACAGCTTTCTCTTTCTTCGATTTACTTGATTTATGAAGGGCTTTCTTCTTGCAATATGGCCGTGAAAGTTACCTCTTCCAAGCACTCTCCGTATTGTTTAGGGATGCACTTTCTTTCCGGTGTCTGCGGCAATCTCCGTAGCAAATTTGGAGCACTTAACCTGGGTGCCTTTTTCATTTTTCTGATGATATAACACTCTTCCCTCACAGAAAAAAGTTCTTGGACGTCCCGTATGTCGTGGATGTCAATTCTTTCTTCCTCCCGGAATCTTGTGATAATATCAGAGACTGTACTTTTCTTCATTTGTAACATTTCAGCAATTTTACGACACCTTTTACCTTTAGCATGGTGAAGAATTACTAGCTGCCGCTGTTCGATTGTGATCTCTCTTCCTCTGCAGCCTATTTTCACCTACAATGTACACGGCACTCTAACACACTGAATGTTTACGTTCACATTGTCCGTGGCTCTTTTACATACGACCTCTGCACGGCAACTGACTTTTGTCCGAATAATTTTGTTGAAGCATGTTAACTGCGTTCTGAGGTTCCGTGGTCACTGGTTCTCTCCTGTTTTCTAAAAGTACACATTTGAACGTCGTGTTGAATCTGTCAAACTGGGTTCTGTCAGAAACTAGTTTGTGTGTACGATATTTTCTCTAAAATATAGGGCCAGTGTGTAGCAAAGACTATAATTACTAACGTGTCCGAATAATTATGTGAGTCACTGTATATCTAGAATAACATGATATATTGAAAAATGACTTTTACGGGCATGAAGACAGGGAAGGGGCTAATTAAAGTAAATACAATGAGCCAGTAAGAAACGTAGGAAAATAGTATTTTCAGCATCAACTTACGTTTCTTTAAATAGACACCCTGTATTATTTCGTAAGCAATCGTTAATATGAAAAATCACATAATGGCGTTTGTTTCATTGCAATAGGTCAATTACATCCTGAGATATTGCAACGTGAAGTTGACGCTTGAGATAAACGAAACGCGCAGCAGTTGCACATCCCGAGAGTCAAGCGCGAACCTCACGGTCCTCTTACGATATGATTGCCGTACTACGATGCGACAGGCACTGTACTTATTCCTATTTGCACTGTTATCAAGAGGGATGAAAATAAGAGAAGGGTTTCCTGCCACAGTAAAAGGATGTGTAAATAACGGTTTCTGTCTTGCGTGTTTTATTTATCTACACAGTACATTGCAGTACTTTGTACTGTACTACTTCAGAATGTACATAATTCGTACAACAAAGTTACTGTAACGAAATTCTCTTATTTTCATCCCTCTTGATAGCAGTGCAAATAGCGCCTGTCGCATTGTAGTACGGCAATCATATCGCGAGTGAGAGGACCGTGAGATTCGCGCTTGACTCTCTGGATGTGCAATTGCTGCGCGTTTCGTTTATCTCAAGCGTCAACTTCACGTTGCAATATCTCAGGATGTAATTGACCTATTGCGATGAAACAAACGCCATTACTTATGTGATTTTTTAAATTAGCGATTGCTTACGAAATAATACAGGGTGTCTATTAAAAAAAAACGTAAGTTGATGTAGAAAATACTATTTTCCTACGTTTTAGACTGGCTCATAGTATTTACTTTAATTAGCCCCTTCCCTGCCTTCAAGCCCGTGAAAGTCATTCTTCAATATCTCTTGTTGTTCCAGATATATATGCGGTGAAACGTTTAAGTGGGCCACCCTGTATAGCACATCAGACTAAAGGAAATGGAATCTTTATATTAGATAGTTATTCTGTCCAGCCAAAGTATCTAGAATTAAGTGATGCTCCACTGTACTAGGTATTTCACTTTTAGGACTAGTAGTCACCGATGTATCCTTTTCCAAAGGTAGAATTGTGACTCAGCGAATACTAAAGTCAGCTAGTCCCGTTGTGGTACGAGTAACTTGCCTGCCTCTTATCCAGGGGCCATGGATTCCATTCCTGGCCAGTCTAGGGATTTCATCTGGACTGAGGGCTGGAACAGGATTCACTCAGACTTGTGAGGCTATTTTAGAACTGTCTGATACGAGAGAAAGTGGATGCGGTTAAGAAAACCAAGGAGCAGACTGAGGATGTCCAATATCTGCAGGATTTCGATGGGCAGCAGACGTTTTCGCAGGTCGAGGTCGTAATAGCCTTTTGAGCGACGCGTTTTTGTCTTTTGAATACTACCGTCACATTTCGGGGCATCATTCTTCTATTTCTAGAGAATGTTTCGTCTTATACAGCTGTCATACTACCACCAAGAAGGAGAAAATAAAATAAGATGTGAAAACTCACTTTACTTTCAACCTTCTGATCCAAGTATTTAGAAATCGTATCCGAAGAGATAGTTTAGACTGTTAAAGCCATTGAATATTTTTGAATATCTAAGGCACTTGCTGTGATTCCCACTACCGTCAAAGATCAGTTCAATGAGTGCAATGATTGGCAAGTTCGAGGAGTATGTGCGGTCCAAAACTAAGATTTTAAATCGCAAGAATTTGTTTTAAGACTAGTTGCCCTTCCTGACGCAAAACTGGCAGTATCTAGCCTCTTACATCATACACTATTGTTTTCGACCGGTTGCCCTTCCTGACGTCAAAGAACTAGGATTAAGAATCTGTTTTACAACTTCTAACACGAGAATCGGGGATTTACAGCTAGATGCTCTTCTTAGATTTTAAATCACTGTATCACGAACTATTGTTTTACAGCCGGATGCCCTTCCTGACGCAAAACTAAGATTTTAAATCGCAAGAATTTGTTTTAAGACTAGTTGCCCTTCCTGACGCAAAACTAGCAGTATCTAGCCTCTTACATCATACACTATTGTTTTCGACCGGTTGCCCTTCCTGACGTCAAAGAACTCGGATTAAGAATCAGTTTTACAACTTCTAACACGAGAATCGGGGATGTACAGCTAGATGCTCTTCTTAGATTTTAAATAGCTGTATCACGAACTATTGTTTTACAGCCGGATACCCTTCCTGACGCAAAACTAAGATTTTAAATCGCAAGAATTTGTTTTAAGACTAGTTGCCCTTCCTGACGCAAAACTGGCAGTACCTAGCCTCTTACATCATACACTATTGTTTTCGACCGGTTGCCCTTCCTGACGTCAAAGAACTCGGATTAAGAATCTGTTTTACAACTTCTAACACGAGAATCGGGGATTTACAGCTAGATGCTCTTCTTAGATTTTAAATCGCTGTATCATGAACTATTGTTTTACAGCCGGATGCCCTTCCTGACGCAAAACTAAGATTTTAAATCGCAAGAATTTGTTTTAAGACTAGTTGCCCTTCCTGACGCAAAACTAGCAGTATCTAGCCTCTTACATCATACACTATTGTTTTCGACCGGTTGCCCTTCCTGACGTCAAAGAACTCGGATTAAGAATCTGTTTTACAACTTCTAACACGAGTATCGGGGATTTACAGCTAGATGCTCTTCTTAGATTTTAAATCGCTGTATCATGAACTATTGTTTTACAGCCCGATGCCCTTCCTGACGGCATAAGTTGCCAGGATTTGAATCGCGGTATCCATCATTGTGTCTGACTTGCATGTATGCAAGCTCACGCGTATTTTTTTTTGCTGAGATATCATGCTACTTCCGTTCGCCAGCTATAGCGGAAACTCGCAGTACTGCGTCTATTTCGTCTTACAACTTGGAGGAGACAACATGTGTACATATAATTTATGATCTTTCACCCCCAATATTTTTTTTAAAAAAAACATGTAAGTATGTAGTATCTCGCAACATTCTTATCCGTGTGTGTATCAGTGTTCTAGTCGTGTTGCAATTACTAAGCGAGTGACCCGAGCGAGTTGGCTACGCAGTGTGCTTTCTTGATTTTCGTATGACATATATCAGTGTATTTGCAATTACTAAGCGTCTTAGCAGTGCGATGAACGAGTTAGCTACGCGGTATAGATTTTTTTTTATTTTCGTACTAAGCAAATCATTTGAAGTGTTGCCGAGTTAGCTATGCGATATGTGCACAGTGTGTTTTTGATTTTCATACTAGGCAAGTGATAGGCGAGATAGCTATGCGATATGTGCACAGTGTGTGTTTTACACTAGGTAAATCATTGAAGTTGTACTTTTGCTCTGAACACATCAAACAATGTTCTTACAGTGTTCGATTCTAGTCTTGCTATGCTTCAATCTAATTTTCTTAGAACAAAGGTATCCCCTAACATGTTGTATCGGATCACATGTTAAGGTTAACGACATCGAGTGCAGTGTTCGATTCTAGTCTTGTTATGTTTCAATCTAATTTTCTTAGAACAAAGGTATCCCCTAACATGTTGTACAGTGTTCGGTTCTACTTGTTTAGTGATCTGAACACATCAATCAATGTTCTGATAACATGTTGCATCGAGTGCAGTGTTCAATTCTAGTCTTGTTATGTTTCAATCTGATCTTCTTAGAACAAAGGTATCCCCTAACATGTTGTACAGTGTTCGGTTCTACTTGTTTAGTGATCTGAACACATCAATCAATGTTCTGATCACATGTTAAGGTTAACGACATCGAGTGCTGTGTTCAATTCTAGTCTTGTTATGTTTCAATCTGATCTTCTTAGAACAAAGGTATCCCCTAACATGTTGTACAGTGTTCGGTTCTACTTGTTTAGTGATCTGAACACATCAATCAATGTTCTGATCACATGTTAAGGTTAACGACATCGAGTACAGTGTTCGATTCTAGTCTTGTTATGTTTCAATCTAATTTTCTTAGAACAAAGGTATCCCCTAACATGTTGTACAGTGTTCGGTTCTACTTGTTTAGTGATCTGAACACATCAATCAATGTTCTGTTCACATGTTAAGGTTAACGACATCGAGTGCAGTGTTCAATTCTAGTCTTGTTATGTTTCAATCTGATCTTCTTAGAACAAAGGTATCCCCTAACATGTTGTACAGCGTTCGATTCTACTTATGTAGTGTTCTGAACACACCAAACAATGTTTTAATCACATGTTGAAGTTAACGACATCGAGTACAGTGTTCGATTCTAGTCTTGATCACTTATTTTGTGTTCTGAACACATCAATCAATGTTCTGATCACAGGTTGTATCGAGTACTGGCTGTCTCATAAGGAGCTATGTATAACCGCCATCTTGCGTCCGCCATCTTGCGCAAGCATCCTTAGGGGTGGGGGGCGTCTCTAGCCATCTTGTGCAAGGATCCTTAAGCCGCCTTATGAGAGCAACCACCATCTTGCGCAAGCATCCCTAGGGTGTCTCATAAGGAGCCTTGTATAACCGCCATCTTGCGCAAGCATCCCAAGGGCGTCTCATAAGAAACTATGTATAGCGATCATCTCGCATAAGCACCTTTAAGGAGTCATGTATAGCCACCATCTTGTGCAATTAGCGTCGAGAGATGGCTGCTGTAGAATTTTTCTTTTTAAATTATCCGCCACCATTTTTCAACTAAAGAGTGTAGCACTGAGGTTTGCGATGTAAGATGGCGGATGACAGCTGACAAAAAGCGCGTGAGTTTGTTTACTAAACAAGAGCACGTGGAATTTGCCGCCACCACAGTTCAAAGGTATCTAGCTAAAGATGGCAACACGGTGCTCTCTTGATTAAAGATGGCGGATGACAGCTAACAGAACTTTTCAAATTACCCGCTACTACAGAGAGCAGCACGGTGCTCTGTGGATTAAAGATGGCGGATGACAGCTGACGAAATTACCCGCAGCACAGTGCTCTATTGATTAACGATGGCGGACGACAGCTGTCAAAAAAGCACGTAGCTTTGTTTACTAAACAAGAGCACGTGGAATTTGCCGCCACCACATTTCAAAGGTATCTAGCTAAAGAGTACAGCACTGAGGTTTGTGATGCAAGATGGCGGATGACAGCTGTCAAAAAGCACGTGGAATTTGTCACCGGCACAAAGAGGGCAGCACGGTGCTCTCTGGCGGTTGACAGCTGTCAGAAAAGCACATGGGTTTGTTTCCAAACAAGAGCGTGTAGAATTTACCACCACCACATAGAGGGCAGCACGGTGCTCTCTAGATTAAAGATGGCGGATGATAGCTGACAAAAAAGCGCATAGGTTTGTTTCCAAACAGGAGAATAAAGAATTTTTCAAATTGCCGCCACTACATTTCAAAGGTATCTAGCTAAAGAGTGCAGCACTGAGGTTTGCGATGCAAGATGGCGGATGACAGCTGTGACGTACCACATTTCAAAGGTAAGTAGCTAAAGAGGGCAGCACGGTGCTCTCTGGATTAAAGATGGTGGTTGACAGCTGTACGTGGCTTTGTTTCCAAACAAGAGCACGTGGAATTTGCCGCCACTACATTTCAAAGGTATCTAGCTAAAGAGTGCAGCACTGAGGTTTGCGATGCAAGATGGCGGATGACAGCTGTGAGGTACCACATTTCAAAGGTAAGTAGCTAAAGAGGGCAGCACGGTGCTCTCTAGATTAAAGATGGTGGTTGACAGCTGCACGTGGCTTTGTTTCCAAACAAGAGCACGTGGAATTTGCCGCCACTACATTTCAAGCTAAAGAGTGCAGCACTGGGGTTTGCGATGCAAGATGGCGGATGACAGCTGTGACGTACCACATTTCAAAGGTAAGTAGCTAAAGAGGGCAGCACGGTGCTCTCTGGATTAAAGATGGCGGATGACAGCTGTCAAAAAAGCACGTGGCTTTGTTTACCATGCGCTAGTTAGGTTAAGTTGGTACCACTAAGGTTTAGGCCCATCAAGATGGCAGTACTGAGGTTAGCGATGCGTTGTTGTCTGTCAAAAAGCACGTGGCTGTCAAAAAAACACGTGGCTTTGTTTACCTCGCACTAGTTAGGTTAAGTTGGCACTACTGAGGTTTAGGCCCGTCAAGATGGCAGTACTGAGGTTAGCGATGCGTTGTTGTCTGTCAAAAAGCACGTGGCTGTCAAAAAACACGTGGCTTTGTTTACCTCGCGCTAGTTAGGTTAAGTTGGCACTACTGAGGTTTAGGCCCGTCAAGATGGCAGCAGTGAGGTTAGCGATGCGTTGTTGTCGATGACAGCTGTCAAAAAGCACGTGGCTTTGTTAACAAATTCAAATCTCGCGCCAAAATTCAAATCTCCCGTCAAACTTCAAATTTCCCGCCAGAATTCAAATTTCCCGCGGGAGGAGGCCGCCGAACTCTCCAATTATACTACTTACCTCACACCCCTTGAACATCTGAACTTCGTTTTCTTTAATGAAATAAATACATATTATTCATTGAATCACTTCTTTAGTTTCTTAAATTCAAAGTAACACTTCTTCTTCTTAATCTGTTTACCCTCCAGGGTCGGTTTTCCCTCGGACTAAGCGAGGGATCCCACCTCTACCGCCTCAAGGACAGTGTCCTGGAGCTTCAGACTCTTGGTCGGGGGATACAACTGTGGAGAATGACCAGTACCTCGCCCAGGCGGCCTCACCTGCTATGCTGAACAGGGGCCTGGTGGAGGGATGGGGCGATTGGATGGGACAGACAAGGAAGAGGGAAGGAAGCGGCCGTGGCCTTAAGTTTGGTACCGTCCCGGCATTTGCCTGGAAGAGAAGTGGGAAACCACGGAAAACCACTTCCAGGATGGCTGAGGTGGGAATCGAACCCACCTCTACTCAGTTGACCTCCCGAAGCTGAGTGGACCCCGTTCCATCCCTCGTACCACTTTTCAAATTTCGTGGCAGAGCCGGGAATCGAACCCGGACCTCCGGGGGTGGCAGCTAATCACGCTAACCACTACACCACAGAGGCGGACCAAAGTAACACTTGCGATCAGAAATAATAATAATAATAATAATAATAATAATAATAATAATAATAATAATAATAATAATAATAATAATAATAATAATAACCAAATACACAACTGCCTCCGTAGCATTTAGCTGTCGAACTCGGAGGTCCGGGTTCTATTCCCAGTACTGTCAGAAATTTAAGAATGGCAGGAGGGTTGGTATGTGGTTGAAATGGTACATGTAGCTTACCTCCATTGATGGGGTGGGGTGGGGGGGACTGAAAGGAGATGCACTAACTCGGGATGAAGACACGGGATTACTTGACCATATACACGTATCTTTGAGTACTAAAAATATAGACACGAAATCTTCTAAGTGTTCCGTGAACATGTATCTGGTTTACAGATATTAAACAATATTCATGGCGTATTTCACATCTAATAGTGCGTAGTAGTAGAGGTAAATATCGGCTTTAGGTTCAGAGGGTTCTGGGTTCGATTCATGATTGGGTCGGAGAGTTTAATCAAGTCTTGTTAATCCCTCTAACTCGGGGACTTAATGTTTCTGTTTGTCCCAACACACTCCTCTTCATATTCACACAACGCGACACACTACCTAGCACCACAGAAACACGTAATACTGGTTACATCGCTCCACGTAGAGTTGGCGTCAGACCAGACTGATTTCAAATAGGAATTTCTGTTCGCGGCAGTCTTACTACATACAAACCCATTGCGGACACCTTTGTGTTAGCTGACTTCTGTAACTAAGTTACAAAGTCGTGTGCAGTTGTTTAGGTCGAGGTATTGTATTGTTCTGACGTCCAACACCAACTGATAGAGATCACATACACCTTTGTTTGGACAGAATGGGGGCAATGAAGCATGTCGTTGAGTAAGTTTGTTTCTCTGCACTACCCTTCACGAACATCATAATGGCAAGTAACTCAATAGCGTGTTGTGCGCGCTCACTGAGATGTACAAATTGCCTCCGCTGGGGATGATGGCAGAGATTACAATGTATACTCCCAACTACTTTGGTTCGTTACAGTATTATTCTTACATCCACCCTTTCCCTTTTTAATGATCCCGTCCGGAGATTTTGTGTTTCTTTTAAACGAAAAGTTCGTTGAAAACTAGTCTAATACTAATTGTGTGAAGCTTTGTAAGCAGACGCTGCATTCAACAGATGTAATTCTTACATTGCTAACAGAAGCACGCGTTCAAAATTAGCTGCCGTTGTCCAATCCAACGCCGGTGGTGGTTTCTTCTACTCAGTATCGTGGACTCAACCCCAGCTGAGATCGGGGAATTCTTAACACGGGAAAGTCAACAACACAGCATTCTATTGAAGTCGACGTACGAAGGAACAAGGAGAACACACCATTACGTGTTCATACTTGTATACATAATTATAACTTCATTATAGACTAGGATAGACGGGCGTTTTTGACGTAACATTTATCCGTTAAATGATGATGATAATGATGATGATGATGATGATGATGATGGTGCTTATTGTTCAAAGGGGAATAACATTTAGGTCATCGGCCCCTGCCCGTGAAACAAAGCATGAAATATGCACATAGTGGTGTGAAATATGACGTGGCCGGACGCTACTGAATTTATCGCGCAATATCGAAGCACACGCTCGTCGTCAAGTTCATAACGCATACATATGGATCCGGGCCCATAATCTTACGGTAAATGACGCAACAATGCTAGTGGCTACACATACGTTAAGTAACGCAGGGTAAGAGAGACCACCACGTAGAGCAGACCCATCAAATTGGTTAGGCCTATCAATTGTCAAAATGGAATACACAGGGTCTCTCATATAAACTCAGACCGAATGCACGGTGTTTCTACTGTGTGCTACGGCAGCTGCCTCAACCGAACTTATGTCGCACGCGGCCGCCATGCTTTAAGTGCCTGGTGTGAAAATGAGAAACCACGGAAAATCATCTTCAGGGCTGTCGATGGTGGGGTTCGAACCCACTATCTCCCGAATGCAAGCTGATAGCTTCGTGACTCAAACCACACGGGCACTTTCTCTGTAGTTAGATATTCTTTCTACTGTGCCCGTAAATGTATTCATTAACACATTTAATGTCGTTGTCGTTAACAGATCAAGGAAAACCGGATTTGCGTAAGCGATTTTTTTTACCATAGCATTTTAATCTTTCAATATAAGGACATGCTATATCTGATTAATGTCGACAAGGGAAACAAACAAACAAACAAACAAACAAACACAAATCTTGTTACATAATAATACAAGGCAAAACAGTGAAATAGAAAATGTGTTATTTGTCCGCCTCTGTGGTGTAGTGGTTGGTGTGATTAGCTGTCACCCCCGGAGGCCCGGGTTCGATTTCTGGCATTGCCACGAAATTTGAAAAGTGGTGCGAGGGCTGGAACGGGGTCCACTCAGCCTCGGGAGGAGAACTGTGTAGAGGTGGGTTCGATTTCCACCTCAGCCATTCTGGAAGTGGTTTTCCGTGGTTTCCCACTTCTCCTCCAGGCAAATGCCGGGATGGTACCTAACTTAAGGCCACGGCCGCTTCCTTCCCTCTTCCTTGTCTATGCCTTCCAATCTTCCCATCCCCCCGCAAGGCCCCTGTTCAGCGTAGCAGGTGAGGCCGCCTGGGTGAGGTACTGGTCATCCTCCTCAGTTTTATCCCTCGACCCAGAGTCTGAAGCTCCAGGACACTGCCCTTGAGGCGGAAGAGGTGGGATCCCTCGCTAAGTCCGAGGAAAAAACCGACCCTGGAGGGTAAACAGATCAAAAAAGAAGTTATTTAAAGATTATCATTACGGTCAATAAATCGAAATTGCGTTCTTTTTCTAGTTCAAAAACTGAGCAAACTCTTATATGGAAGATTCAGCGTCAAACTTCGTGTAACTCGCCCCTTATTTTACACTTTAATATAGAGAATGAGTCTCTCCTGTGCATCAGAACAGTATAGTACGCCGAATAGTATAGTCCAATACACTGCTATTGTTTGTTATAGTTTATTAAATTAGAAGGAGAATGCGCGTCCTGTTGTGTTGTCTCTAGCAAGCAAAGTGGTTACAATCAATGTTGACCGATTCGGAAGCTACGGTAGCCTACCTTGTTTCTCGCCCGATCCAGCATAGAGGTCTCGCACACACCACGGTTGATACACACACGACTATTCAAACTTACGCTTAAAAATGATGTGTTATGAGCCTACGACTGTTGCCAAGTACTAACAGTTGTGCTAACCTGGATACGCATCCGCCGTTTTAGCAACATAAGGTTGAAGGATTATACATCAGCTTTATCTTCCTTATCACCTTCTGAATCACCTCTTTGCTTTACCCCATAGCCGAGAGATTCATCCTGTGTGTTTAACAATATATACTTTGCTAGTGAACTTGCATAGTTCTATTATGTCAGAAATGAGTAGCTCGGTCGGTAGAGCGCTGGCCTTCTGACCCCAACTTGGAGAGTTTGATCCTGGCTCAGTCCTGTGGTATCTGAAGGTTCTCAAATACGTCAGCCTCGTGTGGGTGTTTTTACTGGCACGTTAAAGAACTACTGCGGGGAAAATTTCCCGTAACTCGGCCCCCACCCAAAAACATCTTGGATCAAGGAATCGTCCGCTGGTATTTCTAGCACGTCGCTGTCTCCAAAAACCGTAAAAGTGGATGTTGGTATTTTACCTAAAATTCTTCTTCTTGTTATTATTATTATTATTATTATTATTATTATTATTATTATTATTATTATTATTATTATTGTTACCGTGTTTTAGTGGTAGGTAGAGGTGAAAGAAGGTGCGGGCGTGAACGGGTCTCAAACTACGGAATCAAAGTTAATGTAAAATTTAACAAGGTTATATTTTCTTTTCAAAAACAAAGAAATAACAAGCATGGCAGGTACAAAGTAGCAAGTCCAAAGGGTAGTTACAATATTTACAGGATTTGGGCTTCGCGCCCTGACTTCACAATGCTTGGGCAATCAGCTCAGTTTTACCCCAAACACAAGTTTCAACAGAGGGGCAGAAAACCCCATTCATGCCTAGGAGTCCTTGCTCCAATTTACACTGAAAAGCCTCCACGAGGCATACAACACTCAATTTTCAAAAGAGCCACACGCTCTCAACTTTAAGCCTCTCAAAGGCCACACCAAACTCCACCTTCGAGTTGTCCTCACTGGACATAGACACAGGGGTAAAATACCCAACCTACTGAGGTCTATTAAATGAAAAGGGGCAATTACATGACCTCTAAAATAACAATTTGAGAGGAGGCGATCTGCACTCCTAATACACTTGTTTTTAAAACCTAATCTGGCTCTAGGCCACTAATGCAAGGCCTAATCCCATACTACAGAGGTGACTTTAGAAAAGAGCAATTTGTTTTACGTTAACGAAGAATAGGTTGAGAAAATAAGTTCACCTCAAAACAATGTGAGTGGGAGCTCGAGAGGGTTAGCACTCTCTATCCCAATATGCAGCTTTAAAAGAGAATAGATGAAAAGATTGGTTACATTTTAGGAAAAGGTTACATGGTGGAAACGCTTCGAACCCGCTCCGAGAGTTAAACTGCCAACCTAGCAAGAAAAGAAGTTATTAAGAGGCCATTACCTGGTGTTGAACAGCTGGAGAAGAAAGAGGCGCTTCCCGCCCCCTGCTATGTACTTTACACACTGAAAGGTGGAACAGAAGTGGCCCGGAGACCCAAAAATCAGCAGTTTAAATACTCTCGCGGAAGGTTCTAGGCGTTTTAGGGAAGAGAACACCCGCCCACAATCACTTTATTGGCTAGGGTACAGAAACATATCCAAGTTGGGGGAAGATACATCGGATAGGTCGGAAATTACTAAAAGAAAATTCGGGATTGGATAAATCTAAAACAAGGGGAAAAAGAGGGGTATACAGCCAACTTAAACAATAACAGAAAGAAATTTAACAAGAAACAAACTTTTGAAATAAGAACTTCTCCAAAAAAATAGTTCTTTCACTCCGCACTAGGGTGCACTATTGTTGATCTTCAGTAGTGTCCTCTAGAAGAGAAAGTTCACACTTCTTACTACAAGCAAAACAAAAATACGTCGAAAATGATACAGTTCAAAAACTCCAAAATTTCCAGGTAGAGACATCTTCTGAGAAACTTGAAAATTAATACTGTCCATAAAGTTCAGACTTCCTCCAGCAGAGGAGTTTCAACAGGCGCACATTTTAAATTAGCGGTGTGGAGGTGTACCGCCCGGTACAATTATTATTATTATTATTATTATTATTATTATTATTATTATTATTATTATTATTATTATTATTATTATTATTATTACAGGCTCCGTGGATAACTGGTTAGCACGCTTTCCTGGATGAGTCAGGAATTTTTATCTTCATTGGTTACATCCTCTCCAGTCGTCATTGTGGCGAGTCCGGATTTGTGTTGACTTTGTATTCATTACCCTTTGTTTAGTTCCTTTTGTAGACACACTCTTAATGTTAATGTCTTGGGAGATAGTCGGTTCGAACCCTACTGTCGGCAGCCTTGAATATGGTTTTTCGTGGTTTCCCATTTTCACACCAGGTACCTTAATTAGGCCACGGTCGCTTCCTTCCCGCTCCTAGCCCTTCCTGTCCTATCGTCGCCATAAGACCTATTATTATTTAAACTCATTCTAAAAGCACTGAAGTGCACCCTTTTAATGAAGAAGTGTGGATAAATCTTCGTATATGAACTAGGCAAGAAATCACTGCGATAATGTGAAGTCAATAGCGTATCGTGCTCCAAAGTTCTTTGCAGGTAGAAGAATGGTCACGGTGGAATATCATCATACGAATCTGGCGCAGAGAGTGGATACAGCTCTGTTATTACATATTGAGTTCAGTTGTATTCGTTTCGCTTGAGAGTTCACCAATTAGACGAACAGTTTGAGCGTATAGCATGCATTCTTTGCTAATTTCCTGGTTCAATGTCTGTCTGAAAGGTATGGGTGGGTTTGTGGTTTCCGGACCGCCTCCCAGTTCAACTGCCGTCCTCCCTTGTCCGTAGCAATATTGCACGCACATCTGCCAGCTGATACCTAACGGACATTGGTGACGTACGTTAGATTTAAAGATGCAGGGAGAATAAACAATGAAATGTTAAAATACTGACAGGGTGGAGAGAATGGGGCGAAAAGACATTCATTAGGTCCTTGGGGACGAGAAAATTGCAATTCATTTCATGCGAAATAAATATTCAGATCTCATAATAATGAAAATCCATAGCCTGTTTCCAGTCATTCTAACGGATCAGGAATGGAATGAATGAAGCCTCTATCTAGCGGCGAGGATAGAAATTGTCCCGGCTGCCGAAGCCTGTCGCACTCCTCTGGGGCAATGATTAATAACTGACTGATGAAATGATATTGGAGAGTGTCGCTGGAATGTAAGATGACAGGGAACTGGAGTACCCGGAGATAAACCTGTCCCGCCTCTGCTTTGTCCAGCACAAATCTCACATGGAGTGACCGGGATTTGAACCACGGAACCCAGCGGTGAGGGACCGGCACGCTGCCGCCTGAGCTACGGAGGCTCTAGATTTCATAATATTTTTGGGAAAATTTCCATATTTCATAAACGTCATGTTTTGTAAGATTTCAAAATAATAATAATAATAATAATAATAATAATAATAATAATAATAATAATAATTTATTATCAATTTATTATTATTATTATTATTATTATTATTATTATTATTATTATTATTATTATTATTATTATTATTATTATTATTATTATTATTATTATTATTATTATTATTATTATTATTATTATTATTATTATTATTTCGGGCTCCGTTGATAACTGGTATGCACGCTTTCCTGGATGAGCCAGGGATTTTTATTTCCATTGGTTATATCCTCTCCAGTCGTTGTCATTGCGGTGAGTTCAGATTTGTGTCGACTTCGAGTTCATTGCCTTTAGTTCCTTTTGTAGATACACTCTTTTACGGTTATATTTTCTGCTGTTGTGATTCTGCCTGACGTTAAGAGAGTCTATGCCGTCATATGCCCTCACTCCAAATGAAAACAACGGAAAGGACTGGAATTTAATCCAGGCTTTTGGCACACAATCTGGTGATTTAAAATTGTATACCAACATCTGTCCTACCCTGCCGGCCAACATTCTGACGGGGAAAATTGTTTCGACCAACGGGTCTCGAACCAGCTAACGATCATGGTCACCAGAAGGACTTCTTATTTTAGGACATATTCGCTTGAATAATCCGATTCTTTACTTTCACACATTAACGTGTGGTTCGGTTAGCCTGACAGCCTCTTTGAGCAGACTACTCTGTTTACCCTCCAGGGTCGGTTTTTCCCTCGGACTCAGTGAAGGATCCCACATTTACCGCCTCAAGGGCAGTATCCTGGAGCTTCAGACTCTGGGTCGGGGGATACAACTGGGGAGGATGACCAGTACCTCGCCCAGGCAGCCTCACCTGCTATGCTGAACAGGGCCCTTGTGGGGCATGGGAAGATTATAAGGAATAGACAAGGAAGAGGGAAGGAAGTGGTTGTGGCCTTAATTCAGGTACCATCTCGGCATTTACCTGGAGGAGAAGTGGAAAACCACGGAAAACCACTTCCAGGATGGCTGAGGTGGGAATCGAACCCACCTGTACTCAGTTGACCTCCCGAGGCTGAGTGGAACCCGTTCCAGCCCTCGTACCACTTTTCAAATTTCGTGGCAGAGTCGGGAATCAAACCCGGTCCTCCGGGTTGGCAGCTAATCACACTAACCACTACACCACAGAGGCGGAGAGTACAGGTCACTGTAGTATTTTCTGCTTCCAAGCTTCTTACCTTTGCAGAGACTGTAAAGTCGACTGGGTCAAAAAATATAATTTTTCGGTTTTGCTTTTTTTGGTACGGGAAACGTTTTTCAATATGACAGAATTATTTTCCATGGAGACGTACTTAAAAGGCTTCAATATTGCATTCGGTTCACTGACATTTCTCGCGACGCCCCTTTCTCACTACTGGGTTGTTTGGTAAAATAATATTGCAATTTTCTTCAGGTGTTTTTACTAGTGGAAGAATTAGGCTTAGCGGGTACATTAAATATGTTTTCAGGCCTGACACTTTCATTCAAAATTTGCTGATTTCATTTATTTTGTATTTCAATCAGTTAGAAAGAAAGCGCTGTGATGTCCAAACCAAACTTTTAAAAGTGGAAATCAATCCTAGAAGCGGAACAACGGGAACAAGTACCCAAGAAGTGAGGTTAGAATCCACATAGAATTTAAAGAAAGTCAGGCAGAATCGTGACAGCAGAAAATATAACCGTAAAAGTGTGTATCTACAAAAGGAACTAAATAAAAATGTACACTGACTGACAGAGCAAATGCATCACCAAGAAGGAGTGGTTCGAAAGGGATGAAAGTTGAGGAAAAAACAGAGACGGCACGGACGAATAATTGATGTTTATTTCAAACCGATATGCAGGTTACACAATGCGCACGGCATCGACTCAGTAGGATGTAGGACCACCGCGAGCGGCGATGCACGCAGAAACACGTCGAGGTACAGAGTCAATAAGAGTGCGGATGGTGTCCTGAGGGATGGTTCTCCATTCTCTGTCAACCATTTGCCACAGTTGGTCGTCCGTACGAGGCTGGGGCAGAGTTTGCAAACGGCGTCCAATGAGATCCCACACGTGTTCGATTGGTGAGAGATCCGGAGAGTACGCTGGCCACGGAAGCATCTGTACACCTCGTAGAGCCTGTAGCCTGTTGGGAGATGCGAGCAGTGTGTGGGCGGGCATTATCCTGCCGAAACAGAGCATTGGACAGTCCCTGAAGGTAGGGGAGTGCCACCGGCCGCAGCACATATTGCACGTAGTGGTGGGCATTTAACGTGCCTTGAATACGCACTAGAGGTGACGTGGAATCATACGCAATAGCGCCCCAAACCATGATGCCGCGTTGTCTAGCGGTAGGGCGCTCCACAGTTACTGCCGGATTTGACCTTTCTCCTCGCCGACGCCACACTCGCCTGCGGTGACTATCACTGACAGAACAGAAGCGTGGCTCATCGGAGAACACGACGTTCCGCCATTCCCTCATCCAAGTCGCTCTAGCCCGGCACCATGCCAGGCGTGCACGTCTATGCTGTGGAGTCAATGGTAGTCTTCTGAGCGGGCGCCGGGAGTGCAGGCCTCCTTCAACCAATCGACGGGAAATTGTTCTGGTCGATATTAGAACAGCCAGAGTGTCTTGCACATGCTGAAGAATGGCGGTTGACGTGGCGTGCGGGGCTGCCACCGCTTGGCGGCGGATGCGCCGATCCTCGCGTGCTGACGTCACTCGGGCTGCGCCTGGACCCCTCGCACGTGCCATATGTCCCTGCGCCAACCATCTTTGCCACAGGCGCTGCACCGTGGACACATCCCTATGGGTATCGGCTGCGATTTGACGAAGCGACCAACCTGCCCTTCTCAGCCCGATCACCATACCCCTCGTAAAGTCGTCTGTCTGCTGGAAATGCCTCCGTTGACGGCGGCCTGGCATTCTTAGCTATACACGTGTCCTGTGGCACACGACAACACGTTCTACAATGATTGTCGGCTGAGAAATCACGGTACGAAGTGGGCCATTCGCCAACGCCGTGTCCCATTTATCGTTCGCTACGTGCGCAGTACAGCGGCGCATTTCACATCATGAGCATACCTCAGTGACGTCAGTCTACCCTGCAATTGGCATAAAGTTCTGACCACTCCTTCTTGGTGTTGCATTTGCTCTGTCAGTCACTGTACATTACTTGGTAAATGATGTAACCACTTTGTAATCAGTTGGGGTAAATTTCTTAGTGTGTGGGCACTCCTTTCTGAAGTACGATGAAGACATGTGACTAACAGATACGAGGAAATGAACGGAAGTTCCCAACAACTGAGAACAGAATATTGTCTTCGTCCGCTGTAAACCTACAGTATATCACCCACTGTAGTCTCTGTTCAGTAGATGCGTGTGGAACAATGGACAGAATTTCTCGAAGACAAGTGCGTTTTTATTTTCTCACAATTCGCTTTTTGTCGCACCCACACAGATACGTCTCGCGGCGACAATAAGAAAGGAAAGGCATAGGAGTGGAAAGAAAGCGGCCGTAGTCTTAATCAAGGTACAGCCCCAGGATTTTCCTGGTGTGAAAATGGGAAACTACGGAAAACCACCTTCAGTGGTGCCGAAAGTAGGGTTCGAACCCACTATCTCCCGAATGCGATTTCATAGCTGTCCACCTCTAACTTGACGGCCAACTCGCCCGGTGACAAGGATGTAAAAAGCTACCCATTTCCAATGAAAAAACCCGAAAGGAATCACGAGGAAAAATGACTACCCATGACGTATTCTACATCGACCTATTCGAAAATTGCACAAGCAAGAAGCACATCTGTTGAAGGAGGAGACAAACTTCTAGATGTTTATCATGAATTTGCTCTACCTCTAAACTTACTGTCGGGTTGAGGCTCTGGCTTTCTGAGCCCAACTTGGCAGGTTCGATCCTGGCTCAGTCCGGTGCTATTTGACGGTGCTCAAATACGTCAGCCTCGTAGCAGTAGCATTACTGGCACATGAAAGAACTCCTGCGGGACTAAACTCCGGCACCTCGGCGTCTTCAAAAACCGTAAAAGTAGTTAATGGGATGTAAAGCGAATAACATTATTATTATTTTTCTAATCTTACTTTGAAAACTGCCAGTTAGTGAAAAAAAGTGCAAAGACGTTGTATACTTCTCTACATTTTTCATAGTAGCAAAGTACCGAGCTCGATAACTGCAGTCGCTTAAGTGCTGCCAATATCTAGTATTCGGGAGACAGTAGGTTCTAACCCCATTGTCGGCATCCCTGAAGATGGTTTACCGTGGTTTCCCATGTTCACACCAGGCAAATGTTAGGGCTGTGCCTTAATTAAGACCACGGCCGCTTCTTTCCCACTCCTAGCCCTTTCCTGCCCCGTCGTCGTCATAAGACCTATCTGAGTTGGTACGACGTAAAACAACTTGTAAAAAAAGAGAAGTTGTTTTACATTTAGCCACCTCATGCTGCAACGACGAAGTGTACAATTGTTGAAATGAGTGGAGCATCCAAGAAGGAACAAGATAAACTTGCAACAACAATGCAGGAACTAATTTGTCTTCAATCATTTAGTTTTTTACATGATAGGTTGTAATAATAATATAATTTCGTGTGGTTACTTCTAGCCGGGTGCAGCTCTTGTAAGGCAGACCCTCCGATGAGGGCGGGCGGCATCTGCCATGTGTAGGTAACCGCGTGTTATTGTGGTGGAGGATAGTGTTGTGTGTTGTGTGTGAGTTGCAGGGATGTTGGGGACGGCACAAATACCCAGTCCCCGAGCCAAGGGAATTAACCATTTAAGGTTAAAATCTCCAACCCGGCTTGGAATCGAACCCGAGGTCTCCTGAACCGAAGAACAATGCGCTGACCATTCAGCCAAGGAGCCGGACTGTTATAGCTTTTGGTACTTTTGGTTGTGTCTTTTGCACATTACTTGGTAAATGATGTAACCATTTTGAAATCAGTTGGGGTACATTTCTCAGTGTGTGGGCACTCTTTTCTGAAGTGAGATGAAGACATGAGACTAATAGATACGAGGAAATGAACGGAAGTTGACTGAAATTCAGTAAGTTATACGGTAACATGTCTGATGATGAATCTCTTACTGAATCTGTCTTTACAAACAATTTAAAACTCAATCTTTTTGCTTTCTGCAGCTTCTCTTACATTTGTAGGGTCGCACGTGCGAACTGTCTAGCACATATGGATTTGGTCCTGTTTTACGGCCGGATGCCCTTCCTGACGCCAACGCTAATGGAGGTATGTAATTACTATTGCGTGTTTCTGTGGTGGTTGGTAGTGTAGTGTGCTGTCTGAATATGAGGAGGAAAGTGTTGAGACAAACACAAACTCCCAGTCCCCGCGCCACAAGAGTTAATCAGAGGCGATTAAAATCCCCGACCCGGCCGGAAATCGGAATCGAATTCGAGACCCTCTGAACCGAAGGCCTTAACGCTGACCATTCAGTCAATAAGTAGGACAATTTAAAACTCAATATTAGATTTATTCTAATGAGCCATCCCCATCATTCGTTTTTATCAGTGTAAAAATGAGCATTGGTATTGCTGTGATTGGAGCTATTGGATACACCATGTCTTCAAACATAATATGCGTGTCTTACGTTCATTTTCTATGGGACACTGCCTTAAATTAAACAATCGAAAGATATATTTTCTTGGAAGATTATATTCTGGTTTTAAGCTAAACCATAGAGAGTAAAATGTGATGTGTCCCCTTAATTGGATTCATTCGACATTCCTTATTTTCTCCTGGCACCCTTCATATTTAAATTACGGGGATTAATGAATTGTGGTATATCTTACTCACTACAAGGCTAGCAGATATGAATCCATCAAATGAGTCGTGTAACAGTCAGCGTTATGTCGAGAGATACCACCACGATGCCTTTCATTGGGCCAGGCAACCCTTTTAGAACAGCTGTCAATAGAGAATTACTGCTGTGGACAGCGGTGTGTGGTCGCTCGTGCTCTACCAGTAGGGAGGGGGAAATCTGATCGCATGACGGCTCGATTGTATTGTGGTTCGCGTCCTATGATTACTGTCATCGAGCCTTCAATCCCCTGCGGCAGTTGGACTGAGTTACCATTGACGAGTTGCTGACAGCTGGGCCTCATGCCAACTAACAAGATTAATTGGCGGAGATCCAAGATAATGACTCGGGACTAAAATCTGAACATTTGTTCAGACTTGGTTGAAAGAAATAGACTTAGATCCTGACTTTGTCATTAGAGTTTTCTACACGCTATCATGGAGGCCATATGGCTTTCTATTGTTCTTTCACGCTGAAGTCAGAATGAGATGTTTTATCTCTATCAATATTCCCTTTTTACTTCAATTAGTAGTAATTTCTGCAATTTTTATTTATTTATTTATTTATTTATTTATTTATTTATTGCTTCGTATACATGAAAATCTATTGGGCTTTTGTTGTGTCTGAAAATAAGGTGAATGCTCTTTCGCAGAGACCTTTGTTCTGCGTCTTCAGAAAAATATAAAAAACAATATAAAAACCTTGTTTGGTACCATCACAAAAATTGCGCACAGGTTAGGTAAAAGCAAGGACAAATTGTCCCCACTATTGCACCCTGGGGTGTACAAAATTCCCTGTACTTGCGGCAAGGTATATATTGGCCAAACATGCCGATCCATTGGTACTCGAATCAAGGAACAACAAGGAAATATCCGTCTCAACCAGCTAGACAAGTCAGCAATAGCTGAGCACGCCGTATCAACGGGTCATGATGTGTTCCAAGATGTTCGAGCTCTTATCCACACTATATCGAGGAGTGTAGAGGTAGAGGCCTGATTTGTTCGCATTAATTTATGTTCGATTTCGCGAAAAGGAAATCATTTTTCGCGTTATTTCGCGAAATAGGACTGACCCCATCGCTTTAATACTTTCCTAAAGTTATTCATAAAAAGTTTAATTCATGAGATTTGGGAATTGTTTATGTGAACGATAGATACATAAAGAGAAGCAATATTGATAATCATTCATTATTCCTCATGTAATCTTGATTAGAACTATAATATAACCCCAATCAAGATTACATAACAAATTACCCTTTCACTCTATATGGCTGTAGCTTTCACCCTGTATGACAATACCATTTTAGGGATTTTAAAGAATATTAATACAAAGAGATACTTCCGTCGAATTGATAACTCCTTGTTCTGTCTTCTGTTTCCCTTCACACACGTGATATTGGAATACAATTTCAAGACAGTTACTTTCCATGAATTTCGCTGCACTTTCGCACTTATCACGAAATAAGTAAATTTCGCTTTAACCTTTTCCATCCCATGCCCGAGTTAACTCGGATGTCAACATCTGTCCCGCTGTCCCAAACACGATTTAACTCGGATTTCAAGCACTGCACTCTTCTCCACTTCCGAGTCCAGTCTGACGCTGTAATTTTGTAGTTCATCACATGCTCTGTTCAGACGACGGACAATTCCTAAATTGCCTTACCGTATTTTGACAATAATTATGTGCCTTGTGCTTTTCTTTCACAGCTGTCTTCTGAGATTAGTGCGCAGAAGTGTAAAGAAAGCATGAAGGAAGATTATATTTTAGAAATGTTAGAGAATAATGATGAGCCTGGCTTTTATGAGTATAGTGAAGACAAGTTGTAGTAGAACCAGTTGTAAACATTTGTCAAGTTCTAGTAAAAGTGCCAAGAGAAAACTATTGCTAATGTTGTCGTACCATGACTGTCCAGTAGCTAATAAAAGTTATTTTTAGACTATTTCAACCATCGTCGAAACATCAAGAAAAATCTGGTATGGGAGATGCATAAGGATTAAAAACTTGGGAGTGAAAAGGTTAAACTGGCCTTGTCGCTGTAATCCGCTGTAATTCGCGAAAACAAAATCACTAATTTCTTAACCAGAATGATATAATTCGTTAAGATATCTCAAAATCGCTTCAAAATATTTTTTGCCGCGTTTATCGTTAATGCGAAAAAATCATTGCTCTAACTATAGGTCTAGGATTATACGAGAAGCTGTGGAACTACGTAAAATTGCTAACAATTTCAGCAGGGACACTGGCTCTCTTTTAAGTACTAAGTGGTTGCCAGCCATTAAGGATTTATGTAGGTAGTTCTTTTCCCTGTCCTTTCACTATTCTTATTTAGTTTCGGTGTTTTCCAAATTCGTACTCTCCTCATCACCAGACGGTTCACTCTAGGCCAGGGCCTCTCAGAGTGCATGCACTGTGCAAAAGACGACTTCGCTTGGTTGACCAGAGTGCAGACCCCCACTCCATGATTTGAAGCAATAGCGCTGTGTCTCTTTCCCCACGCCCGTCTCGCTCGCTCCCCCTGTTTCCCTCTTCCTCACTTGCTCCGTAGCGCTCCAAATCCGAGTCGAGTTGAGCCGAGCTTAGCCGAGTAGCCCAGAGACGAAGCGTTGGTTCGAGCTGAGCCGAGTGGGACCGATGCACTGTGCACAGGAACTCTGCGCACCAGTTTGCACGACTGAGATGTTGGGCGTTTGAGAGGCCCTGCTCTAGGCTATGTGCTTTGGGTCATACGTTCATGACCTGTGCACATCTCTTACTTTGTTATTCTTCTTCTCACTCACTCCCGTGTCTCAACCTCGTTGTAATTCGCCTGACTTACACTCATTTTAACATAGACTTACGATCCTCGACAACGGGTACCTGGAGAGGAAAATTTAAAGACGCTTTTAGAGTTTGAGTAGAGCGCGTATATCACCGGGAGTATTTAACTTGCCATTATCTTTAATATCTCAATTGACAGATAAAAGCGGAGGCTAGCTGTTGCAAAAAATAATCTGAAACGTAGTTTTCATGAAATAGCGCTTCAAAAAAGGCGAAATTTTTGCTAAATATGTGACGTCACACGCATACTCTGTTGTACCTCATTCGTCTGATGACCTTGCTGTTTACTTCGCACGCACATACGATGGAAGATTAAATGTCTTAATTGGAGCTAGGAACGCTACCGCACAGTGAGCCATCTAGTGACGAACTTATTATAGACCAACGGTAAATTATTCTTAAATTCAAAACTTCAAAGTAGTCTTGCTTGTGAACAGACGATATTTTCTTCTGAAGACGCCCAGCAAAGTAAAGAATTTCACCTTGTTTTCTGACATGGCAAAAGCCCAAAAGCGGGCCGTGAAAGCTTCAGTCTAAATATTTATTTGTTAATCTCAAGTAAAATGGTCCTAGGGAACGAATTTAGGATTAACAAGGACTACCTTCCTTAAGACATGGTTTCGATGTTAATGACGGATGTTACAAGTGAGTTTAAATAATGTATTGTTGCGTTTACAGTCTCATCTTTTATTTTATGAATTTATCGGCCTGTCTGTGTCGGTGCGACGTAAAGCCACTAGCCAAAAAAAAAAAAAAAAAAAAAAAAAAAAAAAAAATCGCCCTCTGTATTCAGTCGTTTTCTCGTTGCATCAAATGCATGGTATTCAGACGTAGGCTGTGCTATTGAATAAAAGTGAACTTTATGGTAGACATTAATTAGTGTTAAATGTTTGAACTGACGTTTTGTTCTGTTAAATGAACTACACAACCTACTTTTGTTGCGGATTTTCCTACTTCAACCCCTGTTTTTCACGAGTGGTTGCATCTCTCTTGCACCTCCTCCTCGGTTCACATGTACTGTAGGCTATACTGTATACTGTGCTTTAATACATTTTCATTCATTATATGGTCTCGAAATATGGCGAGATGCAGCATGTAGTCACATGGACAGGTTATTCAAAAGGTAGTTAGGGTCATATTTGGACTGTGAGGATCACGTAGGATTCCTTTCCAGCAAATACCATTTTAAATCTTTATTATTTGCGTACATGTATCTGTTGTGAATCAGCGTGTGAATCACTAACCAAAAAGGGATCAAATAGCTGTTTACCATGCTCGGCTGAATTGTATGGAGATACCGTTGGTCGAAGAGACTGAGAACGGTTACTTTACTAGCATTCGACTTGTTCCAAAACTATTTCTTGACTCTTGTGTCGATGTCTGAGTTTAAGTGGAGGAATTGTGGTAAGAAATAGTACACATACAATTGTAACACAGCCATAATATGCATAATTATGAAATAAAATTTCTTTCATTCATGAATAGTTACCGCAGGGGAGTGCGACAGGCTTCGGCAGCCGGCACAATTCCTATCCTCGCCGCTAGACGTGGGCTTCATTCATTGCATTCCTGACCCCGTCGAATGACTGGAAACAGGCTGTGGATTTTTCATTTTCATGAAGTGAAATTGTCAGGCTCTGTATTTAAGAAGACACTAAATATTAGCTAATTAGCTAAGAAAATTTTGAATTTTTAGGCGAATTTAAACGACTTCATTGATATCAAAATACCAGATCTTCGTGCAAGAATTAAAGTGGTATCTGTCTCTGTGGTGTAGTAGTTAGTGTGATAAGCTGCCACGCCTAGAGGGCCGGGTTCGTTTCCCGGCTCAGCCACGAAATTAATAATAATAATGTTATTTGTTTTACGTCCCACTAACTACTCTTTTACGGTTTTCGGAGACGCCGAGGTGCCGGAATTTAGTCCCGCAGGAGTTATTTACGTACCAGTAAATCTACCGACACGAGGCTGACGTATTTGAGCACCTTCAAATACCCCCGGACTGAGCCAGGATCGAACCTGCCAAGTTGGGGTCAGAAGGCCAGCGCCTTAACCGTCTGAGCCACTCAGCCAGGCAGCCACGAAATTTGAAAAGTTGTACGAGTGCTGGAACGTGATCCTCTCAGCCACGGGTGGTAGAGGGAGTTGTTTCGATTTCCTCCTCAGTCACCCTCGAAGTAGGTTTCCGTGGTTTCTCGCTTCTCCTCCAGGCAAATGCCGAAGTCGTTCTTAAGGCAACGGTCACTTCCTTCTCTCTTCCTTGTCTATCCGTTCCGTTCCGATCCTCCATCCCCCCCTCCCCCACGAAACACCTGTTAAGCATAGCAGGTGAGGCCGTCTGGGCGAGGCAATGGTCCTCTTTCTCAGTTGTATTCCCACGACCCAATGTCTCACGCTCCAGGGCAATGCCCTTGAGGCAGTGGAATCCCTCACTGAGTTCAAGGGAAAAGCAGCCTTGGAGGATACACGGATTAAGAAAGAAAGAAAATATTAAAGTGGCCCGCAAGTGCATGTGTGTATTACAACACGCTCTTGTAGACAATACGCTGCCGATAGTGGGGTTCGAACCCACTATCTCCCGAATACTGGATACTGGCCGCACTTAAGGGACTGCAGCTATCGAGCTCGGTGAAGATTAGGACAAATGGCCGGGAAATTGAAGTTACTTCGAGAAACTGAAAATTCGTGTAACGGAGGTTCGAGATACTCACAAGATGAATATAGTGAACTTCTGAGGGAAGTAAATAGTCAGCTCATGGGGGCTCTCAGTCTTGTGAGCAACCAACTGAATCCAGCACCTAGCGAGAGAGTTTGCCGAAGTAATAGGTTCGAACCCCACGCTCGGCAAACCTGAATATGGTTTTTCGTAGTTGAGGTTTTCACACCGGGCAAATACTGTTACCTTAAAAAGGCCACGGCCGCTTCTTTCCCGTGCCTAGTCCTTTCCTATCTCATCGTCTATTTATTTGACGTAAAGCAAATTGTAAAATAATATTTAGCATTGTTTCAATTGTTGACAATCTTCTCCCGTCTCCGTCTGACATTCCTTGATTGAGCCTTGGTTGGGTTTCTTTTGCCAAGCTTGGAGAATGTTTCATTTTCCTGTGTTTATGGTCCTTTCATTTCTGCACTCGACGCACTGGTCGAATAGCTGCTTGTTAAAAGGGCTGAGGTCGCATTTTTCTACAAACCATTTTATTTGCTTAATAGTCTTATGAGGATGGAAATGAATATCGTGGTATAAGTCTGAGGTCTAGAACATGGAGGTTCCAGGTTCTATTACCGACCATTCTAAGAAATGTAATTGAGGACTGAGGGTTATTTTCTTTTTCTTTTTTTTTTTTTTTTTTTTTGCTAGGGGCTTTACGTCGCACCGACACAGATAGGTCTTATGGCGACGATGGGATAGGCAAGTAGGCAAGGCCTAGGAGTTGGAAGGAAGCGGCCGTGGCCTTAATTAAGGTACAGCCCCAGCATTTACCTGGTGTGAAAATGGGAAACCACGGAAAACCATCTTCAGGGCTGCCGATAGTGGGATTCGAACCTACTATCTCCCGGATGCAAGCTCACAGCCGCGCGCCTCTACGCGCACGGCCAACTCGCCCGGTGACTGAGGGTTAGAACGGATATTCTTTTAAAACACTTCGTTATTTTATGATCAGTATAATCTATACGGATGGCAATCTCGGGCACCACTCAACTGATTTCAATAATTCTTTCACCATTAGGAAAGACGTGTTTCTTCCACATCTACAGTTTCTAATAAACTAAGACCGAACGTACGGTGTTTGTACTCTGCGCTACGGCAGCTGCCTCAGCCGAACCTATGTCGCGCGCGGCCGCCCTGCTTTTAGCGTCTATACAATCTTATATGAAATCTTACCTTATAAAAGATGCTGGAAGTGTTGTCCTTGCTGGGTTATACAAGCATTGTGTCTTGTAAGCACATTCTGGGTGACGCGAGTGAGTTCTGCCAGTGTAATGTTTCCAATTTCATTCGTAATGTTTTCTTTTAGTTCAAGCAATCTGTGAGGATTTGTTCGATACAATTTTTCTTTCAGTTTACCCCACAAGTAAAAATCACACACTTTTAGATCTGGAGAGTGAGGGGGAAATAGACCAGCACTGCTCACTCTGTCTCTAAACACTTCCGAGATTGTAAGAAGAGTATCTTCTGCTGTATCAGCAGAGGCTGAATCTTGTTGAAACCATCCACGCGATTTTTCTTCTTCCGTTAACTGATGGCAGAACGGCGTTAACATGTCATATTGGTCCCTCTCTGCATTTACTGCCGTCTCGAAAAACTAGGTCCAATTATTCGTCTTGAGCTAGTAGCACACCAAGCACAAAATTTTCCTATCATAATGAGGGACTTCATAAACACCATTATGATTTTCTACTCACCAATAGCGAGAGTTATGACTGTTCACACAACTGTTAAGATGAAACCAGAACTTTTACACACGAAAATACGGCGTTGCAATGATAACTGTCTCAGCTTGTTAACAACTGAGATTCAGACTGGTGACTGATTCTTGCTAGGTCAAGAACTATGCGCGCGCCTCCCACACAGCATCTTACGAATCGGAGAGTAAAACCGACGCTTCGACAGTCTTAGTTTATATGAGAGAACCTGTATACAGGATGATGCGAAATTCGCGCACTCGGGCGTCGCAGCGCGACTCCTCACATGCCAGCAATAAAAAAATATCTCTCACAAAACTTCGCCCTGCGAGTATATTCTTTCTTTCTTAATCTGTTTATTGTCCAGGTTTGGCTTTTCCCTCGGACTTAGCGAGGGATCCCACCTCTACCGCCTCAAGGGCAGTGTCCTGGAGCTTTAGACATCAGATCGGGGGATACAACTGGGGAGAATGATCAGTACCTCGCCCAGGCGGCCTCACCTGCAATACTGAACAGGGGCCTTAGTGGGGGATGGGAAGATTGGAAGGGATAGACAAGGAAGAGGGAAGGAAGCGGCCGTGGTCTTAAGTTAGGTACCATCCCGGCATTTGCCTGGAGGAGAAGTGGAAAAACCACGGAAAACCACTTCCAGGATGGCTGAGGTGGGAATCGAACCCACCTCTACTCAGTTGACCTCCCGAGGCTGAGTGGACCCCGTTCCAGCCCTCGTACCACTTTTCAAATTTCGTGGCAGAGTCGGGAATCGAACCCGGGCCTCCGGGGGTGGCAGCTAATCACACTAACCACTACACCACAGAGCCTGCGAGTATATCCGGTAGAAAAAGGACGTTGAAGAGTGGCAAGCTGGCAACACTGTAACCACATGTACAGTAACTACCTCTGTCAGTACGTATCAGCCGTTCTGTACAGGTGGTGCAGTGGATAGAGTTTTGGGTTAGCAAGCAGGAGGTCGAGGGGTCGATCATGGGTTGAGGCGTATGTTTTTTATTTCGTAAATGTAGTCCAGGTGGTATGGTATCTGGCATCTTAATCGTCAACAGCGATTGCAACGGATCCTCTAGAAACCATTTGCACTTACACACTACGATCCTAAAAATGGACGAATAATCGTTTTCATTGGTCAGCTTTGAAAGACGCCCTTTCCACGTTGTGGGCGTGAATTAATTCGCTGTTGACGATTAAAATGCCAGATACCATACCACCTGGACTTTCAAGCGTTCTACTAACGTTTTACGGGAAAAGGTATGTTTTCCAATACACAATGTACAGAATTATACGAAGAATAACATCTATATAAGTACAGTAATAATAAATGTGTGTATCAATCAGAGAGCTATATTTAAAAGTTGAAAAACTGACAACTGTAATGAGGAAAAAGAAGACTCTAGTTTTCTGAACACATTTATAGAATGAATAACAATAGACTCACTAAACAAATCTTCAACTTCTTGAATAGTTACAAATCCAAGCCAACGTGGTTCACTGAAATTGAAAAGGATTTGGAAAACGCTGGAATTAAAATTGATACGAGAGAAAACATCCGTCTCTGTGGTGTAGTGGTTAGCGTGACTAGCTGCCACCCTCGGAGGTCCGGGTTCGATTCCCGGCTCTGCCACAAAAATTTGAAAAGTGGTACGAGGGCTCGAACGGAGTTCACTCAGTCTCGGGAGGTCAACTGAGGAGAGGTGGGTTCGATTCCCACCTCAGCCATCCTGGAAGTGGTTTTCCGTGGTTTCCCACTTCTCCTCCAGGCAAATGCCGGGATGGTACCTAACTTAAGGCCACGGCCGTTTCCTTCCCTCTTCCTTGTCTATTCCTTCCAATCTTCCCCATCCCCCGCAAGGCCCCTGTTCAGCATAGCAGGTAAGGCCGCCTTGGTGAGGTACTGGTCATTCTCCACAGTTGTTTCCCCCGACCAAGAGTCTGAAGCTCCAGAACACTGCCCTTGAGGCGGTAGAGGTGGGATCCCTCGCTGAGTCCGAGGGAAAAGCCGAACCTGGAGGGTAAACAGATGATGATGATGATGACGAGAGAAAACAGAACACGTTTCAGAGAAGTAACACGAAATGCGGTATTTCAGAAGAAAAAGAAATTAACACGTGGAAGAAAATGGACTCAAGATGAAAAGGAACAACATTCTCAGAAAATGAAGGAAGTTCGGATACGAAGAAAGTTAAATGCAAATGAAAGTTACCAAAGTTGATTTATCGTAACATCAAAAGGTTTATTCGAAGAATAATAATAAGAAGAAATGTGTGTCTTTGTCATTTTGGTAGATGTGACCAAAATATACGTACAGCCACAGTAATTCTGTATAACATGTGTATATAAGATGTATTTCGAAACCTCCATGTGATTAAGTATTCAAGCCTTTTAATTCAGGAGTTGGTCTGCCATTCCAAATAATATAACTCTTCTCACTAAATGAACATGATCCTAAGTCTGTCTATAACACAGTCACAAACATAGGAGAATACTACACCAGCCAATTTAGAAGCCGCGCCAGGAGAGTGTAGGAGAAGAAAGAAAATCACCGTTTGGCTTTGAGTCTAACCGGCAAACAATGCACGAGACACACTCACCGTGGCACTGAATTTTACTGACACCCAGCCTCGGCGAGTTTGCCGTTGAAGCGGTGCAGGCAATACGTGGTGTAAATCGGAAACTTTGAATACGTCTTGTGTGCGTACTGTGTACCAGTTCAATTCCTCGGCGCTAGGCGGAAATCATATCTTATCTGATACGTGTCATGAAAAACTGGTAAACTTCTACTTCTATTATTCAGAGACAAGTGGTGTGTGTAATCAGTAATTAAATTAAGATTAAAATTAATTAAAATTAAATTAAGATGATCTGCAGAAAGAGGAAAAATAATAATCAATGGTTGGCTATGTAAGGTGCTCAAGACCGATGAGTAGGAAGAGTGTTGCACAAGTAATTGTATTTAATATAAGATTCAACGCACTCCTCGCAAATTGTGGACCCGAGATCACCTTCACATCAATAAACTTATGCCATTGCTATGCACAGAGCGAGTTGCTACGCTGTTTCTTTGTCTCGTATCTGTTAGTTTGTATTCACGAGATAGTGTATTCGAACCCCAGTATCGGCAACACTGTAGATGGTTTTCCTATTTTACAGCAAAAAATTTGCTGGAGCTGTACCATAGTTAAGGTCACGGTCACTTCCTCCTAACCCTAGACCTGTCTTTCTTTTTTACTTTTAGTGCTCCGGATTTCTTTTAATTTCATTTCATTTCATTTCATTTCATTTCATTTCATTTCATTTCATTTCATTTGTTGAGCTTTGCTTTCTTTCTTCATTATATGTTCCCCCAGGTTCCTTTGCTGGTAGGACCTAGTGTTTACAGTACACTGTGTCTTCTAGTATGGGCTAGAGCAATTTTGTTGCTTTCATTGATCTGTCTGAGCTTTATCCTTGGCTTTGACAATATGAAAGTGACTGAGGTATGAGTGATGCTAGGAATGCCATTCCTTCTGCAGCCAGTCCCTGCTATGAATGGTGTGAAAATATTGTTCATAGAGTCGGTTGGGGTATGCATTTCAGTGGGCTTGGCAGACTGATATGTAATAGCAACCTCTGGCTCGGTGAGGAAAGCAACGGGAAACTACCTCACTCCTCATTTCCCTAGTACGCCTCTTCAGTGTCGCCTAGGCCATCTATGACAGCTGATGGCGGAGCTGTTGAGGATCCAACCAGCCTTCGGGCTGAGGATTAAACAAACATACATACATGTTCTCCAAATCTTTAAATTTTAGATGAGTTATCTTTGATTTTATATTAGATTAGTACACTTCCTTTATATATTATCTTGTGATTTACGTGGTTGTATAAGAGAGAGCCACGAACCCTAATTTCGCCACTGCTGAAGAAAATAAATAAATAAATAAATAAATAAATAAATAAATAAATAAATAAATAAATAAATAAATAAATAAATAAATAAATAAATAAATAAATAAATACATAAATAAATAAATAAATAAATAGCCGCCTCTGTGGTGTAGTGGTTAGCGTGATTAACTGCCACCCCCGGAGGTCCGGGTTCGATCCCCGGCTCTGCCACGAAATTTGAAAAGTGGTACGAGGGCTGGAACGGGGTCCACTCAGCCTCGGGAGGTCAACTGAGTAGAGGTGGGTTCGATTCCCACCTCAGCCATCCTCGAAGTGGTTTTCCGTGGTTTCCCACTTCACCTCCAGGCGAATGCCGGGATGGTACCTAACATAAGGCCACGGCCGCTTCCTTCCCTCATCCTTGCCTATCCCTTTCAATCTTCCCATCCCGCTACAAGGACCCTGTTCACCATAGCAGTTGAGGCCGCCTGGGCGAGGTACTGATCATTCTCCCCAGTTGTACCCCCCGACCAAGAGTCTGAAGCTCCAGGACACTGCCCTTGAGGCGGTAGAGGTGGGATCCCTCGCTGAGTCCGAGGGAAAAGCCGAACCTGGAGGGTAAACAGATGATGATGATGATGATGATAAATAAATAAATAAATAAATAAATAAATAAATAAATAAATAAATAAATAAATAAATAAATAAATCCCATGATCACCGTAAGACCTGCTGCGTCATTGCGACTTAAAAGCAAATAATTAAAAATGATATCTTTGCTATGCTCACGTAACCATGGTACCCGATCCGGGAGTAGTCTATACTGCGATTTTTTGCAAACATTTTCGTACATAACATACAGACAGTCGTAAATTTTGAAATAAATGATAGTTAGCCGTGTGACAGATCCCTGTGAAATTGTTTGTGCAAAATTTCATTAAATTCCACCCAGCGGTTTAGACGTGACGTCGTTTCGGAAGGTATACAGACGTCATTTCATGTTTATGTAGCGATATTTTCATCCTTTTCCCTTTCATCTTTTACCTGTTTTTGTCTTTGTTCATGCAGACTAGAACATACTCCCAGTATTTGGGAGATAGGTTCGAACCCCACTGTCGGCAGCTCTGAAAATGGTTTTCCGTGGTTTCCCATTTTCATACCAGACAAATGCTGGAGCTGTACCTTAATTGAGGCCACGGCCGCTTCCTTCCCACTCCTAGCCCTTCCCTGTCCCATCGTCGCCATAAGACCTATCTGAGTCGGTGCGACGTAAAGCAACTAGCAAGCTGTTATTTTTGTAACCACTGCTGCAGTTATGTTAAGAGATGGAAAGAGTCGAACTGTTTACGTTTCGCAACAAAAACTCAGCAAAAGAAAGAAAAAGCATCCATGTCATGAATTGTTCTGGAAAGTTTTATTTGCAATGTTAATTTTACAAATATATCATTATCCTTTCTTGGCAATTTCATAAATCACTCATTTGTCGTACAATAAATCAGTGTGTTTACATTGTACGATGGAGCTTACTTTATGAATTAAGCATTTATTCCAAAGTGGACACATTTTTTGTAATTAGGGGTATATTATGCCATATATGTTATAACAAGAATTAGTACTCATCAATGAATACTGGTGTGTTTTCAACTCAACTAAAGAAAGCGTAAAAAAAAAGGAGGGACAGACACTCCTGGAACCCGAAACGCCCAAGGGAAGCCAGGGATGCTGACTACAAGCGGTGGCGGTCATTATATATAACACAGATCAGAGAGAAAAAATGGAAGGGATCCGACACTTCGAAAAATGAAGATATCGGCCAAAGAAATACAAGGGCCACGAAGGGCGTGAAAAGGAAAGATTCCCTAGGCCTCGTAATCTAATACAGTTGGGGTCGGAAAAGAACACGAATTGACCAAGTGAGGTCGGATAAGATAGATGAAAGTGAGGAGCCTGGCACAAGTAAGAACCACAAGACCAGGAGCACGACAGATAATCACATCCACATTGCCAACATGTTTGCAGACTGTTAAAGTATAATGGATCATTTTCCTTTTGAGTAAGGACCAATGGCACCAACCTTCAGATACAACTCTGTTTATTTTTAACGTAAATCAACCTCCCAAAGTTTGAACGAAACCGGTGACCCATAGCTGTGGCCTCGCCTTGTTAGTGACTGATTTTTAAATAATTTCAGTTAATTGTATGAAGGAAAGAAGAACTGTTAGTCATTTAAAATGGTGTAATTCCAAATATTTCGCGCCGAAATTCATTTTATAGCTCCCCACTATTGGGAAATATGATCTGACAACTGTGTGTTATGCAGCTGCCCGTCTTCTGAAACTTCTGATCTCACACTTTAAAGAGCAGACATTTCGAGAGTCGACAGCAGAAGGGGAACATGTTACAGCACATGCTTGTATCGCGTGGCTCTTTATAAAGCTGCCAATATGTGATCAGCCAAGCCGCAGCTCCATCATCGAATTTCTTCCTTTAGTGCTTGAGATTCAACAGTTCAATTAAGTTGAAATAATAGTGTTAGTGCTCATCTTTGTGTCCCACATTGCAGAGTATCGGGTGTACGTTGAAAAATTCCTGAAAGGAGCAATGTCTTAACAGCAGACCTTTGTTTATTGATGGAAAAGAAGTTTTGTACCACAATTATCTGACGGTGGCTATTCAAGACGAAGCTAGGGACGGCTGCCTTTTTCATGATGCACTGACCCACTTTTGTCAGAATAAGCAAAGAACGCAGGCGAGTACCTTATGTCCACTTAAAAATGAACAATACTTTTATGGGATAAGAGAACCTATACTTCAAGCTGCTATCAACTGTTCTTTTATGTTGTGGTAAATCTGATCCTGGAGAGAAAAATTAGATGGTTTAAAAAAAATGTTAATGCTTATGTAGTCACAGAACACACAACGGTTCACAATGAATTACCGATTCTAATGAAACTCAGTTCTGAAAGACATTTTAAACAGAACTAAATATATATGCTAATTTCGGTTCTTTCGCCGAATGGTCCTTGTCTTCGGTTCAGAGAGATTCTCAGCCAGATCAACCACTTTAACTGCGTACGGTTAATTTCTGTAGCTCGGAGAGTAGGTTTTTGCGTTCTCCTCAAAACACACGTCCCTTCCTCTACACATAACACACTACTAGCTGATATAGAAACACGCAATAATGATTACTAGACCTCGGATGTTAGGCAAAAATCTATTTTGTTCCTTAAGAGAAAACGTAAAATACCGAGCTCGATAGCTGCAGTCGCTTAAGTGCGACCAGTATCCAGTATTCGGTAGGTTCGAACCCCACTGTCGGCAGGCCTGAAAATGGTTTTCCGTGGTTTCCCATTTTCACACCAGGCAAATGCTGGGGCTGTACCTTAATTAAGGCCATGGCCGTTTCCTTCCCACCCCTAGTCCTACCCTGTCCCATAAGACCTATCTGTGTCGGTGCGACGTAAAGCAATTAGCAAGAGAAAAAAACGTAAAATGAAGTTGTATTTACACGTTTCATATACATTTATAAGGTTAAAAGCGGTGGTCCTCCAGTGCCTAAAAATGCCTAAAAATTAACGTTACACGCTATATTTGCCTATATTCCTATAATTCTTATTTTAAATCCCTAAATCGATTAACAACGCTTTTAATTTATTCCGAGAAACTAAAATATTTGCTGATTCGTTTCAACTAAGTTATATTGAACAGCAGCGGTATATTCTTGAAATATTTTTCAAACACATATCTTAAAATCGGGAAGCTGTAAACCATACTCCCAAAAGTCTATAAGGACTACGCGGTACACACCCCTAGTCTTTGTCATACCTGTGCATTGACCTGCTGAAAACAAGAAAGTGTCAGCTTCCAAGTCGTCTTTAATTGAAATGTTACAGGACTTTCCCCACTCCACGTCGGATGGTAAAATTATATTCTGTGACGTTTATAGCAAAGAGGTGAGTGAAATTTGTTTTATAGGCCTGTTCCCTTCTAAAGAGCTATTATCAATTCAGTAAAATAACAGTCCGTCTCTGTGGTGTAGTGGTTAGTGTTATTAACTGCCACCCCCGGAGGCCCGGATTCGATTCCCGGCTCTGCTACGAAATTTGAAAAGTGGTACGAGGGCTGGAACGGGGTGCACTCAGCCTCGGGAGGTTAACTGAGTAGAGGTGGGTCTAATTCCCACCTCAGCCATCCTGGAAGTGGTTTTTCGTGGTTTCCCACTTCTCCTCCAGGCAAATGCCGGGATGGTACCTAACTTAAGGCCACGGCCGCTTCCTTCCCTCTTCCTTGTCTATCCCTTCCAATATCCCCTCACCCCCTCAAGGTCCCTGTTCAGCATTGCAGGTGAGGCCACCTGGGCGAGGCACTGGTCATCCTCTCCAGTTGTATCCACCGACTCAGAGTCTGCAGCTCCAGGACACTGTCCTTGAGGCGGTAGAGGTGGGATCCCTCGCAGAGTCCAAGAGAAAAACCAACCCTGGAGGGTAAGCAGAAGAAGAAGATAGTAATAGTATTTTAATTGATAAATGTCTTAAAATATGTAAAACTGAAGCTGTCTAAGATATATTTTCAGAATTATGTGTGACTTTTGAAAACCTATTTGGGAAATAAAAATTTTAGCACCTAAAAATCCGAAGTCTGGTGATTATATCCCTCCACATAGAATTGGCGTCAGGAAGGGAACCTGGCCGTAAAACTATGCCAAATCCACACGAGTGCCGACCAAAAGAATTGGAAAAGAGGGCAGGAAGAAAGAGGATATACGTGCGGAATACTACCTACGCACACGTCACGACATTTCAGGAACCAAACGTCATGAAAAATATTATAGCAGCTCAGAGACCTATTTTGTGTATTTGTTATGGTCCGTCCCTGTGTGAGCCTTGATCATTTTCAGGAAGCTAATAAAACGAAAAAACTTAAAAACTTATGATAAATGTATTCTTCTAGGCAATGGTAAATGTTAAAGACGAAATATGTTAGTGTAAATTAAAATAATATAGCAGAACAAGCAGGATTTAAACTGCAAGAACGAATTTTGAGGAATTATTATAGTTGCTGGGCAGCATATTTACGTGTGATCTTCAGAAAAAAAATCTCAAAGTTAAACGATGTCATATCTCTGTCATGCTTGAAGGTCTTAGAAATATGAAATCCCATGCTATAATTTGCGTCTATTTAGCACAATTACAAGTCTTTGTTGAATGTATCAGTGACAAATAAATTCATTTTGAAGAGTTGTAAACGCATCGGGCGAGTTGGTCGTGTGGTTAGGGGCGCGCAGCTGTGGGCTTGCACACGGGAGATAGTGGGTTCGAACCCCACTGTCGGCAGTTCTGAAGATGGTTTTCGTCGGTTTGTTACCTTTGTAGCTTGTTGTTTAATACCGTGCGATATTGTTTTTGGGTTGCCAAAATGTAGCGCACTTCTCGCAGGTTATAGACGTACATTCAAATGTGCCAGCCTGTAGCGGTAGAACTCAGAAATTTGACTCTGACGAGTACTATGTTACAGGAACAATTTTCTTTCATGCTTTCTTTCTTTCTTAATCTGTGTAACCTCCAGGGTTGAGTTTTCCCTCGGACTCAGCGAGGGATCCCACCTCTACCACCTCAAGGGCAGTGTAATGGAGAGTGAGACTTTAGATCAGGGGGATACAACTGGGAGGAGGACCAGTACCTCACCCAGGCGGCCTCACCTACTATGTTGAATTATGGGCTTGTGGGGGGATGAGAAGATTTGAAAGGCTAGACAAGGAAGAGAAGGAAGCGGCCGGGCCCTGAAATTAGTATTTGCCTGGAGGAGAAGTGGTAAACCACGGAAAACCACTTCGAGGACGGCTGACGCAGGAATCGAACCCCCCTCTACTCAGTTGACGTCACGAGGCTGAGTGGACCCCGTTCCAGCCCTCGTACCACATTTCAAATTTCGTGGCAGAGCTGGGCATCGAACCTGGGCCTCCTGGGGTGGAAGCTAATCACAATAACCACTACACCACAGAGGCGGACTACAATTAACTTAATGAGTACTAAGTTACTGGTACGGTTATATTGAACAGTATTTATACTTACCACACTGCCTTCTGGAGTTTTCTCTCTATTAATTGGGAAGGATACTGCTGCCGTGTGAAAATTAACCACCGGGCACACCTGATATACTCATATTTGATCATCGAGCCCAAATGATGTGTTCCTATTAGATATAGTTTTATCTTGATCGCAACTGAAGAACTCCCTCAAGGACTGCGTACTTGTATTTGTATAACACACTCCTCTTCATTCACATATGATATATCATACTACCGACCACCAATTGGTATCCGGCTATAAAAATGGGACAAAATCAAATGTCGATTCCAAGAAATTGGGAAAAGGATTTTTATTTTGAAAAAAAAAATATCGTTGTAGGACCAACGTTTGTCTTTACATCCCGACCAACTAATAATGTTTTTGGCTTTACGTCCCACTAAGTATTTTTTCGGTTTTTGGAGACGAAGAGGTGCCGGAATTTCGTCCCTCAGGAGTTCTTTTACGTCTCAGTAAATCTACCGACACGAGGCTGACGTATTTGAACACCTTCAAATATACCGGACTGTGACAGGATCAAACCTGTCGAGTCCAGGTCAGAAGGCCAGCGCCTCAACCGTCTGAGCCACTCAGCCCGGCGACGGTGAAACTGATCGTAAAGCTTACAAGATAAGTAAAATGCCCGTATGACGTCGAGTGTGGATTATACTAGTGCTCACAGTCCATTGTTGAGACAAGGCGATATGTTGCAAGCTCGACCTATTTCCTTTCTTCCTTATCTCTTACGTTCTTGATCACTTGATTAGATTAAGACTAAATTTAATCTATTGATGTAACTATCATGAGAGTTGGGACGTTTCGTAATGTTAGTCAACATTCTCAGGAGGTCTGTTGCATTAAATGACCTGTAGATTTTTAACAAAGCTATAAAATACAGGCTTTTACAAGATTGGCTGAGAAATGCTCCCCTATAACTAGAACTTTTTAATCACATCTGTACAAAGAAATATTGACATGAAAACAATGAACATCATTCTAGATGACTTTCACACATACTTCTGCTAGCATTCTATTGCGTGACAATTTCAGTCCTTCTAGGGGGCTACCCAGCTGAAGTGATAAAAGCATACTTGGTTCATGCGGATCGATTCTCCGCCAGAAAGTTGAGAAATTTAGAAATAAGAACTTTGTTTCTAACACTAGGGTTCAATCAGCCTACGACAGAATTGGGTATAGGTTAATTCCTGGGGGTAAAATGAAGGAAGGCACAAGGCTCTATTACACATGGTGTTTTTGTCTTCCATTCTTCTAGTAGGCCTCCTAGCCGTGCAAAGATGGATTTTTCTTCACTAACGCTCGTACTTAGAATTTTAAAACTCAACACAAGCATTTTTGACGTCTTAAAAATTGTCCTCCTGGAAGAAATGTTGCCATGGGCCGGAGAGAATATAATAGTGGTGAATGAGAGAACTACAGTATTACGTTTCAGTTCTTGAGTTTTCTGTTGGTTAATCTTATTCGCTGTATTTCTGGAGTGTACGATGCTCGTTTGATTAAAACTGAGTAGTGCTTATGCGTACCAATGAAGCAGATAGCCGAGCCATGTTAGATGGGTATCTGTTGAGAGACCAGACTAACAAATGGTTCATCGAAAGGGTGATTAGCATCCTTTCGGAAGTTGCAAGTGTGGCATTTTGGATGACTGACTGATATGGCTATGTAATAATAGATATTTAACACGGCGTAGCAGATGATGAAGGAATCGAAAGAATATATAAAGAGAGAGAAGACTGTTTAATACATTATGTAAAATGAGATGAGAATCTATTTGTTATGGGAGACTGGAATGCGGTGGTAGACCAAGGAAGAGAAGGTAATACTGCAGGAGAATTCAGACAGGGATAAAGAAATTAAGAGGAAGTCGGCTGGAAGAATTCTGCACCGATCATAATTTAGTCCTTGCAAATACTTAGTTCAAACACCACAAACGACTGCTGTATACATTGACAAGGCCTAAAGACAATGGAAGGTATAAAATAGACTTCATTATGATTAGGAAAAGATTCAGACACCAGGTGTTGAAAAGCAGAATCCTCCCGGCAGCCGACCTAGATTCTGACCACAACCTGGCTGTGGTGAAATGTCGTCTAAAGCTGAAACATTTGAAACAAGAAAGAAATGCAAGAAATGGTATCTGGAGAAATTAAAGAAAAGTACAATCAGGGATTGTTTTACAAGGACTAAATGAAAAATTTGAAGGAAACACAATGGATGAAGAGCGGACTGTCGTGAAAAATGAGATCAGTGGGACTGCTGAACAAATGTTAGGAAGAAAGAAAAATCAAGGAAGGATCAGTGGATAACTCAGAAGATACTAGACCTTATTGGCGACCTGTGAAAGTACAAGAATGAAAAAAATGAGGAGGGCAGAGTACAATACATACTACTTAGAATGAAACAGATAGAAAGTCCACGACAGGTACGGGAAAATGGCTGAAAAAGAAGTTTACGGATGTTGAAGGTTGTATGGTTGTAGGAAAAGTAGCGTCGCATACAGCAAAATAAAGGAAAACTTTAGAGGAATGAAAACTAGGTGTGTGAATATTACGAGCTCAGATGGAAAAACCACTTCTCCGGAAAGAAGTCAAGGCAGAAAGGTGGCAGCAACATATTCAGCAATTGTATCTAGGGTAAGAGGTAGATGATAAGGTTCAGGAACAGGGAGATTCTGTTGATGGTGATGAAATGGGAGATCAAATTTTGAGGTCAGAATTCGGCAAACGTTTGAGAGACCTAAAATAGAAAGAAGGGACCTGGCATGGCGAGGTTATTCCGTTTAGGCTTCTTTCTTTTCTTTTCTTTTCTTTTTACAAGTTGCTTTACGTCGCACGGACACAGATAGGTCTTATGGCGACGATAGGACAGGAAAGGTCGAGGAATGGAAAGGAAGCGACCGTGGCCTTAGTTAAGGTACATCCCCAGAATTTGCCAGGTATGAAAATGGGAAACCACGGAAAACCATCTTCAGGGCTGCCAACAGTGCGGTTCGAACCCACTATATTCCGAATACTTGCTACTGGCCGCACTTAAGTGACTGCAGCTATCGAGCTCGGTATTTGCAAGATGAATTATACAGGATAAGTGGCATTCAAGTTTACACATAAAGTATTTATTCCTCCTCCTAAGAAAGCTGGTGCTGAAAAGTGTGAAAACTACTGCACCATTAGGTTGGTAACTCACACTTGGAAAATGTAAACAAGTAGTATTTACTGAGGAATGGAAAGACAAGTTGAGGCCGAGTTGGGAGAAGATCAGTTTAGCTTCAGAGGAAATATAGTAACACGTGAAACAATCCTGAATTTACGTATGATGTTAAGCGGGTCGAATTACCAAGGACGAGCCCAGGTATTATGGCGTTCGTAGATCTAGGAAAGGCATTCTTTAACGTTGATTGGACGAAACTATTTGAGATTCTGAAGGTGATCGGAATCAGATGCCGAGAAACAAGGATTATCTACAATCTACACAAATACCACTGTGCAGTGATAAAAATCAAAGGCTATGCAAAAGGAGTGAGGCAAGGCTACAGTTTGTCTCCTCTCGTTTTTAATGTTTATATAGAAGAGGCGGTGAAGGAAATCAAGGAGGAATTTGGAAAGGGAATCACAATCTAAGGAGAGAAAATCAAAACTCTGAGATGTGGCACTGGTGGTGTTATATTATTTGAGTCTACAACATATTTGGTGAAATTGCTGATTGGGATGGGCACAGTCTTGGAATAGGAGTACAAGAGGAAAGTAAATAAATCCAAAACAAAAGTAATGGAATGAAGTTGAACTCAGGTGATGCAGGAAATATTACATTAAGAAATTAATTCTTAAAGAAATAAATTAATATTGTTACTTGCATAGTAGAATAACTAAGTTTGCCAGAAGTAAGGACGACATAAAACGTAGACTAGAACAAGCAAGGAAGGCCTTTTTCAAGGAAACACTTTTTCTCACTTCGAACATAGGTATAGGAATTAGAAAGACGTTTTCGATCATTTTCGTTCTGAGGGTGGCATTGTATGGAAGTGAATCAAGGACAATAACTCGCTCAGAATGAAAATATAAATGTTTGAAATGCTGTTTTGCTGAACAATGCTGAAGGTGAGATAGGCAGATCGAATTACGAATGAAGGTGATAATTAATTGAATTGATGAGACGAGAACGATTTGACATAATTTGACCAGAAGAAGAGAGAGAATTACATGACACAGGACTTGGTCGTTTAAATATGAGGGATGTGTAGGCGTTACAACTGTAGGGTTAGACCTAGGTATTAATACGAAAAACAGAATAGAGCATGTACGATGTAGTATTTAGTACTTACGGGAAATGAATAAGTTATCCTAGGTTAGGAAGGGGGAGAGCTGCATCAGACAGCCTTTCAAGCAACAACAGTGTCATCTAAAACCTTCGTGAGCCTGATCCACCAAACGCAGTTTCATTTTTAACCAAAATCACCTTACGATCTACTAGTTGGAGTCTCTCATGAGGTATTCCCTGCGTTCGCAAAAGGAGCCATGTTCATCGTATTTTGTAGTGCGGTTTCAGATCTGTGACCTGGGGGAGTATCAACTCAGCGCTCAGTTGGTGGAGATATCAAATGTGACTGTGGGAACACCGAGGTTGGCAAAGAAAATCATGGCTGCTTGCAAACGACTGTTTTTCGGCCACGGTAAGCAGAAGGGCATATCTCCAACCTTGGACAAGGTGTGTGTATCTTCACACCGACCTGCCAGAACAATTCGATTTGTTGTGGTATTAATTGCTACATGACCTTCTACCCCTTACATTTCTTCTGTTTCTACGGTTGATGTTGGATTTAGATGTTTTCTACAAAGGAATCTGAGAATTATCCGAAATGCGATTTTGTTTCCGCACATTTCCAATGATTAAGATGATGCTTGTTTTCTAAAGGAGCCTAACATCTAAGGTCATCGGCCCCCCAATGATTAAGATTCCGTTATCAAGGAAAAGTCATATTTCATTCATGAGGTGATTTTACCCGTAACCTGGGTTCTTGCCCCGTTTAAAGCAATTTTATGTTGCATATAAATGCAAATTTCGGCCATTTTTATTGATTTTTCTCATGTTAGTGATACAAGGTCATATTTGGTTATATTTGGGCATTTTTGTTTAAATTGAGACGTCGCTTTTAACAAGGTACATATTATTTGCGTCGATTTTCAAACATAGGATTTAAAGATACTTTAGTAGATGTCATTTTCTTTCTTTTCCCGAATAAGATAAATAACAGGTTTAGAATACGTGATTCCGAGAAAGAGATACTGTACGAACGTATGCCGACAGATAACAAAAAGCATGTTAACACTTCATTATTTGGGTATTTTTTAGGAACACAGAATAAGCACTGTGCCTCAGAGCTATGATACTGAATGAATGTAGATATAAAGTGTTAACCCTCTACTGCAGGGCCTCTCAGGGTGCATGCGCGTGGTGCATGCACTGTGCACGGTGCAAATGACGACTTGGCTTGGTTGACCAGAGTGCAGACCCCCCACTCTTCGATTTGGAGCAATAGCGCTTACTCTCTCTTTCCTCACGCCTGTCTCGCTCGCTCCGTCTGTCTCCCTCTGCCCCACTTGCGCCGTAGCGCTCCAAATCCGGGCTGAGTTGAGACGAGTATAGCCGAGTAGAGCCGAGCTTAGCCGAGTAGCCCAGAGATGAAGCGTTGATCCGAGCCATGCCGAGCGACACCGATGCACAGTGCACGGAGGTCTTGCACGCGTGAGATTTTGGGCGTTTGAGAGGCCCTGCTCTACTGCATACTGTTGCCATTAGGCAACAAATAACTTTTCACCTGTATACATGGATAAATATTGTAGGCAGAGGTAGTTTTACGTCACGCCTTCAACTGTACAATCAATTAAACATATATTCCAGTGATGCCTTGGTTTTTTTTTTTTTTTTTTTACATAACTTAAGACAAAACAGCCCTACAGCCAAAGGTACTCCTTCCACCTCGTCAGCATCCACGCGTACCAACCACCGTTTAGCTACACCTAAAACACTGAGCGTATGTTGAATATTAAAGCTTGAAATTTTCTTCACCAAACGGAAACGAAAAATAATTCATGTAGTAGAGGGTTACCTACTCTAGCTCTGTCAGTTTGCACGATTAAATCTGTCTGCTGTATTATTGCTTATCACTTTTTGGCATGTTTAATATTAGTAATAGGCTACTCTAATACTTGCTAACAATCCCTAAAATGCTTAAGTCATACTTTACCTTTCTCAAGTCATATTTACCTAGTTATATGGCATATTTGCGTGCATATTTTATACTTATTTAGGTCATAAACTTCCGAACACTACTAATGATACTTGGGAGTATATAGAATATATCTGATGTTTCTTCTTCTTCTTCTTCTTCTTCTTCTTCCCCATTTATTAGAGTCAGCACTTGATATGGATTTGACCCTGACCTTGATGCTCTTCCTGACCTTTGTGAAGGGATGTATTCATCATTACTTCTGAGGTGGTTGGTAGTGTGAAGTACTGTTATGTAGGTGAAGTCCTCGAACAAAAGTAATATGTCTTTTCTAGATGTATGGAATAACCATAATTGTCTATTCCTCTCGCAGCATTTTTCAGTAATATGGCGCATACTAAAAATCTGATCGTGGCAGCATCTCTGGGTCTGAAACCAGACTGTTTTCATCCATTGATCGCACCCTCCATTGCAGGTTGTCAGTCCGGTTGTACTCTATTTGAAGGTGCTCAAATTCGTCAGCCTCATGTCGGTGGATTTATTGGCAACTAAAAGATCTCTTGAGGGACAAACTTCCGGCCCCTCGGCATCCTCGAAAACTATCAAAAGTAGTTAGTGGAACGTAAAGTCAATAACATTAAAATTATTAACACCCACCCTTCCTAAATTCCAGTGAACACCGTGCCTGGTATACCGATCAAGTAAATACCTCTATGTTGTTACAATCCTTCCCGTTCCCTTGCTTATTAATATGAGTAATTGTTGCTTTCGTCCAATCATAAGGCACCTCAATATCAGTCCATGTTAATATTATTACCCTATGCAGCCATATTATCCCTGCCTTCTCACTTCACACCATATCAGATCTAATTTCATCTATTCCTTTAGCTTTATGACAGTAGAGTTCATTTACCAAGCATAATTTCATCAATATCATTTTCCATCTCCCCATGAACTCGATTGTTCGCGACGTTCACAGGGAAGATTTCCGTTTACTTTGAAAAGTGTTCAAAATATTCCTTCCACCTGTCCAGCGATTCCCTGAAGTATATTGTGATTTCACCTGGTTTACCCAAAACACTATTCATTTCCTTTCCCCCCCCCCTCTCTTTCTAATTATTCATTACTGTCCAGAATGGTTTCCCTGCTGCTTGATCTAGCTTTTCCAGGCTTTTACCGAAATTTTCTCACAACTTCATCTTGTATTTAGAAATAATTTGTTTCGCTCTGTTTCTTTCATCTACGTACAAATCCCTGTCCGCAACAGTCCCTGTCTGAAGCCATTTCTGATAGGCCAAAACCTTCGTTTTACGTTTACAAGCTGCTCACATTTAATCATTCCATCAAGATGTTCTACTTTTCCTATCTTTACACACAGTTGTTTCTAAGCATTCCTCGCTGTTTCTACTACAATATTCGTATATGCCACCCATTCGCTTCCTATTATCCTGACCCTCCTTAACGTCTATGGTTGCAATGATATATACATTTTCTACTGCTAGTGCGCACATCAGGAAGCGTGTAGAAAATGAGAGCGGAAGAATGTTAACACTCATTGCAGGGAAATACGTTTTCAGGGCAGTTTACTTGACGGGAAGACTGTCTTACTGCAGTTTCGTATAAAAATACTTTTAAAAAAAATCTTCATGAAGTATTCTTCAAGGAAATGGTTCCCATGTCTTCCAATTACAACAACGACAACAACAACGACGATAACAACAATCATCGCCACGAAGCATTATTGAAAATAACAAACAATAATAACTTGAACAATATTTTGTCTAGAAAGTCATGGATGAACGAAAAAAGTATTTTTCTTTTCTAATTCTGATCTCACTCCTACATTCTACAGGCAAATAATAATAATAATAATAATAATAATAATAATAATAATAATAATAATAATAATAATAATAATAATAATAATAATAATAATAATAATAATAATAATAATCTGCGTGATTAAAGCTGCATGATATAGTCGTTAACTAACCTTCGGAAGATATTAGATTAGAACCTCTCCGTCGACCGCCCTGAATGTGGTTTTTCAGAGATTTCTGATTTTCACACCAGTGAGCCCACGAGAGCTTTCATTTCGACCCTTTCCTGTCTGTCTGTCTGTCTGTCTGTCTGTCTGTCTGTCTGTCTGTCTGTCTGCCTGTCTGTCTGTCTGTCTGTCTGTTAGGTCATCAGCCCAGAGGCCGGTTGGATGCTCAAATAGCACCACCAAAGGCTATGCAGTTATAGGGAAACTGCAAGAACCAATGGCAGAGCCCAAATGTGGCGTACGAGGCAAGATGAGGAGTGAGGTAGTTTGCCATTGCTTTCCTCACTGGACCAGAAGGTGCTACTGCAGCACGACTGATCCTATGAGCAACACTTTTCAAAACACAGACACTAGTCGTGCTCTGAATGCCATTACTCAGCACCACACATACCCCAGCAGCTTCCATATTGTCACAGCCATGGATGAGACTAGGACTTCGGTGGAAGCTACACTTTGCTCTGGCCTGTGCCAAGAGATGGATACAAAAATACTGCATCCGTCAAGAAATGGCAACAGGCCAGACCCTTTCCTATGTCACCGAAAATCTACAGGATGATTCAGCTACGCTGCCCACCTCAAATATCTTCTGATCCGTTGAAGATATAGACATTTTCCTTTCAAATTCTTACAATGTATTAAGGGGCTGTTAAAATACCATCCTATACCTCTTGATCACATACGTAATTATCGAGAAACAGGTAGCAACTTAATTTCTTAAATGAGACTATACTAATTTCACCCAATAGAACAATAAAAAATCGAGTGAAAAATTCAGTGATGTGCTTATTTTGAAAACCAGGAGAGTACTTTTCAAGATATTAAAAGGTTTCTCGTACTTTTGGCTACTAGACAGAAAGAGATGCGCCACTGCCCATACCGAACATAATCCATACATAGCATATTGTGATGGTATTGTGCATTGTCAAAATGTTCGATGGTGAGCCATACTCATAAGAATAAAATTAGAAGAGATGTTCACAAGAAACTAAGTAGGCAACTTTTGTTTCATTTTAAATGTTAATGTGTAAATGAAAACGTTCTCAGGTTCGCCTGTACTGAAAGAGTACAGGTAAGGGTTATTCTGCCCGAAGGCAGGTCCGAACCTCCGCAGAGGTGTTCCTGAGCCGGAGTTTACATGCGGTAGGGTGGCCAGTTCCTTTCCGCTCTTCCATTCCCTTACCCCCCACCAACAACACGTGGCAACCCATCCAACTCCTGACCACGCCCAATGTTGCTTAACTTCGGAGATCTCACGGGATCCGGTGTTTCAACACGGCTACGGCCTTTGGCGTACTGAAAGAGTACAGTTACTTCTTATTTATCCTATACAGTAAGGTTATGCCTTTGCTGGCGGGACCTAGTGTTTCCAGCGCACTATCTCTTCTTGTATAGGCTAGACCAATTTTGTTACTTTCATTGATCTGTCTCAGTCTTAGCCTTGGCTTTGACAATGTGAAAGTGACTGAGGTATGAGTGATGCTAGTAGTGCTATTCCTTATGCAGCCAGTCCCTGCTATAAATGGTGTGAAAATGTTGCTCTTAGGGTCGGTTGATGCATGCATTTCAGTGGGCTTGCGGGACTGATATGTAATAGCAACTCGGTGAAGAGAGCAACGGGAAACTATCTCACTCCTTATTTCCCTAGCACGCCACTTCAGTGATGCCTAGGCAATCCATGACAGCTGATTGAAGAGCTGTTGAGGATCCAACCAGTCTTAGGGCTGAGGATTGAACATAAATATAGTAAGGTAGTTTCAGATATTTCCGCTAAGATACAGGACGAGGTAATAATAATGGCGTATGGTCTCCGGAGAGGCCTGGTGAAGGTCTTTTCTAGTAGGCGACCTGCATGTCTGTGAAGACGAGGGCCCTACCTAGGATGATTTCTAAAGTTGAATACGCCACACAGCCGCCTCTGTGGTGTAGTGGTTAGCGTGATTAGCTGCCACCCCCGGAGGTCCGGGTTCGATTCCCGGCTCTGCCACGAAATTTGAAAAGTGGTACGAGGGCTGGAACGGGGTCCACTCAGCCTCGGGAGGTCAACTGAGTAGAGGTGGGTTCGATTCCCACCTCAGCCATCCTGGAATTGGTTTTCCGTGGTTTCCCACTTCTCCTCCAGGCGAATGCCGGGATGGTACCTAACTTAAGGCCACGGCCGTTTCCTTCCCTCTTCCTTGCCTATCCCTTCCAATCTTCCCATCCCTCCACAAGGCCCCTGTTCAACATAGCAGGTGAGGCCGCCTGGGCGAGGTACTGGTCATACTCCCTGGTTGTATCCCCCGACCAAGAGTCTGAAGCTCCAGGACACTGTCCTTGAGGCGGTAGAGGTGGGATCCCTCGCTAAGTCCGAGGGAAAAACCGAACCTGGAGGGTAAACAGATGATGATGATGATGATGAATACGCCACACACACCCAGCCCCCGAACCATTGGAATTAATCAATTAAGGTAAAATCCCAGACCCGGCCTGGAATCGAACCCGGGACCCTTTGAACCGAATTTCAGTACGCTGACCATTCAGCCAACGAGTCAGACACAGGACGAGGTGAAGTGGAGACATAATGCTAACAGACATGAGATGGCATTGCACTCAACCATCATTGTACGATTAGGTTCTGAATCGACTACTGCTGACGTACTACAGCAATGAGGAGAAATTGAACATGCTTCTTATGTATGGCGGATGTAAAAGAAATGTGACGTCCGCGGTAACGTTATGTGCGGAGAGGTAGCGTCCATCACGAACTACCCTTCGGAGATTGTGTAGGAAATTGTTATCTGACGGAAACTGGATGCCTCGTTAGACAAACAGAAACAAACAAGCAACATGCGAGTCAACGACAATAGAGTTTCTTGTAGCAGCCGCGCACAATCCACAGATGCGCACAAGGGACATTTCAAAAGCCGCAGGAATAAGTCAGCCAAGTGTCGTTCGTATTTTGCAGCGGCACAAGTACGATCCTTACCACATATTACTTCACCAGCAACTGCATAATCGTGATTATGAAAGGAGGGTGGAATTCTGTTGGTCTTTCCTTGTGCAAGTACGAGACAATAGACAATTCTCCCAGCGAGTTGTTTTCATCGACGAAGCCACGTTCAGCAAATATGGCAACATGAACCTGAGGAACATGCACTACTAGGCTACGGAGAACCCGTGCTGACTGAGGCTGGTGGAACACCAGAGGCAGTGGAGTGTTAATGTGTGCGATGGGATACTGGGGGACTTTTTGATCGTTCCATACTTGATGAAAGGTACATTATTGCTAGTTGCTTTACGTTGCACTGACACAGATAGGTCTTATGGCGACGATGGGATAGGAAAGGCCTAGGAATGGGAAAGAAGCGGCCGTGGCCTTAATTAAGGTACAGCCCCAGCATTTGCCTGGTGTGAAATTGGGAAACTACGGAAAACCATCTTCAGGGCTGCCGACAGTGTAGTTCGAACCCACTATCTCCCGGATGCGAGCTCACAGCTATGCGCTCCTAACCGACGGCCAACTCGCCCAATGAAAGGTACATTAACAGGTCACAGATACGCAGACTTTCTTGAGGAAGTACTACCTGTTCTCCTCAAAGATGTTCCACTCCCTTTCATATCGATATCTTCAGTTTTCAAAGGGCCCATCAATCCATTTTTTCTCTTTCAACATATTTTATTGTTGCGAACGGCTGGTAACCTCGTTGTGCCACCCTTAAATTAACAACCACAAGCACCATCACCAGAAAGTATTTATACAGTCCCTAAAAAGAAAACAATTGAGAGTATAGTATTTTATCTCTCTTAGCACATCTTCGCTTGTGTTGAACCATCTCAGACGGTTTATTCGAATTTTTGTTTTTCAGAAACATGTAAACCAAGCGAGGTAGTTTAATGCAAGAGAAATAATACAATACACTCAACGACGTTTTGATCAACTGCACATTTCCCTGAATGATACAAGTGGTTGAAACGAGGTAGAATGAAACAATAGTCGTAAAAATATCTGAACTCTTTGTCTGAACAGCTTACCGACATTAATTTATTCCCAACTGGACCACTGCCTGTTGCTAACGGACATCAATCTTATATGTTGGCTTTAAGGAGGGCAAAAGAGGCCAACAATAATGGTGTCCGTTATATTTGCATGCATTCTTTCCAAAGACCATGTCATTCATTAGATTTTGAAGTTTCCGATGTCATCTCATGTACTACGTACTCATGAGAAGGACAATAAAGCACTTAAATGATTAAAATTGCACTGTGTTATCTGGTCTTTTTCTGATTCAACAGCGATGAAACAAAAGCTTTGTAAATCCGAAATGTTGTAGGACTACGTCACACTGTTTTCTTCTCCGGCCCCCTTGAGATAATGGCGAGGTATATGTGTTTACCAACAAGGCGTGAGTCAGGCACGGGAACTACGCGCCCGACATGAAGGCGAGTGGCGCATCTTTTTCTGTCTAATGCTGAAACATTTGAAACCCTGTAATATGTCCAAAAGTACTTGTCGGATTTCCAAAATAAGCACATAATTGAATTTCACTCACGATTATTAATTGTTCTATTGCGTCAAATTACTATAGTTTCGTTTAAAAAACGAAGTTACTACCGGTTTCTCAGAAATTACGTGAGCGATCGAGGGAAAGGATAGTATTTCATGAGCCACTTAATATACAACCTGTGACAATAAAGTTCGGGGAATGAAGTCAGAACGGTCGATCCGGCAACACTGGCGACACACAACCCTGTACCTGCGTAGCAGCAGATTTTGACCACCTGCTGCCTACGTTGTTCAGTTGAGCATCGTGTGTGTGCCGTGTAAGACCTGTTTGACACATTGCGTGTTTATTGCGTTGGTTCTGAACTGCGAACAGGAACATGAACGACCAAAAGATCAATGTACAGTTTTGTTTTAAGCTTGGTAAGACACCGAAAGAAACGCATGCGATGCTGGTACGTGTTTATGATGATCAAGCACTGTCCTTGAAGTGTGTGTACGAGTGGTTCAACCGTTTTCGAGGAGGTTGGGAAAGTGTTTCTGACAACCCCCGTAGCGGAAGACCGGTGACCACCGTCAGTGACGAAAACATTGAGAAGGTGAGGACATTAATCACGAACGATCGGCGATTAACTGTGCGCATGATAGCGGATGAACTGCAGATTAACCGTGAATCCGTGCGACAAATCGTTACCCAGAAGTTAAGGAAGACAAAAACGTGTTCTCGTCTTGTGCCACATCAGGTGACTGATTATCAGAAGCAGGCACGTTTAGAGGCTTCACAGGATTTTGTCGACACCACATTTTTTGAACTGTATTGTCACTGAGAATGAAACCTGTTGTCTCAGGTGCGACCCTGAAACGAAACGGGAAAGCATGGAATGGCGTTTTCCGTGATCCCCTCGTCGGAAAAAAGTCAGAGCCGAAAAGTCACGCATCAAATTCGCTTTGAAAGGAAAGAGATTTGACGATATTTCTAACATCCAACGAAACGTGACGAGGCTTTTGATCACCATTCCAAAGGAAGCCTTCTTGCAAAGTTTCCAGAATATGTATCGCCGATCTCAGCAGAGCATAGACCGGGCGAGCTGTCCGTGCGGTTAGGAGCGCGCAGCTGTGTGCTCGCATCCGGGGGATAGTGGGTTCGAATCCCACTGTCGGCAGCCCTGAAGATGGTTTTCCGTGGTTTCCCATTTTCACACCAGGCTGTACTTTAATTAAGGCCACGGCCGCTACTTCCTATTCCTAAGCCTTTCCTGTCCCGTCGTCGCCATAAGACCTATCTGTGTAGGTGCGACGTACAGCAAATAGCAAAAGCAGTGCATAGTTATGGCAGGGGACTATTTCGAAGGACAGTAAGGTCACTGTCGTGAATTGTTCATCTATGTTGATAGTACAGGACTATTCCCCGAACTTTGTTGCCAAAGGTTGTAATTTAAGAATTTGAAGACAGAATGTATACATCTCTAACGGATCAGAAGATATTTGAGGTGGACAGCTTGGCTGTATATAACCACCAGCACCACGAAATGTTATTAAAATAGCGTTGGCGATATTTAAGTTTATTATTATTATTATTATTATTATTATTATTATTATTATTATTATTATTATTATTATTATTATTATTATAACAGCACGAACATCTCCAGATTATTTGGAAACGGATATGGGACTCTTCCTCTTTTCTGTTGGGCATAGCTCCAAGTGAACGTCTCCCGAATAGCTGTCAGGATTCGCTTTGTGCTCTAGGTTTCGTCATGTTATTATAAATGAAGTTATAATCATATAAAGGTTCTACTGTATGTATATTTATTGGGAGGCGTACTGAAGAAAACACTCTCTTTAAGGAAAACACATTTTTCGTCGCAGTTTTCTTGATGGAAACACTGTAGAAAAATAACTTTTTTAGAATTTGTTTTACGTCGCACCGTGCAGATAAGTATTATGACGACGATAGGATAGGAAAGGGATAGGAGTGGGAAGGAATCGGCCGTGTCCTTAATTAAGGTACAGCCCCAGCATTTGCCTGGTGTGAAAATGGGAAGCCACGGAAAACCATCTTAAAGGCTGCCGACAGTGGGGTTCGAACCCACTATCTCCCGGATGCAAGCTTACAGCTGCGCGCCCCTAACCGCATGGCAAACTATCCCGGTTAAAAAAGACTTCTGTTTCGTTATGAGGGGTGGGGGTGGTTCCCCAGTTGTACTTCCTCGTGAAATATTGACAACACCCACCACTACTACGAAGTATTCTTTAAAATAGCACAAACAATAATTAATGAATTACTTAATTTAACGATTTCCTGTCTGAAGCTCACGGATGAACTAATTGAATATATTTTATTTTAAAATTTTGACATTCTAGAACAGATTGTACAAAACGGCTCTGAATTCGAGGCGGACTGAAGGATTCATGTGCTGGAATGTGGACTGGAGTGAGTTACGCATACCTTGGTAAATGAAATGAAATGTCGTATGGCTTTTAGTGCCGGGATATCCCAGGACGGGTTCGGCTCGCCAGGTGCAGGTCTTTCTATTTGACACCCGTAGGCAACCTGCGCGTCGTGATGAGGATGAAATGATGATGAAGACAACACATACTCCCAGCCCCCGTGCCATTGGAACTAACCAATTAAGGTTAAAATCCTCGACCCGGCCGGGAATCAAACCCGGTACCCTCTGAACCGAAGGCCAGTACGCTGACCGTTCAGCCAACGAATCGGACGCATACCTTGGTGAGGACAACTGACAATTAAAACGTAAAAAATGGATGTAGAGTAGTCCAATGACGCATGGCTAAACAGAATTCCCCTACGAAGTAGACTATAAAAATGTTACCTACTTCGCCTAACATATAAGACTTTTGAGATTTTGACCTCTAACAAATTGCAAATCCGCATGAAAAGCAACTCTACTCATTACGTCTTATTTCAAACTGCCCAGTAACAGAAGATTATTCTGACTTTCATTGTATTCTGAAATGGTTATAGCAATACAGAGTACCGAGCCAGTGGTCGTACGGTTTGGGTCACATAGCTATCATCTTGCATTCGGGAGATAGTGGACTTGAACTCCACTGTCGGCATCCCTGAAGATGGTTTTTCAATTTCACGCTAGGAAAATGCTGGGGTACCTTAATTAAGGCCACGGTCGCTTCCTTCCCAATCATCGTCGTTTAAGACCTGTGTCGGTGCAACGTAAAGCAAGTTGTAGTAATACAGAGTTGAAGTCTCCGAACAGATATTTAAATTCCAGTAAAAAAACAGTAATTAAGAACTGTAGGAGTATTTTTCTTGACAGAAAGGTTTCAAATAACCATTCACACATTAATATCAAATATTTGCACGTCAGTGTTTGAATAAACAATCAATCACCACGTCGCTGTAACACGTTCAGCGCCATCTCTGGTGCATAGTGCACTATGTCTTCTGGTATGTGCCAGAATAGGTCTGTTAATTTCGTCGATTTGTTTTAATCTCATCACAGGTTTTGAGTACAAGAAAATGGCTGAAACACGAGCGAGGCTCGTAATATTATTCCTTGTTCAGCCAGCCCTTTGAGGAATGGTGTGTAAATCCCTTAGTAGGGTCGACTAGAATATGCACTTCAGTAGACTTGTTAGACTGATATTTGTTACAGCACTGGCTAGCTGAAGACAGCAACGCAAAACTACCTCACTCCTGATTCCCTTAGTTTATAAATTCTCGGACTTAAGACATTGTAACATAGCTCTTAGGGACTCAACTCTCCTTCAGCCTGCGATCTCAAGCAAGCAAGCAAGCAAAAAGCAAACAAACAAAAACATCCATACATATTGCTATGGTTTTTTTTAGTTTTGGGGATTTTTCTTCTAAATTCTCAGCGTGGGCCGGAACCCGTAACCGGATACGACCGATCACCTGAAGATCCATGAATGTCGTGTGTTCATATTTTTTACTTGCCACACAGATTAGATATCGTATACTTGAAACTTATACAGACTAAATATGTGTTGCGATAAGGAAATAGATGTTATAATCTGTGTGGTAAATGAAATATGAAGAGACTGTAAAATATATTTGAAGCTTTAATGCTTTAAGCAGTCAGAATGGAACTCCGACTTAATAGTAGAAAATGATGGGCAATTTAGAGGTGGAATTTCCGATTGGTGTCAACATTGCTTGTGGCTTCCCTAAGATAATACAACTACGCAAGTTTATTGGCTACATGTGTATTGGACAAAATATGTATAAGTCGAGAAATATTTTGACGTTGGGCTACTTTGCTGAACGATCAGCGCAATGATCTTCTGTTCTTAGGACCCCGGGTTCCATTTCTGGCCGCACCGGGAATTTTAGCCCGAGCTTCTAGCTCGGGAGCTGGGTCTTTGTGGTCATGCTAATCAAATACCTTCATTTATATACAACACATCACACCACCAAACATCACAGAAAAACACTATAGTGGATACATCCCTACTCATAGGGTTGACGTCAGGAAGTGCAACTGGTCGTAAAACTGGACTTAATTCCGTAGCGTTCTTCCCAGTGAAACAGGGTCTGCTGTTGTACTATATTCTCGCAAATAGGCCCAGTCTGGGGCATCCTGAGGTTTTAGGTCCAAATCAATCAATCAATCAATCAATCAATCAATCAATCAATCAATCAATCAATCAATCAATCAATCAATCAATCAATCAATCAATCAATCAATCAATCAATCAATCAATCAATCAATCAATCAATCAATCAATCAATCAATCAATCAATCAATCAATCAATCAATAAGTGATCTGAATTTAGGATTTTCGCCCAGGTGGAAAAATCCCCATTAATTATTTACCTAGACTTTTCTTAAATGTTTCAAAAAATCTTGAAAATTTATGGAATTATTCTTCATATTATTATGATCTCTCTTACCTTTAAAAGCTCCACTCAAGCGTATTCATCTGACTCGGGAGATAGTGAGTTCGAATCACACTGTCGGCAGTCCTGAATATGGTTTTCCGTGGTTTCTCATTTTCACACCAGACTAATGCTGGGGCTATACCTTAATTAAGGACACGGCCGTTTCCTTCCCTCTCCTAGGCCTTTTCTGTCACACCGTCGCCATAAGACCTATCTGTGTCGGTGCCACGTAAAGCAGCTTGAAAAAAACCTAATTTTATTCCACGCCATCTCCCCACTGACAACTCGGAACATCCCGCTTAGTCGAGTAGCTCGTCTCCTTACTCCCAAGTCTTCCCAGTCCAAAGTTTGCACCATTTTCGTAACACTTCTCTTTTTGTTGGGAATCACCCAGAACAACTCGTGCTGCTTTCCTTTGGATCCTCTCTAGTTCTAGTCCTTGTATCAAGTAATACTGGTGTGGATTCCATTTACTGGAACCATACACTAATTGGGATCTCATAACGATATGATGTGTGATTCTTTGTCTACAAAAACGAAAAACCACAGTGCAGGCAAGGTATAAACAGTTTGACGCTGATTATTCCGTATAAGAGTCACTCAGCCTGAAAGTGTATGATCAACTTATCTGAGGACTGTGGCTCGAACATGTATACTGAAATCTCTTCCTGGATGTGAAGTGTGATCTCAGATCAAGAAACCTAATATTATTAGATTAGGTGTGGTCTGAGAGCTTGAACCTTGTAATATGAACGATATCGGACGAGTCTCTAAGTAATACGGAAAGTGTTTACTTTAGATACCAGTTTGTAGTCGTGAGTTTTGGTACTATTTGTCACTAATTTTAGCCCGTGAGTTTTGAAACTCGTGAGTTTTGAGACGTAACCTGTAAAGGTACTTTAAGGCAGAAACAGGTTCTAAGCAGTTTATTCTAGGAATCATTAATGAACAAGGGAAGTGTGTAAGCGAGGATCTTCAAAAGGCAGAAGTATTCAGTCAGCAGTATGTAAAGATTGTTGGTTACAAGGATAATGTCCAGACAGAGGAGGAGACTAACGCTAAAGAACTATTAAAATTTACGTATGATAACAATGACATTTACAGTAAGATACAAAAGTTGAAAACTAGAAAAGCGGCTGGAATTGATAAGATATCTGGGGATATACTAAAATCAATGGGCTGGGATATATTGCCATATCTGAAGTACTTATTTGATTATTGTTTGCATGAAGGAGCTCTACCAAATGAATGGAGAGTTGCTATAGTAGCCCCTATGCGCAAAGGAAAGGGTGATAGATATAAAGAAGAAAATTACAGGCCAGTCAGTTTGACATGCGTTGCTTGTAAGCTTTGGTAAAGCATTCTTTCTGATTATATTAGGCATGTATGCGAAATTAATAACTGGTTTGACAGAGGGAAGTTTGGTTTAGGAAAGGTTATTCCACTGAAGCAAAACTTGTAGGATTCCAGCAAGTTATAACAGATATCCTGGATTCAATAGGTCAAATGGACTGTATTGCGATTGACCTATCTTAGGCATTTGGTAGGGTAGATCATGGGAGACTACTGGCAAAAATGAATGCTATTGGCCTAGAAAAAAGAGTGACTGAAAGGGTGGCTATATTTCTAGAAAATAGAACTCAGAGAATTAGAGTAGGCTAAGCTTTATCTGACCCTGTAATAATTAAGAAGGGAATTCCTCAAGGCAGTATTATTGGACCTTTATGTTTTCTTATATATATCAATGATATGTGTAAAGAAGTGGAATCGGAGATAAGGCTGTTTGCAGATGATGTTATTCTGTACAGATTAATAAATAAGTTACAAGATGGTGAGCAACTGCAAAATGACCTCGATAATGTTGTGAGATGGACAGTAGGCAATGGTATGACTATAAACGGGGTTAAAAGTCGGGTTGTGAGTTTTACAAATAGGGAAAGTCCTTTCAGTTTTAATTATTGCGTGCGTTGATGGGGTGAAAGTTCCTTTTGGGGATCATTGTAAGTATCTAGGTGTTAATATAAGGAAAGATCTTCATTAGGGTGATCACATAAATATGATTGTTAATAAAGGGTACAGATTTTTGCACATGGTTATGAGGGTATTCAGGAGTTGTAGTAAGGATGTAAAGGAGTCTCTGATAACACCCCAACTAGAGTATGGTTCCAGTGTATGTTACCCTCACCAGGATTACTTGATTCAAGAACTGGAAAAACCGAAGAAATAATAATAATAATAATAATAATAATAATAATAATAATAATAATAATAATAATAATAATAATAATAATAATAATAATAATAATAATAATAATAATAATAATGTTATTTGCTTTACGTCCCACTACCTACTCTTTTACGGTTTTTCTGAGACGCCGAGGTGCCGGAATTTAGTTCCGCAGGAGTTCTTTTACGTGCCAGTAAATCTACCGACACGAGGCTGACGTATTTGAGCACCTTCAAATACCACCGGACTGAGCCAGGATCGAACCTGCCAAGTTGGGGTCAGAAGGCCAGCGCCTCAACCGACTGAGCCACTCAGCCCGGCTAAATACGAAGAAAAGCAGCTTGATTTGTTCTGGGTGATTTCCGACAAAAGAGTAGAGTTACAAAAATGTTGCAAAGTTTGGGCTGGGAAGACTTTGGAGAAAGGAGACGAGCTGCTCGACTAAGTGGTATGTTCCGAGCTGTCAGTGGAGAGATCGAGTGGAATGACATCAGTAGAAGAATATGTTTGAGTGATGTCTTTAAAAGTAGGAAAGATCGCAATATGAAGATAAAACTGTAATTCAAGAGGACAAATTGGGACAAATATTCGTTTATATGTAGGGGAGTTAGGGACTGGAATAACTTACCAAGGGTGATGTTCAATAAATTTCCAATTTCTTTGCGATTTAAGAAAAGGCTAGGAAAACAACAGATAGGGAATCTCCCACCTGGGCGACTGCCCTAAATACAGATCAGTAGTGATTGATTGATTGATTGACTGATTGATTGATTGATTGATTGATTGATTGATTGATTGATTGATTGATTGATTGATTGATTGATTGATTGATTGATTGATTGATTGTGGGTTCGAACCCCATCGTCGGCTGTCCTGAGAATGATTTTTCGTGGTTTTTCATTATCACTAATGCGAATGCCGGAATAGTTCCTTTGATAGGTTACGGTCACTCCACTCTCACCCTTCCTCACGCCTCAAAATCACCATAACATATCTCCTGGCTTGAGAGAGGGCGTCACCCTCTAGGTGGCCCGCCGTACCCCCTCAGGGGAGGCTATGAAATCTTGTAGTAATAGTAGTAGTTGTGCTACCTGCTAGCAAACAGCATTACTGCAGGTAATTTCTCGCCTCGTTCAAAGACTGTTAGTAACACTGCTAGTGTATATCTACTATAGTGTCATGCAGTATATAGGAGCTTCAGTCTGTAGGTGGAGCGTATAATTCATCCAAAACATCTCTTGCTATACTTAAGTGGCTACTAAAAGGGATGACTTTCCAGGGGCTCTCAGCGTAGTCGGAGTGTGACAGTCGAATGACATGCATAGTCACTCGATCCTCATCAAGGCGGCCAAGATTAGAATGCTGGCCAATGCATATCGGATAGAATGAGAAGTGTTATAGAGGTCCGGCTGCTATAATTACGATATCAATAGTCTCTTAAAACAGTTGTAATCCAGCAAGCGAAAGGAGAGGACGTACTGCGCATTACTACTCAATAGGATAGGACGATGGCACGGAAGCGGTAGGTGTAAGAGTAACTGACAACAACACAAATTGTAGGTATCGGTGATGGGAGCAGCAGTTGTAGCAATACTACTTGTAATAGGGGGTATCGAGATGGATCCTCGTCCCGGACCTGTGGGATCAATTGGCTGGGAAGAGATGGGAGAAGATCAAAGAAATAGTCAGAGAGGCGTGTCAAGCGGAACAAACTAGAGGCCTAATTCGGGAACAGTATAACGGAATGAAGGAGATAACAGGTCATCCTCTGTGGTGTAGTGGTTAGTGTGATTAGCTGCCACCCCCGGAGGCCCGGGTTCGATTCCCGGCTCTACCACGAAATTTGAAATGTGGTACGAGAGCTGGAACGGGGTCCACTCATCCTCGGGAGGTCAACTGAGTAGAGGTATTTCGATTCCCACCTCAGCCATCCTGGAAGTGGTTTTCCGTGGTTTCCCACTTCTCCTCCAGGCAAATGCCGGGATGGTACGTAACTTAAGGCCACGGCCGCTTCCTTCCGTCTTCTTTGCCTATCCTTTCCAATCTTCCCATCCCCCACGAAGGCCCCTGTTCAGCATAGCACGTGAGGTACTGGTTATTCTCCCCAGTTGTATCCCCCGACCCAATGTCTCACGATCCAGGACACTGCCATTGAGGCGGTAGAGGTGGGATCCCTCGCTGAGTCCGAAGGAAAAACCATCCCTGGAGGGTAAGCAGATTAAGAATGAAAGGAGGAGATAACAGAATTTGTAAAAGAGGAACTGAGAATAATAAGAGAAGGTTGTGCAGAATGCTGGTGAGTTAGAAATAGACTAATAAAGGCTAAAGTAAAGGGTTTAGAGGGGGAGTTGAGACAGGTAAAGAGGAAAGAATATATGACCAATTATGAATCCAGGAGGAACAATAATTTTATTTACGTCATGCCAGAGAGTGAATCTAGTCACGTAATACACTGAAGATACCTCCGCAGAGGTGTGCCCGAGCCGGAGTTTACGTACGGTAGGGTGGCCAGTTCCTTTCCGCTTCTCCATTCCCTCACCCCCCACCAACAGCGCTTGTCAATCTTGACCACGTCCAATGTTGCTTAACTTCGGAGATCTCACGGGATCCGGTGTTTCAACACGGCTACGGCCGTTGGCTAAAACACTACAAGTCTGCTTGATTTCTTCTCAACTTTGGAACTTGAGTAGGCGAGTAGGGGAGCATCTAAGTGAGTTCGATGCCAGGCTAACATTTACCTTTCCTATCTGACGTCTCTTGTTCCTTTCCGATCCCGAGACTTAGGAAGTCATTTTTACGCTCTTCTCTTTCTTTGTGCTTTCTTTTGGCGATATTATCATTCTTCGAAGTGTTAGAACGCTTCCTCATCTAACAAGAATTTAGAGGGGGTGGTTGCTACCCATAAAACTAAAACCACCGCCATAACCACGGTATACCCAGTTAACTGACATTATCTGAATGGCTCAGTGGTGGTGATTATTGTTTTAAGAGGAAAGTCAAGGGAGCATCTGTCCTTTCTTAAATCTAATCACTGGGAAAATGGAAAAAGTCTGATACTTCGAAGAATGACGGTATCAGAGAAAGAAAGGCTAGGACGAAGAAGAGCGTGGAAATGAAAGATTCCCTAGGCCTCGCAAACCAAACACTGTGGGGATCGGAAAAGAACAGTTAACCAAGGAAAGATGAAAGTGAGCAGACCAGCGCAAGAAAGTGGAAAGAGTGCCAAGATCATTTAAGGGCCGCGTGGTCAACAACCCACGCTCCCAAACTAAGAGCCTTTGGAGATTCCCCTCTGTTACGACAGGAAGGAGATACCGCCCTCGCCCAAAGGAGGATCTGACTGGCTCATTTTGATGTGATGCCATCCATTTATGCTCCTTTGTTTACGATTATCTTTAGTGGGCTTCTTATCTCTCATGAAACCCAGTTGACTCATAGCCTACGAGAGGATAACAGAGAACGTCTGACGTCGAATTATTGCTTGGATGGAATTCTGGATCACAAAGACTTCCTTCAGAAAAAAAATTAACAATGATAAATGAATACGGAGAAAGTGATTATTCAACCTAATGCCACCAAGCCACCAAGATACAAATACCACTGGCCAGTAAGAGCTGAATGTGGAGGAATATGATACATAAGAGATGGAAGAGAAGACTTAATGAGCTGGCCTGTGACACGGAAGGACTAAATAACATTAATGATAATAACATTAATAATAATAATAAAAATAATAATAATAATAATAATAATAATAATAATAATAATGTTACGTGCTAGCCCCGTGGTAGCCACTTTTGATACTTTCAGGAAGGGGCAGTGACTCAGACGACCTGGGATCTCACAGCTGGCTTGTGGGATGGGGCCGGCCTTTCCATGTATTGTTCTCGTCGGCCGGCTTACCTGTGGGTAAGCCCCCTCGCGAAAATTCTGGTTCAAATCATCCGAGCTATAAAAAGGTGGGCTAGCCGCGGACAGTCAGTCAGAGTTGGATTCCGTGGTGGAGCTAAAGTGAGAGTTGGGCTCCGTGGTGGAGCCAGTGTGAGACTCAGTGTGCTGCGGTTCCGTGGCAAGGCTGAGAGCGCCAGAGGTGTCGGCTGTCGCTAGTATCCCACAGAAGCCTGAACGAGGAGCTATTGTTGTGGTGTCGGAGAGACCAGTAAGTGGGTGGGCTGGAGATGACGGAGCGGAAGACTGTACTGTGTGTTCGTGTATTTCTGTGAACTAAGGCTCGGCGTGAGTCAAGGATGGAAGCCGCTATCGTGAGTATGAGGGTAAATGGACCTGTGTTAATGTTCGCTGTTGTGAGTATCGTCCTGCTGTTGAATACTGTTGAGCTGATTAGTTGTTCACTGCATGAGACTTTGTGAAATACTGGACTGTCTCTGGAGTCGAGCCAACGAACAGTAATCGTGTGTTGACTAGCCCTTAGCCCTGTGTTCAGATCCAGTGGTCTACACAAGGCTGCTGCTGAATGAGATAACTGGACTTGCTGAAGTAAAAGCAAGGATTAACTGTCCGCAGTATAGCAACGGGCTGGAGCGCCTGCTGTGCTGTAAGGAAGAGGGACGTGTAAATAGACAGCAATTAGTGAGTGTGCCTATCCATGGTTAATTAGAATTGTGTGGGTATATACAGTATGTGTGTATGCATTTATTGGGTCATACTGAAATAAATTAGGGTAATAAGACAGATGGTGTTTTATTCGTAACAATAATAACAGATAAATAGTCGTCTTTGTGTGTCTATTTATTTATTTATTTATTTATTTATTTATTTCTGGTAGTGCCTTAACGTCTCATTATCACATGAATGTATTGGGCTTGGATTCTGAAGAAAGCGGTTTGTTTAAAAGTACAGCCCCGGGATATGTCTGGTGTAAAAATGGGAAACCATTGAAAGACATCTCCAGGGCTGTCGACATTGGGGTTCGAACCCACTACCTCTCGAATATAAGCTCACAATAGCCAACTCACTCGGTAACTTATAAATAATTTTCCTCACACCGTAGGAATCGCGATCCCATGACCCAGTTCGCAGGTTATGATTTCTATTTAAGTCGATCTTCTATTTCTCTGAGAAAAACCTGAAAAGATATGATATAGTCCATCTATCTGCTTCGTGTTCTTCATGACAGCCAAAGAGCAGTTACGCGCTTTTACCTTCGACAGGAAAAATCATATACACATACAATTATATACCGCTACAAAGCGTTTATATCTTTCGAAATATAATAATTTGTAATTCAGTAACAAATAAGCAAACAAAAAATGCTGCGTATTTTATTATTGTTTAGTACTGGAAGTGCTCTCTCTCAGGGTACGCTATTACAAATCTCACGGGATAACATTTATAAAACCAATATTTCGCATTTACTATCCCGGCCCTGTCATTTGGTATCTGTATGTGCTCAAGTACGCCAGTCTCAAGTCGGCGCGTAAAGGAACCACTGTGGAACAAATTTTCGGCACTTCGGTGTCTCCGAACACCGTAAAAGTAGTCAATGCGATATAAAAGTAATAACATTATTATAATTGATTGTCATAACAGACACATGCTGAGACTGTACTCCTCAATTTAGACGACAGCTAATTCCTTTCTTAGGGTGCCGTTAAACTACCAAGAACCAAAGATGTGGGTTAGCGGTTTGGGTCACGTAGCTATGGGCTAGCATTTGGGAGATAGTGGGTTCGAACCCCACTGTCCGTACTCTGAAGAGGGTTTTCCATGGTTTTCCATTTTCACACCAGGCAAATGCCGGGGTTGTACATTAATTAAGGTCACCGTTACCAGAGTCCTGCAGCCTGGCCCACCGCGCAGCACTTCAAACCCACGGGCTCCGGCAGCCCAGCCCGTGGAGTGCCGTTCTCTTTTGATGCGGCAGCGTACTGGCCCACAGCACTGGCCTCATACAGCCCACTGCAGTCCACCGCACTGGGCGGGCTCAGTAGAATAACCTTGAGTACTTCTCCACAATAACATGTGCGCCGTGCACAACGAAATGTTCACGTCAGACGGCTATTTGGATCATTCACTCTACGAATTCCCGTGGGCTAATAACGTATTTTAAAGTAGGCTAATCGCATTTTGAAATTAAACGGTAGCGATTTCTCATGCACTGTAATAATAATAATAATAATAATAATAATAATAATAATAATAATAATAATAATAATAATAATAATAATAATAATAATAATAATTGAAAACAAACAGAAACTTTATTATAAATTAATATTAGTTTGCGATTGATATCAAGTTAACTGAAGAATTAATCTAAATAACACGAAGCATATTCATAGGACTTCATTCGCGTTTACCTCAAAATAAAATACAAACGGAAATGACGTGCAATATGCCAACAACAAAAACAAACTTGAACATAGTTTTTACTTAATGTGCGTAGTTTATTGGTCATTGTTAATGTGGTGGAATGGAATTATTGTGAATGAAGAGAAGAGCATCAGCATTGTTTGGTTGTAGAAGAGACCCCCGTGCGTTGAGAACGAATCCCGCTGAACTTAAATTTCTCTCTGAAGATGAACTTGATGTTTGGAAACATATTACTTTCTTAGCGATCTGGTGAAATTTTGGATAGTTTTGTCCATTTGTTCTCCAATAGGACGCTATATCTATCTTCTTCCATTCCACAATTTAGCTCTAAATATATTTCCGGCTCATCTGTTGGAATAGGAGCATCATGAACGTCAGTCCACGAAGAAAACTTCATTACTTTGGCAGGTTGTGGCATAGTCGTGAAGTCTGATGAAATGGAAACATTAGAATGCTCATCATTCAAGCACACCTCGTTCATCGTTTTTTATCTAATCATAAAAATACAAAATCAGCCCGACTCCTTTGATCTATATTAATATAATAAAGAGAGAGCGCGAATTTTGTTGGTTTGTGTATATCTGGAGGGTAATCTCAAAAACTACTGGACCGATTCTAAAAATCCTTTTACTAATGTAAATATACATCATCCCTGAGGGACATGGGCTGTATTTTATTCTCAAAACAATTCGAGGTGGGGGGTGACGGGGGAGATATAAAAATAATAGGCTAATATAGGCGAAATATCTAATTTGTCGTACAAGGACGAGACTAAGATCATTTTAAGCCCCTTGACCCAAAGAACAAATTTCGGTAAGCCATATGGGCCTAAAACCGACCGTTATGGAGATATTGGCACCACACTATCCCTGCTCTCGGCATCGGATCAGGAAAAGAACTGTCGTAACCATGGCAACGCCAGCTCCAGGATTCTACAGGAGCGCGATTATGCGTGTGCATTTGGGCATAGCTGGCAACCAAAATTTGTACACATAATCCCTGAGCATATCTACAGTATATCTCAAAAACTTAACATGTTACAGACGTGAAGTTATATTTATAATCTCTTTTAAAAATGAAGATACATGTATTTTGTTTTTGGAAAAGACATTTAAGAAGGGAGGAGGGGGGAGTAAAAAGGACTGAAATGTGGGTTGGCGTGAATTTTTAAGATGAGCATATCTACAGTATATCTCAAACACTTAACATGTTACAGATGTGAAATTTGATGTTTTTAATACTTTAAAAATAAATACAGGTATTATTTTGTTTTTTGAAAAAACACTTAACTTGGGGGTGAGAGTGAAACTGACTGAAAAGGGGGTTGAATTAATTTTATTAGGGTACTAATATCTTAAAAACTGAATTTGTTACAGACAAAAAAATTTGGTATTTAGAGTCTCCTTTGAAAAGAAAGAATTACGAATTCTTTTGGTTTTGGAAAATCCACTTAAGGGGGATGAAAGGACTGAAATATTAGTTGAATTATTTGTATGAGGATACTTATATCTAAAAATCTAAAGATGTTGCAGACGTGAAAATTGGTATTTGAAATAACCTTTACAAATAAAGAAATCGCTCATTTTGGGGGGGATAGAATTAACTTCGGAGGGGGGGGGGGTTGAAATAGGTGTTGAATTCTTTTCATGAGGATACAAATATCTCGAGAACTAAGAATGTTACAGTCGTGATAATAGGTATTTGGCAGCTCCTTAATCAATAAACACGTGTTTTTTTGTTTTAGGAAAACCACTTAAGGGACTGAAAAGAATTGAAAAATCAGGTAAATTTTTAAAACGAGTACGCGATACCTACAGTGTAGGTCAAAAACTGTACATGATACAGACATGGAACTTGGTACTTGGGATGTCCTTTAAAAGTAAAGAAACATGTCTCTCCTTTTTGTTTTCGAAAAATCCACGTTGGTGGTGGTGGAGGAAGGGCTGATAAAGGGGTTGAATTTTTTTATGCGGATACTTGTATCTCAAAACCTGATGATGTTACAGATGTGGAAATATGTATTTGTAATCTCCTTTAAAAATAAGAAACCTTTTTTTAAACTTGAGAGAAGACGTTCTCTAGTGTACAGTTCTATGTCGCATGGTCATCTCGGCCCCAAAAAGCAATACCACAAACTTGGTTTACAAAGAGTTACTGGGGTAAATGAAACTCAATTTTTCAGTGAGGTTTTATACTTCAGGGATTTTCAGATAATGTCTTAGTACAATACCGAGGAACGATTACTTTTATTGAGCCGTATCCTGCCGGCCCATAAGAAATATTCCGAGTATTATTTGACATAATATATAAATCTTATTCATATAAATTACAGTCATAAATGGTAGAGTATTGAATCCCAAGATAGTTGAGACCGGATGTCTATGGAGACATCAAGTCGCTGGATATTGCCCAACATTTCCTCGAGACCGTGAGAATAGCTTAGCGTAACCAAGCGTTGGTAAAGATCGGCGCGTGTACAAGGTGCTGACCAAGCTATATATTCCGCCAGTGAGAACGTGAGGATACGGCAACCATGGAGTCTACATCGCGCCAAGTGATAATCCCAGGTTGACCAACGTGTACAGTTGTTTGAGTTTAATTCTTTCATTTGTCGGTTTTCCACAGGTCTATAAGTGAAATATGATCAGAAATACGATCTGAAAGTCATAGGAAGAGATTTGCCATTGTTTGAATTGTGTTTTATAAATGTATTAAAATTAATATTGTGACATTATACATGGCAAGCTTTCTGATTGGTGGTTTGTCTAGACAAGTGGGAACCCCATAGTTGAAACGGCGTTACCGAAGCTTCCTCAGCACCCCAAGCTCAGGAGAGCGTCATTCTGATCGGGTAGTTTGGAGAGAGTAGAAGTGTCATTGTGATCGCGGATACTGATGTGTTATGTCAGTAACAGTATATGATTTTAAACAAGTGTTTCAGTTGTGCAGCTGGATAAAATAACTGTTCCAGAGTTAATTGCAGATTATATTATTGCAAAGTTTACTATCAACATATAGAGACGGTGATAATTAGCCGCAGTGTAGCAAGTGCAGGAGAGACGTGCCATTGTCTAACATTTTCGTGTCGGTCGCGTTTCGCGAGGAACTCTCGATCCGTACCGCGTGCCGCTCTCAAAAACTGCGTATATATACCCTTAAATATAAAGTTTGGATTATTAATGTGTCAGTGTGCTTGGCTGAATTTGTAACCAAGTGTCGTTCGGCACTTATAGAAGTGAGTGGTGAAGAGATATTCATCCAAAGCTTTCTGTGTTCCAGTGTTAAACAACTTTTCGGCAAGAAGATGGCTTCGCCTATGGAAGAAGGAAGTGCATTTCCACGTGTTGAAGCTGTGATCGACATGGAGTAAATCCCTAATATAGCAGAGATGTGAGCTGTAACCATGTATCCAGAGTGTCGCCACAAATTAAGATAAACGCATGTGTTAATTATGGAATGTTATATGGGTTATGTTAAAATACTAGTGCAGTTTAGAATAGAGATTTTATTTAATGTAAAGTAAGCCTGACGGCATGTGTTTGATTCACTTTGATATTGTTGTATATACGGATAAGAGAGTAATGCATGTTCTTTTTATTTTTATTTTTATTTATGACTAGATAATTGGGATAATGAGGGATTTGTTGGGATTAGATTGTTGTTAATTTATGCATGTTTATTTATTGTAGAATATTCCGATTTTTCCTTGTAAAATAGTGCTAGGAGGATTAGATTGACAAGTTCATCTAAGTTCAAAGTTAAATACTTACTACGTCATTTCATTTTGATCATTTAGAGAGACAGTTATAGCTAATTGCATGACGCGTGGTATTTCAGAAGCTGTACGTAAGGAGCTGGATAACGACGTTGAAAGAATAGGATCTTCGAATTTAGGTTGGAATCTGTTTTTTCACAATGATTTGCACAGGAAACGAACCGGATCTCATAATGCAGAAAGCTAATGTGATTCATAAGAGATATGAGAAATAAGATTGCATGCGGAATGATAAAGTGATTATGCAAGCCGATTGCATGCCTGATTTGTAAAAGAATAATCTGCAGTGGACATGTACCTGCCAAATGTCTTCTGAGAGTATATTGTTATCAGAATTGACGGAATTGATTCCAGACCAAGGAGATGGTTGTGTGCTCATTTGTAAAAGCATGCTAGGAAGGAATGATTATACGTGAGTTTCCGTATAGCCGACGAAAGACGTTATCTCATTGCAAGCTGATATATTGGCCGTGTTTTTATTAGACGGCGCGAATAAGATGATATTTCCGCGTCACAATCTTGGGAGACAGAAACCAAGCCTTAGTACAGTGTTGAGTTCAACATTTCTTTTCAGCTCACAGCCCACTCGGAAATACATGACGGATGACCGCGCCGTTGAGCGCTCAAATGCAGCAGAAGGAGGCAATGTTGCCCATTGCTTTCTACATATTATTGATGGTTATTCATATGTTTTCCCTTACAGGATGATGTTTTGTATTGTTACATGTTACTTGAATACTTTGTCTCGTTGTTTTAATGGGGAACAGCCCGAGTGCTGAGTTTTATTGATGGTCAATCTAGTTCTCACTAGATCCTTTGTGGTGAACCGCGATTCACGTAGAATCTATGTAGTATGTAAGAATTTTTCTCTTTATCCGATGTAAATAGATGTGTTTAGTGTTGCTTATTTGATTTGTTTTAAATATATCGTAGGAAATGCCACTAGTATTTTACATAATTCAGATCATATCCCATTGCGTCTTAGTTTTTCTTTTTCATTGTAACTTTTCTTTATATTGTAATTTTCTTTAACGATAAAATTTTGGCGACTCTCGATTTGAATTAAATTCGTAAGCCGTATCGTTGCGATATTTTCTAGTGTGACTCCATGCGCAATAACTACATATCAGTGTATGCGTATACTTATTACCATATCACATGAACTATGGACAAAAAGAAGATCATTTCTGAAAGTATGCAAGTATTCAATGTTGTGCTTGATACTTTCTTCACTTTGTTTCTTTAAATAATTAACGTTGTCAATGTCCAACTATTTCTGTTATTTTGAGATTTTATAATGCTGTTTTATTATTTGATTTAATTGATTTCAAGTAGAATGATTCGGGGATATTTGTGAATAAATTCATCCTACCTCATATGATTGTTTCTCATTCGAGTTATACCTCCATTTTTTGCCATTTACTTATATTTAAGTGTAGAAATTCGACTTTTATCCTGACCCAATTGACGACCAATCCACTCTCTGCCAAACCCTGAGTTAGTCGGATGTTCATACAGGAATGGAGGCATCGTCCTAGAGGGTATTTACCCCTGGGTACGGTACATTATCAAATTACGAAATCCACGCGAGAAGCCGCGGGTAACTGCTAGTGTGTACATAAAGTTCACCGTAGATCGTACAGCACACAAAATTAACGTCTTTCCCATCACCGTCAACTGCAGGATTGAATACCAACCAAATACGACATTTGAGTTTAGGATCCGGTTCAGAAGTCTTGTATTGTGCGGTTTTTAATTCGTTTGTTGCTTCTTTTCTTTACTTCACGTTTTATTTTGCCACGGCTTCTTTTATTTTGGAACTACAGTCCACATTCGTTTCCGATAACAGGATAGACGGAGAGGTCAAACTGAAAATCACAGCAAATTTGATCGGCTCCACTCAACCGCAATGCAACTGCAACGCACTCCGCTGACACGCAGTACACTGTAGTAGTAGCAGCCGTCTCATTTGGAGCAGACAGGGCCTGCTCCGTGAGTATTTTAGCCCATCAGGCTCATTATGGGCTTTGAGTGCTATTTTTGGATGGTGACATCTTCCCGCTGCTTGACGTTCTGGTGGTGGTGGCCGATTGTAGCTTCCTTTTCATGACTGGGCAGGATATGCCCTGTGCCCCGAAGGGCAATTTAAGAGGAAGAGAAGAAGAAGAAGAAGAAGAAGAAGAAGAAGAAGAAGAAGAAGAAGAAGAAGATTTTTGCTAGTTGCTTTACGTCGCACCGACACAGATAGGGCTTATGGCGACGATGGGAAAAGAAAGGGCTGGGAGTGGAAAGGAAGCGGCCGTGACCTTAATTAAGGTACAGCCCCAGCATTTGCCTGGTGTGAAAATGGGAAACCACGGAAAACAATTTTCAGGGCTGCCGACAGTGGGATTCGAACCTACTATCTCCCGAATACTGGATACTGGCCGCACTTAAGCGACTGCAGCTATCGAGCTCGGTAGAAGAAGATGTTATCAGGACGAAGTGAGAGGAGATGTTGATAGGAGGGGATGTTGTGGTGAGTGGGCAAGGCAGGTCCAGGGCGGTCACCCATCCATACGATGACCACGGTTGATGTTGCTGCACTTCTCGTAGCTACGCTAGTGTTTAGTGCTTCAGGAGAGGAGTGAACTTGTTGCAGTTGGCATTCATGGCAGGGTTAGTTGACAAGACGTTGTCTGGATGGCATGGAGGGAGGTTTGAGGGACGTGAGAAGCCTGATGAGGAGCAGGTTGAGTAATGAGGAGTTATCTTGGCTCAGTGGGGGAGGGATTTGGAGGCCTGATAGAGGGACTGTGTAAGTGTCGTGCTTGTCTATAGTGAGCTCGTATTGCCTTCTTAAGGAAGGGACAACCAGGATAGGAGGCTGCGTGACTGCCTTCGCAGTTCGCGCACCTCGCCTGGGCCCTTGGCACCGTGCAGACAGTGTGGCGGTGGGGACCTCCACATCTGTTACACCGGGTATCATTAGGGCAGGAAGCCGCTGAATAATAGAGCTGAAGGCAGTTATAACACTGAGTCACAAGAGCAGGGCGGGCGGGGGTCGGGTTCGAGTCTCTCTACCGGGAGTGTGCGGTGTTGGTGTAGGGGAGACTTCGGAGCAGGTTTTCTACGCCTACTCCGCGTCTGAGTGTACATGGAACGTGTATCCTTACTCGGTTGCGACATTAAGGGGGTCTCGCTTCCGGGCTCGGTATTAGCATGTAGGAGGGAGGGTGAGGTGTCTGAGTTGGGTGGTAGTGTAATGTCTGTTTGGATTTCTTGTGGTGAGGTTGGTGGGGGAGGAGTGGTGATAGAACTGTCGGAGTTAGGATGGAGAGTGATATTGGTTTGAATGGTTGTATCATCGGTTTCGACATCATCCGCCCAGATTTTGTCGAATACATTATGTAATTCTAGTTGGTCCCTAATCTTCTCATAACTGAACTTGTCACGTGCAAAGATGATGACGTAACCGTTGTCTATTTCTTGGAGGAGCTGGATATGGTGTTGGATAGATGAGGTAGCTACAGATATTAGTTTACGGTGGTCATGTATGGCTTGGAGTAGCTGGAGAGCATCTAGATGCTGTGAGGGAGAAAAAGGTACTATGAATGGAGTAAATCAGTTGGATAGGTTGGTGCGGTACAGAAGGGGAGAGTGGTAGGAGGAGTCTGGTAGTAGGTGCTCAGAATAAGAGGAAAACGAGGAATCTGAGTCAGAGGACATGGCTGTCAGGGAGTGCCGGGGTCCTGGCTACTCGGTCCACCAGGAGGGTCCCGGCAGAGGTGTGCTTGAGAGGACAGGGGGGAGGTGAAGCACTAAACGGTCAAACTCCGAGGAGGACGGGCGTAGGGGCACACGGCGGGCACCAGCCGTACCAGGTGTAGTTTTGTCGGATCGCGCCGAGACAAGGCACAAACAGGTACCCACAGAGTGCAGACAAAATTGCTCTTTTCCTCGAGGAAGTTCTTCACCGTGCTGGGCTGGTCATGTAGCTGCTTGAAGAGCCGGTGGTAATATGGCAGACCGCAGAAAGTATGCTCCCAGAGTATATCTGGGAAGACGGACCGCGTAGGAAACTTGGCAGGCTCGACGCTGATTGGCTGGCTGTGGAGTGCGAGTGGGGGCTCGCGGCGAAGGCAGGGCGAGTGCGTAAGGCTGGCTCTTGGCGGGCGACGACGGTGAGCTGGCGGTTGGCAGGGTGCTAGCTCGGACTGACGTCTGCTCAGGTCAGGCGCTGGCTCTCGAATGCACTGTACTCATTGAAGCAGGCTTCGTATGTTCGAGCCTTTCAAAGCCCATTGCAGTCTACTGCCGAAGCAGCTCATGGGCTGGGCCTCTCTGCAGGACTCTGACCGTTACTTCCTTGCCACACCCAGGCTTTCTCTATCCCATTGTCACCTATCTGTGTCGGTGCACCGTAAAGCAGTTGCCTTTCTTCCGCAGAAAAGAAACATCTACAAATATGTGTTGTTCTTCTGATGAAGAAGAAATATTAGCTTGAACTGTTTTTATGAGAATGGATAAGGACCGGTGGACTACGAAATAAATTTGCAACGGGAACAATTAGGCGAATGTCAAAGATCATGTCGAGAATTACCGTTTGAGTTCAATGTACGTCCTATCTCCATCCACTTTTCTACCTTCTAGTAGGCATTTTTGTAGACAACATATTTTCGGTCACATCAAAATGCTTTTTTCACCTTGGCGGTCAGTACGTCCGTCTCCATGTCAAAAACAAAATAAAAAACGCAATGCACTACGTAGGAAACAGACTCGAAACTCTACTGATCGCTGCCGATTACATCCTGCGTGAGATCGTTGTCGCAGACCGATTTATGTTTGACGTAGACGAAGCCGTGTTACGAAATACTGTGCAGCCCCCAGCCCACTGCGGGCAGAGTTCGCAGAACGTGGTCGCAGCTCGCAGCAGGTCTCGTGCAGCGTGGTGTAAGCGAACAAATGTGTGGACACGACCTGACAGCAGGTTCCTGTATCTTTCATACCAGGGGTCCCACTTCATCCCATCATATGGTGATACAACAACCTCCGGACTAACTTGTACCCTGCTGACAAGAGAATCCATTGCCTCGAGTGCTTGGTGATGCACTCCTACCCGGCTATCATCGTGTACAATCTAGTACCTCGTTAGTGGCTTTGTGACGTGTGGTGAGAATTAATACCCACGTGGGACGATGGCTTCTGTACCTCATTGCGAGGAGGTGGTTCTGGATTTTATGGCTGCTCACAATGATTTGTTATCCAGCACTGAATTAGTGAGTAATGTGTTGCACTGTGATCCGTCTATCAGCTTTTACCTTCCAAGCCAGTCGACGGTGACCCCTGTAAATGACACATTATGTTTCACGGCAGTTAACCTTGGCGATTGTGGTTTTTTCCGATTATACGAACTCGGTGGGCACGGTGGTCCATTACCTACACGACTTCAGAGATGGAATATACCAGACAGTTTAGCCGCGATCAAACGCACTGAGATCTCGTGTCCTACCCGTCCTCTGCTTATCTGTTACTCATGTGACCAGTACGAGTTCTGACGACATAGCAGTCATGTACCACGCCGAACTATTATATTGCATACCCGGCTCCATGGCTAAATGGTTAGCGTGCTGGCCTTTGGTCACAGGAGTTCCGGGTTCGATTCCAGGCAGGGTCGAGAATTTTAACCATAATTGGTTAATTCCCCTGGCACGGGGACTGGGGGCATGTGTCGTCTTCATCGTCATCTCATCCTCATCACGATGCGCAGGTTGTCTACGGGAGTCAAGTCGGAAGAGCTACACCTGGCGAACCGAATTCCTCGGACACATCCCGACACTAAAATCTATACGCCATTTTTATTACATTACAGCACTATTTGCATGAGGTTCAATCACGGCATTTTTGCAAACCATCTCTACCTGATAGGAGTCTTAGACTCGTCTTAGTGTTCCTGTGACCGTCGAGCAATCGCTGACCTCAACAACATATTCTTCTCATACCATCTTTATAACGTGCAGCGGAAAAAAATAATAACAATATTTTCAATCAACTTCTAACTACCACTCAACATACAGTGCATTTTATCATCCCAGCAACCAGAGGTGCATAAAGCGGTCGCCATATTCTTAAAAGAAACCGATTTAAGACTATAAAGTTTGACGTGCTACAACATCGGAAAAAACTAAACTTACTACAGTTGTAGTGTTTACATTTCTTCCTTTTCTCTGTGTATGTGTGTGTGTGTGTGTGTGTGTGTGTGTGTGTGTGTGTGTGTGTGTGTGTCCGCCTCTGTGGTGTAGTGGTTAGCGTGATTAGCTGCCACCCCCGGAGGTCCGTGTTCGATTCCCGGCTCTGCCACGAAATTTGAAAAGTGGTACGAGGGCTGGAACGGGGTCCACTCAGCCTCGGGAGGTCAAATGAGTAGAGGTGGGTTCGATTCCCACCTCAGCCATCCTCGAAGTGGTTTTCCGTGGTTTCCTACTTCACCTCCAGGCGAATGCCGGGATGGTACCTAACTTAAGGCCACGGCCGCTTCCTTCCCTCATCCTTGCCTATCACTTCCAATCTTCCCATCCCCCTACAAGGCCCCTGTTCACCATAGCAGGTGAGGCCGCCTGGGCGAGGTACTGGTCATACTCCCCAGTTGTATCCCCCGACCAAGAGTCTAAAGCTCCAGGACACTGCCCTTGAGGTGGTAGAGGTGGGATCCCGCGCTGAGTCCGAGGGAAAAGCCGAACCTGGAGGGCAAACAGATGATGATGATGATGATGATGATGATGATGATGATGATGTGTGTGTGAGTATTTTGTAAGGACTCAGAACTATTAAACCTACGAAATCCAAGTACAATATTATAGAAAATTCATACTTGTGTATGTATTCTAAGTGTATATTTACTGTTTATACTTGTAATCCAGTGTATTTGTTGCTGGCTGTTTGCTTTGGTACCTAAAGCCGATAATGAAAAAAAAAAACTATTACATTCGACGAGCCAACCAAGGCACCATTTTGCCTAAACGGTAGCTATCTCTCCCCGTGGTGTAGGGGTAGCGTGCCTGCCTCTTACCCGGAGGCCACGGGTTCGATTCCCGGCCATGTCAGGGACTTTTACCTGGACCTGTGGCCTACGTGATTAGAATTGAGGAGCTATCTGACTGTGAGATAGAGGTCCCTGTCTAGAAAGCGAAGAATAACGGCCGAGAGGATTCGTCGTGCTGACCACACGACACCTCGTAATCTGCAGGTCTTCGGGCTGAGCAGCAGTCGCTTGGTAGGCCAAGGTCCTTCAAGAGCTGTAGTGCCTGGGGGTTTGGTTGGGTTTGGTAGCTATCTGTCATTCAATTGCGTTTGTCATTATTACTACTATTACTATTCTAGTCAAAATGAACAAGTTAGCTCAGTGCGTTGCGGCACAATCAGTTATGGCTGGTAGATCTGTACTTGGGAGACAGATGGGTTCAAATTCCCCGTCGGCCATCCTAGAAATAGTTTTCCGGTTTTCCTATTTCAGCTCCAGATAAATACCGTGATGGTAACTTTCTCAAGGCCACGGCCGCTTCCTTTCCACTTCTAGCCCGTACAATTACAAATACATCCTCAGAAAACACCCTCGCACAGCAGCAAATGTACCTCATCCTAATGCGATGTTCTCGAATATTCCTCGTACTAAAAAGCCATACGCTGGAAGTAAAAAATAAAAGTTATGGTTGAAAAATAGTATTTGCCCTACCAGTGGTTAGAATGCACAGGGAGAGAGAGAGAGAGTGAGAGTGAGAGAGAAACTTTTAATGTATAAATACAAGGACACCGGGCGAGTTGGCCGTGCGCGTAGGGGCGCGCGGCTGTGAGCTTGCATCCGGGAGATAGTAGGTTCGTATCCCACTATCGGCAGCCCTGAAAATGGTTTTCCGTGGTTTCCCATTTTCACACCAGGCAAATGCTGGGGCTGTACCTTAATTAAGGCCACGGCCGCTTCCTTCCAACTCTTAGGTCTTTCCTATCCCATCGTCGCCATAAGACCTATCTGTGTCGGCGCGACGTAAAGCCCCTAGCAAAAAAAATACAAGGACATTGTTTTATCTCTTCGTGGTATTGTGGCTCGCCAGGTCGCCCGAGCTGCGAGCCTGTCTCCCGCCAAACACATTGCCATGATGCGGTTCTCGGCGCCACCAACTCCCCTTCCTTGCAGTCAGCTGAGAGCTTTATCAGTGTAAGGTTCAGTTTAGTCAGGTGTTCACGTGCTTAGTGCTCAGTTGTTCTTCCAATGCCATTTTCATTATGTTAACGCGTGTATATATTTAATTTCCGACAAAAGAGTAGCGTTACAAAAATGTTGCAAAGTTTGGGTTGGGAAGAATTGAGAGAAAGAAGAAGAGCTGCTCGACTAAGTGGTATGTTCCGAGCTGTCAGCGGAGAGATGGCGTGGAATGACATTAGTAGACGAATAAGTTTGAGTGGCGTTTATAAAAGTAGGAAAGATCACAATATGAAGATAAAGTTGGAATTCAAGAGGACAAACTGGGGCAAATATTCATTTATAGGAAGGGGAGTTAGGGATTGGAATAACTTACCAAGGGAGACGTTCAATAAATTTCCAATTTCTTTGAAATCATTTAGGAAAAGGCTGGGAAAGCAACAGATAGGGAATCTGCCACCTGGGCGACTGCCCTAAATGCAGATCAGTATTCATTCATTCATTCATACTCCATAAAGTACAGTACGAGAACACTTTATGACTCAGTGCCGGGCGATTGCTGGCAAAGTGCTTGGCGGGTGACAGGCCCGACGAGCGGACAAGAGGCAAACCGCGCAATAGATACAATAATGTCCCTGTAGATCTATTTTTTCAGGCTCTGAAGCCACTGATGGTGATGTCAAACAAGTGGGCCTGGTTGAGCTTCAGATGATCCGTAAATTCAACAAGGAATTTGGGAATCATCCCCCAGTGCACACTGATATCGTCCAGATGATACTTTTTTTTTGCAGTAGGCACGGAGCTGGTAGATAGTTCTCATTTTAGCATCAAGTTCATCTGGCTGACGGATGTGGCACTCAAAGCGTATTGTACGGTCTAAATTAGTCAATGCTAGCTGTTAGGTTGAAAGGCTACCATATCGATACGTATAGTACTACCATTAGAGGTTCTTTAATACTTCCACCGTAGGGAGGGGCACGCAGAACGTGTGCGGTGTTTTGTGCTCTCTGTGGATAAAACAATATTTAATGTCAGTGACTTCAACAGGACTGAACCCGCTATCTTCGGAATACAGTCGAACCTCGGTATATCGAACCTCCATTATTCGAATTTGCAATACCTTCAAATACTTTCATTTTCTCTTACGTCTGTTCTATTCTCCACGTGTATTTATTTCTCTTACTCAAAATTCGATTACACGAAATTCTCCATTTCTCGAAGGAAACGTTTCCTCCATAGACGCTGAAAATATTCTGGAACTGGAATTTTGTACAACATTAACAGTGCAATACAGCATTTAAGGTAGTGTGTTAGTGTTCCTTAACGTACTACAGTATATCTTCCCATCAGACTTCAGTATGTTTACGTAGCGGCTTATTTACCCACCCCTCGTGCGTTGATCATAGGCAGTTAGAACTGTTTGAATCCTCTCCTGAATCGTCACTAGACTAGTCGTTAAATTCACTGACTATTCTTCGATCCTACTTACAGAGTCAGTTGAGAGTGAAAAACAGAGGAAACTAGTGATTTTTTTTTTCCCAAGGCGTTAACTGAGGTGTGTTTCATACTTCTTCTTCTGTTTACCCTCCAGAGTTGGCTTTTCCTTCGGACTTAGCGAGGGATCCCAAGTCTACCGCCTCAAGGGCAGTGTCCTGGAGCTTCAGACTCTGGGTCGGGGGATAAAACTGGGGAGGATGACTAGTACCTCGTCCAGGCGGCCTCACCTGCTATGCTGTACAAGGGCCTTGTGGGGGGATGGGAAGATTGGAAGGTATAGAGACAAGGAAGTGGGAAGGAAGCGTATCATCCCGGCATTTGCCTGGAGGAGAAGTGGAAAACCACGGAAAACCACTTCCAGGATGGCTGAGGTGGGAATCGAACCCACCTCTACTCAGTTGACCTCCCGAGGCTGAGTGGACCCCGTTCCAGCCCTCATACCACTTTTGAAATTTCGTGGCAGAGCCGGGAATCGAACCTGGGCCTCCGGGGTGGCAGTTAATCACAGTAACCACTACACCACAGAGGCGGACAACTAAAATGTTTTAATTCCTCCCCTGAAGGGGGAGGCGGGCCTTTTAAGATCGGGAGATTTGTGACGGCGAAGGAAATGCTCTGAGAAGGTGAGGGGGTTCGCGGTCATGGTCTGTACTAGGAACTGTCCTGGCATTCGCCTTAGTGCAGGAGAATGGGAAACCACGGACAACCATTCTCAGGACAGCTGACGGTTGGGGCTAACCGTGATGTCCAGCCCTGTCCCGTTTCCCGAATGCAGAGGCGTTTAGCCACGGTAGAGCTGTGGCCACCCCTCCTCTGTCTCGGTTGGCCGGTCAGAGTGCAGAGCTGTTGGACCACGGACCAGCCGTGGCCACTTGAGGACCGAAACCAACTCTGTATCTACCGACCATGTTTCATGTTCTTCTGCTGTGTGTATTCCGTCGTCAACGATTTGCTACAGTAAGTGTTGTAATTAAAAAGACAAAATACTTCGAGTTGGTTCTTATAAGTTATGGTTAAATAACACTTATGACAGTTATGACAGTTAAACGCGATTAAATTACGTGCAAACGTCAAAGGCGGGAATTCCGTATATCTCGAAATTTCGGTAACTTCAAATAATATTCAGCTCCTGAGGTAATTCGAGATATCGAGGATCGACTGTATAAGGCGATACTAAGCTCGACAGACTCCTCAGCGTAGAGGATATAAAATATCAACATGCTAAGCTAATATTGACAATGTCTCAAACTCTATTCAAATCAGGAAACACAACGTTATACCTGCTTCATCCCCTTACAAACAACCCGCCAAGTGCTAAATAACTCTCCATATACTGGGGGCCGTTATCTTCAGCTCTGTTGACATTTCTCACGCAGCCCTTGCCGTACGGATTTGGTCTTAAAGCCAAAGAGCGGTTACATATTTCTCTGACTCAACAATTTAGAAATCACTAGACTGACCCCGTCAACATTCAATGGATGGTATATTCGTTAAATTTATTTTTGAAAGTTTGTAAAAATAAAAGGTTTAACCGTAATGATAGAAATAATTTATAGGCCCTAATGGTTTTCTGTAAATGATAAATAACACATATCATATCCATTGCTTTCAATGTCTTTTTCAAACACGTTATGTACTACATTGATGGAAGGATGGCCTTTAGGTACTGTCTTTGATTTTTTTACTATCGAAGGAACGTACTCGTGAAATTGTAACATATAAATGACCATGACTCAAATACAGACTGGGGTAGATGGATACGAACACAATCTCAAGGTTATTCTAATAATAATAATGTTATTTGCTTTACGTCCCACTAACTACTTTTACGGTCTTCGGAGACGCCGAGGTGCCGGAATTTAGTCCCGCAGGACTTCTTTTACGTGCCAGTAAATCTACCGACACGAACCCGTCGTATTTGAGCACCTTCAAATACCACCGGACTGAGTCAGGATCGAACCTGCCAAGTTGGGGTTAGAAGGCCAGCGCCTTAACCGTCTGAGCCACTCAGCCCGGCAGGGGTTATTCTTGCGCCTTGTTAATTAACATACAAAATACAGGACAAATATCAAATTGTCATCTTTCGAACGATAAAGGAAGTGTTGTGTCTGATGGTGTTGAAATCATTATTGGAATCTAAATTCTTTGACCTATCCTTTGACCAATTATAATTTAATGTCTAGACAGTTATCAGACCTATCTCGTGTAATTTATCGTTCCCATTTGAAAGGACTGGAAAAGCTTCCTTTTTTGAATACAATTGCAACACCAGTACTTTTTAATGTGAAGATATGTGGAAGCAAACGATTACTTTCCAAGCTGTTTAAATTATACACGAAAATAAAGGAGTTCTTTTCCTTCTTCCGTTATTAAATTAATAACGCTGATGTATGTCTTTGATGTTCCAGATATAAGGTTTATAACTACAGCATTGACTTCATCGTAGTTTTCATTTCTGGGGACAAGAACAGATAATTTAGAAAAAAAGTCATCGTGATGAATGATCTGAAGATTTGAATTATCTTCCAAACATTTCCGAAATAATTTATTCTGCTATTATATTGGATGGTAAATGTATAACTGTAGAAATTTATGAAGATTCGTTATTTAAATTATTCTAATATCCATTAGCAGCCTGAAGTAAGAAATCAGAGAATTCTAAGTCATCCGTTTTTTACGCGTGTTTTTGAACAACTGAAATACCTTCAATACTTATCTTCTTATCTTAATCTGTTTTCCCTCCAGGGTTGGCTTTTTCCTCGGACTCAGCGGACTTTGGGTCGCTGGATACAAATGGGGAGAATGACCAGTACCTCGCCCAGGTGGCCTCGCCTGCTATGCTGAGCAGGGGCCTTGCGGGGGGATGGGAAGATTGGAAGGGATAGACAAGGAAGAGGGAAGGAAGCGGCCGTGGCCTTAAGTGAGGTACCATCCCGGCATTCGCCTGGAGGAGAAGTGGGAAACCACGGAAAACCACTTCCAGGATGGCTGAGGTGGGAATCGAACCCACCTCTACTCAGTTGACCTCCCGAGGCTGAGTGGAGCCCGTTCCAGCCCTCGTACCACTTTTCAAATTTCGTGGCAGAGCCGGCAATCGAACCTGGACCTCCGGGGGTGGCAGCTAATCACGCTAACCACTACACCACAGAGGCGGACTTCAATACTTATACAGTTTTGAATTATTATTTGTTCAGAGGCATGTAGATCTGTATTAAAAAAAGTAAACTCGTGTCCTCATCCCGAGGTGGTGCAACTCTTTTCTGGCACACCCCCATTGGAGGTGAGCTGCATGTACCATTTCAACCACATACCAGTCCTCCTGCCATTGTTAAATTTCTGGTAGTACCGGGAATCTAACCCAGGCCACCGAGGACGGCAGCTAATTACACTAACCGTTACGCTACGGAGGCGGACAAGGTCTGTTTTAAAACTGATCCAAATAAGATTACTTTTCCCCAAAACAAATTGTGCACAGTGTCTCTGACAAGTCTATCAACGCACAGTAATGCATATATGTTAGGTATGAGATATTCACCCCATATCACTAGTCAAGCAAATTTGTTGTCAGATGCAGATTTGCTATTGATTTTTAAATGATGATGATGATACTTATTGTTTAAAGCGGCCTAACATATAAGGTCAACGGCTCTTGATTTTCAAAGATAACACAGCAGTTCCATGTATTTGTTATGGTACATTGAATTTACTATACATTGTACGACCACTTGGTAGCAGTAGACTATAGTAGGATGCCTGTCCGCACCAGTGGTATAACTTTCATCATCATCATCATCATCATCATCATCATCATCAACTGTTTACCCTCCAGGGTCGGCTTTTCCCTCGGACTCAGCGAGGATCCCACCTCTACCACCTCAAGGGCAGTGTCCTGGAGCTTCAGACGCTTGGTCGGGGATACAACTGGGGAGAATGAACAGTACCTCGCCCAGGCGGCCTCACCTGCTATGCTGAACAGGGGCCTAGTGGAGGGATGGGAAGATTGGAAGGGATAGGCAAGGAAGAGGGAAGGAAGCGGCCGTGGCGTTATGTTAGGTACCATCCCGGCATTCGCCTGGAGGAGAAGTGGGAAACCACGGAAAACCACTTCCAGGATGGCTGAGGTGGGAATCGAACCCACCTCTACTCAGTTAACCTCCCGAGGCTGAGTGGACCCCGTTCCAGCCCTCATACCCCTTTTCAAATTTCGTGGCAGAGCCGGGAATCGAACCCGGGCCTCCGGGGGTGGCAGCTAATCACGCTAACCACTACACCACAGAGGCGGACATAACTTTCATCCCAATATTAAAACATTTTTGTCAGACATCGGTGCACATCGGGCGCCGAATTTTGCTGCATATTAGAAGGAGTTAGTTTGGAAAATAAATAGAATGGGGACGATATTCTAAAACGTTATAAATAAATTGCAAACATTGTTCCCGATACCGTAATAATAATGTTATTGGCTTTACATTCCACTAACTACTTTTACTGTTTGTTGAGACACCAAGGTACCGGAATTTAGTCCCGCAGGAGTTCTTTAACGTGCCAGTAAATCTACCGACAAGAGTCTGACGTATTTGAGCACCTTCAAATACCACCGGACGGAGCCAGGATCGAACCTGCCAAGTTGGGGTCAGAGGGCCAGTCTATGGATTTTAAGGGTTCATTCTCAATAATAAAAAAGCGTCGCCTAGACAACAACTTCACCTGCAATACATATCACCACTTACGTAGGTACGGTTCTGAGCAATTATTTACTTTGAATAATAACTAAATTTATTAAACTTTTCATTTACCGAGCTCGATAGCTGCAGTCGCTTAAGTATCCAATAACCGGGAGATAGTGGGTTCGAGCACCACTGTCGGCAGCCCTGAAGATGGTTTTCTGTGGTTTTCCATTTTCACACCAGGCGAATGCCGGGGCTGTACCTTAATCAAGGCCACGGCCGCTTCCTTCAACTTCCTAGCCCTTTCCTTTCCCATCGTCATAAGACCTATCTTTGTCGGTGCGACGTAAAGCAAATAGCAAAAAAAGAAAATCTTTTCATTTAGTTAAATAAGAACAAACAATCGCTTTAAAATCGATTCCAGAAACCAAGAAAATAATAAATCTAATTTAACCTTTTTCCCTAAGAAACTATATATGTACTGTCTTTGTTTCTTGGTTCCTAAAGGTCACACCAGTCATCGTAAGTCTTACAGTGTGTCTTGAATGACAGCCATCTTACGTCCAAGAAGGTCCTACAAAAGTACTATAAGTTTCCTTAGAAAAACAAGGTCGAAAATATGTTTTGAATCCTCTCAATGACGAAAATAAACGCTCGAATAAACTGTTGGATACCGGTCTGCAAAGGTGCAAACGTAAACTTTTGTCTTATATTATAATAATAATAATAATAATAATAATAATAATAATAATAATAATAATAATAATAATAATAATAATACCGAGCTCGATAGCTGCAGTCGCTTAGGTGCGGCCAGTATCCAGTTTTCGGGAGATAGTAGGTTCGAACCCCACTGTCGGCAGCCCTGAAGATGGTTTTCCGTGGTTTCCCATTTTCACACCAGGCGAATGCTGGGGCTGTACCTTAATTAAGGCTACTGCCGCTTCCTTCCCACTCCTAGCCCTTTCCTGTCCCATCGTCGCCATAGGACCTATTTGTGTTGGTGCGACGTAAAGCAACTAGCATAATAATAATAATAATAATAATAATAATAATTTTTTCGTCTAGCTATTGATGGCTTAGTGTGGCCCTTGTAAGGCAAAACCTCCGATGAGGTTGGGCATAGAAAACTGCGTGCTGTTGTGGTGCAAGGTAGTGTTGTATGCGGTATATGAATTGCAGAGAATGTCCTCATATTGGTATGCATTTTCCAAACCTCCTTTTTGTCGAACGAAAATGCGTAAAGCAGACGTAAACTTCCTTTGAATCAATATGATATCTAGAGTAACAGAAAGGAAGTCACGAACGTAAATTCTGCGATGCATGTCACGCGATAATTTAGTCAGTATTAATTGAAGTGAACACGTTGTTTAATTAATTGATCATTCCTTAAGGTACTCTAATAAGCGTGTGTATCATGAGTGCGAATACTATGCTAAATTTATTGCATATGATATAATCAACTTCTTAACCATGTGAAAATATTGCCGCCCCTCCAAAAAAAAACTGTGAGTAGTGTAAAATTACAGCACCTCGGCACCTCCAAAAAACAGTAAAGATAGTTTATGGAACGTAAAACTAATAACATTATTATCGTATTCCATTGTGCCGGAAATTCGATCAAAGTTCTGTCATAAATGTAGGAAAGCAGGATACTTATTGTTATATCTGAAATGATTAATAGAGACTGTCATAGCTGATCATAGAAGGCAAGATATTAAGATTTGCTTAGGACTGCATAGTTCCACAATGTTAATTGAGATCACCACCATGGCTAGTACTAAAGAGGACCTTTATGGAAATACAGTACACCTGGCTCTGACCTGGTGTTAGAAGGATCAGCCACTGAATTACTTCAACATTGCCCAGGGTACGCCCGATTGTAATTATTTTTTCTCGTGTGGTAAAAACAATCTCCATGGAGGCTCCTTCTTAGTCTGGGAAGATCTTCACTTTAAGGATACCAAGAAAGAATTCGCATGAAGTTGTGGAAGAAGAAATTGAATGATCCAGAAATGCAGGCCAGGGAAGAACTAGCCCCAGAAGGAGACCTCCCTTACACCATCTGGAGGTAATGTAACTTAACAGGCTCCGAACCGGTGTTTCAAGATGCAAGCCAAACCTTCGAAATTGGGGACTACTCTCGGCAGGAAGCAGCACACAGTGTCAGTGTGGGGCCATTCAGGACCAAGCACATCTTCCGGTTTGTGGGAGACGTAGTGAACACCACACAGCCCAGGCATGACATATTGGAAGTAAATGACAAGGCCATTTCGGCCGCTAAATTTTGGAAACTTTGCATCTAACACGGAATATAGGTAAGTAAGTAAGTAAGTAAGTAAGTAAGTAAGTAAGTAAGTAAGTAAGCAAGTAAGCAAGCAAGCAAGTAAGTAAGTAAGTAAGTAAGTCAGGATAGAAGGGAAACGTGGACGTGGAAGGATAAAGGCCACCACACATAGAAAGCTAAGCTAAGCTACGCTTACCTAAGCAATGCCAAGCTAAATTTTACAGATCGCCAAGGAGGCGATTTTCATTGTTATAGCTGGCTTCGCGCATGAGCATAATTACTTTATTGCCCGGCGTCTAGCAAACTGTCCTTTCATATGTGTAGCTTTCGTCAATAACCTCAATACAGTAGCTTTTTTTTTTTTTGTTATCACGGAAGACAGACCCAAGGAAAAAAGACTGATTGAAGAAATACAAACATATATTTGTCTGTCAAATTATTAAAGAGGTGTAATCTTGAAAGGTGACTGTTGGCAGGAAAAAAATGAAACTCTGGAAATTGATTGCACGTGTCATTTATCGCTTTTACATACAATTTTACCCTACTTTCTATAATTTGGAGTACTTCATTTTTTCTTAAGGCGGAGATAAAAATGTAGTTTTACCTAATGCATGGATTTTCACGAAACTTTGTGGGAATGCCACCTACATAAAAGTAGAGATTTCACGAACATTTCATTCATATACAATTAATAGTTTTTCAAAAATAACTTTTTGAATTTTTTATTCCATTATTTTATGAAATTTAATTAACATGTTAATATAAATTCGTAATTCGGTAGACAATATTTCTTTTAAAAGCACTACGTATCGATTTTTCTACACATAATTTATATAAGTAGATATATCGTACTAAAGTTTGTGTAATTTTTACGTTCTAGAATTTTGGATTTAACTATCCCTGCTACTTGAAAAATTCTCCAGTCACACATTCCAAACGCAAGTTTCTTAACATAGCTGTGATACATAGCAAGGCAAAGCAAAGCAAAGCAAAGCAAAGTCACCTCCGTACAGGCCATGAAGGCTCTTGGAGGAGTGGAAGGTAAAGGCTTCCACCATTGTTAACCTCGGCACGTGATGGGGTAGAGTAGTTAGCTCTACGCCCGGTCGCCTTTGCCACCAATAATTAACCTGGTACTAAGTTTTGGTGTAGGATGAGTGAACCTCAGGGCCATATGCACCTCCGGAAGTGGAAATCTAATTTTTTAAATTTTACGACTTCCTGACGTGGATTCGAACCCACATCCTTCCAGGCGAACCGAGCACGTCTTTACCGCCTCGGCCAGGCAGCCCCTAGCTGTGATACATATACCATAGCCCTAAAAATTTTGTTACATTTGGTAGAATATTACGGGCGAAAAATGGGATTTAAATGTAAAATTACAATTAGAAAACAAAGCCTTATTACAGTGATGAATTGTTTGAATTCAGCGGAATAACTTCGTAACAAGAAAAAAGAAACTCAATCCTTTCCATTTCAGTCATTAAAAAAGTTTCGCCTAAATGATCAAAATATCGATTTATATCTCCGAAGTGTCACCTTAATATCATCCTCAGTAACAGAGGGAAGTTCATGAAGCTGTTCCTGATTTAGACGAAAGTGATATTTAGTTCTTCATCATTTCCATGCAATGCTTGAATCAAATGATGGAATTCACCATTAATTATCCTTCCTTCCATTTTAGGTATACAGAATCACCTCCTCTTTGTCTTTCTTCGTTTTCCATGACAGCTGACAATAAAAAAATGTCTCCTCTTCAATTAATCCGCCATCTTTAAGCGACTACCTCGCATAGTTTAGGTTAGCATTCCACTCGTGACATAGCACAACATGGGCTTGGCATAGCGTAGCTTAGCGTAGCTTAGCGTAGCTTATCTTAGCTTTCTGTGTGTTGCGTCCTTAAGATTAATTTGGAATCACCGACAGTAATTCGAGATCCACGATACGTCATCTCTGATACGGGTTGAACCAAATAGGAATAATTACTTCATGATGACTGCCAACATTTCGTGAGAAGACAACAGAAGAAGGAGAAGAGGAAGAAGAAGAAGAGGAAGTTTACCTTCTGGTATCCCTTAAGTATGTGCAAAATTTCGCTCGTGTACGGTATAAAATATTTTTTTTAAAAGTGTGTTAAAAATCTCTGGGGTAATGAGAGGATTTTCCAATTGTCAGTTACCTCCCTGCAGATGAACTACTCGCTCTGCTATGATTATTATGTACGTGTTTTCTAGTTATATACAGATTTCAATCTCTTCTCGTGAAGCATTTGATTTATTAACCTAATACCCATGTAATGGCCATTCAATGCAGGCTAAGAGGCGAGCCGTTGCGTTGAAGTGGAAAAGCAATCAGGGGATCATTTGTCTAGTCTGGCCAACAGCCTTCGTCATGCTCTGGTGATTTGTCTTTTAGAAGAGTTGCCCCAAACCACCTGCATTCAGTCCAGGTTGAGCGCAGCTGTGCGTTAAGATATATTCTCTTAATAAATAAGAGCGTTAGTTTATTATATTCCTCTTCTATGACTTTCTACTTAGAAGGAACTGTATCTGTTATCTGTTAAATAATAATAATAATAATAATAATAATAATAATAATAATAATAATAATAATAATAATAATAATAATAATAATAATAATAATAATAAGAAGAAGAAGAAGAAGAAGAAGAATGTCCGCCTCTGTGGTGTAGTGGTTAGTGTGATTAGCTGCCACCCCCGGAGGCCCGGGTTCGATTCCCGGCTCTGCCACGAAATTTGAAAAGTGGTACGAGGGCTGGAACGGGGTCCACTCAGCCTCGGGAGTTCAACTGAGTAGAGGGGGGTTCGATTCCCTCCTCAGCCATCCTGGAAGTGGTTTTCTGTGGTTTCCCACTTCTCCTCCAGGCAAATGCCGGGATGGTACCTAACTTAAGGCCACGGCCGCTTCCTTCCCTCTTCCTTGTCTATCCCTTCCAATCTTCCCATCCCCCCGCAAGGCCCCTGTTTAGCATAGCAGGTGAGGCCGCCTGGGCGAGGTACTGGTCATCCTCCCCTGTTTTACCCCCTACCCGGAGTCTGAAGCTCCAGGACACTGCCCTTGAGGCGGTAGAGGTGGGATCCCTCGCTGTGTCCGAGGGAAAATACGACCCTGGAGGGTAAGGAGATTAATAATAATAATAATAATAATAATAATAATAATAATAATAATAATAATAATAATAACAGCGTTATTCACTTTTCATACAATTTATGGTTTTAGGGATGCCATAGTACCGGATTTTTATCCCGCAGGAGTTCTTCTATGTGTCAGTAAATCTACCAACAAGAAGCTGGGGTATTTGAACCTGGCTGTGAGTTTGGTGTAGAGATTAAGAATGTAATAAGTAGGGTTCGAAATTTTATGACCTAAAGAGGTATAAAATATGCAAGCAAATATGCCTAAAATTAGGTAAAATATGACTTAAGCAACTTAGGGATATTTAACAAGTGGCCTATTAGAGTATCACTAACATTAAACGAGTTAAAGAGTGATAAGCGATAACACAGCAGACACATTTAATCATATAAATTGACACAGCTAGGGTACGTAAATTTAAGAAATATACATTCATTCAGTATCGTAGCCCTGAGGTCAGTTCTCATTCTGGTTTCCTAAAAAGTAACCAAAAATGAAGTAGTAGCACGCTTTTTGGTATCTGTCGGCGTATCTTTGTACCGCATTTCTTTCTCAGGATCATGTCTTCTAAACCTGCTACCTATCTGTAACGGGAAAAGAAACAAAAATACATCCATTACAGTATTTTGAAATCCTGTGTTTGTAAATCGACGCAGATAACGTGTAACTTGTTAAAAACGGTGCCTGGTTTAAACAAAAATGCTCAAAATATAACCAAACACGACCGTATATCACTAAAATGCTCAAAATATAACCAAGCAGGACCTTATATCACTAAAATTCTCAAAATATAACGAAACATGACCTTATCACTAAAATTCTCAAAATATAACCAAACACGACCGTATATCACTAAAATGAGCAAAATATAACCAAACACGACCTTATATCATTAAAATTCTCAAAATGTAACGAAACACGACCGTATATCACTAAAATGCTCAAAATATAACCAAACACGACCTTATATCACTAAAATTCTCAAAATATAACGAAACACGACCGTATATCACTAAAATGCTCCAAGCACGACCTTATATCACTAAAATTCTCAAAATATAACGAAACACGACCTTATATCACTAAAATTCTCAAAATATAACCAAACACGACCGTATATCACTAAAATGAGCAAAATATAACCAAACACGACCTTATATCATTAAAATTCTCAAAATGTAACGAAACACGACCGCATATCACTAAAATGCTCAAAATATAACCAAGCACGACCTTATATCACTAAAATTCTCAAAATATAACGAAACACGACCTTATATCACTAAAATTCTCAAAATATAACCAAACACGACCGTATATCACTAAAATGCTCAAAATATAACCAAGCACGACCTTATATCATTAAAATTCTCAAAATGTAACGAAACACGACCGTATATCACTAAAATGCTCAAAATATAACCAAACACGACCTTATATCACTAAAATTCTCAAAATATAACGAAACACGACCGTATATCACTAAAATGCTCAAAATATAACCAAGCACGACCTTATATCACTAAAATTCTCAAAATATAACGAAACACGACCTTATATCACTAAAATTCTCAAAATATAACCAAACACGACCGTATATCACTAAAATGAGCAAAATATAACCAAACACGACCTTATATCACTAAAATTATCAAAATATAACCAAACACGACCGTATATCACTAAAATGCTCAAAATATAACCAAGCACGACCTTATATCACTAAAATTCTCAAAATATAACGAAACACGACCTTATATCACTAAAATTCTCAAAATATAACCAAACACGACCTTATATCATTAAAATTCTCAAAATATAACGAAACACGACCGTATATCACTAAAATGGGCAAAATATAACCAAACACGACCTTATATCACTAAAATTCTCCAAATATAACCAAACACGACCGTATATCACTAAAATGAGCAAAATATAACCAAACACGACCTTATATCACTAAAATGAACAAAATGTGACCAAACACGACCGTATATCACTAAAATGAGCAAAATATGACCAAACACGACCTTATAATCACTAAAATGAGGAAAATATGACCAAAGCAATAAAAATGGCCGAAATATGCATTTATATGCAACATAAAATAACTATAAACGTGATCAGGGGCCCTTCATTCACACTTATTTCTCAGATTTCGGGTAGAATTACCTCGGGAATGAAATATGATTTTTCCTTAACATCCGAACCTTAGTAATACCAAATAATATTGTTATCTGCAATATTAAGCACTGAGGTGTGACTTGTGAGGTTTGAATCCACTATCTCTCGATTTCAAGTCCACTGCTACGTGACCCAAACTGCGTGGCCTACTTGCTCGGTTGAATGCCATTCCTGTCGCTAACGCTATATAAGGGGGATGTATTTACTATTGCATGTCTCCATGGTGGTTGGTAGTGTGACGCGTTGTGTGTTAATTAAGATGTGTATTAAGACGAGCACGTAGGCCTACTCTCTGTGGCTCGGGCGGCAGCACGCCCGCCTCTCGGCGCTGGGTTCCGTGGTTCAAATCACGGTCACTCCATGTGAGATTTGTGCTGGACAAATCGGAAGCACGACAGGTTTTCTCTGGGTTGTCCGGTTATCTTTGTCATCTTTCATTCCAGCAATACTCTCTAATATTATTTCATCTGTCAGTCATTAATAATTGCTGCTTCGGCAGCCGGCACAATTACCAACCTCGCTGCTAGAAGGGGCTTCGTTCATTCTATTCCTGACGCGGTTGAAACTGGAAACAAGCTGTGGATTTTTTATTAAGACGAACACATATGAATTAACTGGAAGGAGCTAAAATCCTTGGCCCGACCGCGAATTGAACCCTTTGAACCTAAAGCCACTACTCTGATCATTCATTCAGCTGTTCAACAACTATTAAGGTAAATAAATAAATAAATAAATAAATAAATAAATAAATAAATAAATAAATAAATAAATAAATGAATAAATAAATAAATAAATAAATAAATAAATAAATAAATAAGGCAGCTGAAAGGTAATACTGTAAGGAATATATCCTGTAAGACCGCCCTACTTGCAGGCAATGGATGCTCCCGGCCCACTGCGCTGAAATAAAAGGTGCAAGACCGCCCAGATAAAGGGCATTATAAAGTTATTACGGGAATACAAAGGCTCACAAACAGCCCCTCAGTGGGGAGAGATTTGATTACAAGCCTTGTTTGAGAAGCCCGGCCCACACAAAAGGCTGGATGCTACCCTCTCTACAAATTAGCAGCAATCGAACGCGGCTGTTGAGATACACACAACACAATGTAAACAGCCGGCTCGACTTGTCTGATCCGACCACACTCATGTACCCTAACACACGCTCCACGGCCACTAGGCACGGTGAATCTCGGCGGACTATATACTATGATCGTCCTCGGAGGTTTTCAACTCACAGTCCCATTAACAGTGAGAGAGTGTGGCACAATACAACTCAGATAGTTCCAATGAAAACTTCTCTACAAACTTAACCCGCGATTGGTCGCTATATGAGATTTTCTCTCACATTCGTTTTTATTGTGATACTAGCTGATGTACCCGTGCTTCGCTACGGGATCCTCAGAAAGACTGACTTTGTGGTTTTCCTAACTGAAATCAACATAGGTCATTACAAAAACGTAAGTATGAATGTGGCGATTAAAAGCAATGCTATCATATAAAATACTCGATGAAATGGAAAGCCTCACGTTTTATCACTTTTAACGAACAGTGCTGCGGTTAGATTGCGGTGCCAATCTAATAGTCCAAAGTTCCAGAGCTGGGATGACCAGGCCGCAGATTGCCATGAACACTTATCTGTCATTATTCCGCTAAATATGCACACTGTTCATTCCAATCAGTACCTCAGAGTAGGGATTGAATAGCCCGAATGCTATGATGATCCAGTGTGTTACGTACCAGTAGTATCAGAAAATGGCATGCTAAAGAAGAAAGTTATCTAACTCACCAGCTACTTCCCATCAATATTCAGGCAGGCTGTTACACTCTGTCCGACTGGGCGAGTTGACCGTGTGGTTAGCGGTGCACAGCTGTGAGCTTGCATCCGAGAGATAGTGGATTCGAACCCCATTGTCGGCAGCGCTGAAGATGGTATTCCGTGGTTTCCCACTTTCACACCAGTCAAATGTTGGGTCTGTACCTTAATTAAGGGCTAAGTCACTCCTAGCCCTTTCCTATCCCATCGTCGCCATAAAACCTATCTATGTCGGTGCGACGGAAATCAAATAAAAATTCTCTGTACGCAGCAGTAATCCTATCTACCGGAGATGAGGGGCAACAGAAGACACAAAGCACATCACGACAAACAATGGTCAATGTAATGTTATTGTTGATCAGTGTTATGAGCTTAGTATATTGTAGGCCTACACATTTAGTTTTCTTTCGGCTCTGTGATTTGTAAAATATTTTATACCGTAAACTGTAGTTTCCTATTCTCCGACTTTACATACCGATTTTCATTAAATACTGTTTACCCATGTTCTCGTTACTCGGCGCTGATATGGACTTAGTAACAAAAATTCAAATTCATGAATATCTTGGTGATCTTAGCCAGTACGGTAACAATGTATAAGACATGAATAATAGGAAATTTAATACTATATAACCTTAGTTATCTAGCATTCATCGACTACACTTCTAATAAGAAATATTAGCTGCCTCTGTGGATCCGTGGTGGAGTGTCGGCTTCCGGATCCCAAGATAGCGGGTTCGAACCCGGCAGAGGTAGTCGGATTTTTGAAGGGCGGAAAAAAGTCCATTCGACACTCCATGTCGTACGATGTCGGCATGTAAAAGATCTCTGGTGATACATTTGGTATTTACCCGACAAAATTAATTCAATCTCAGCCATAGCCGCCCAAGAGAGATCTGGTTTACTCTAGGTCCGCTAGATGGCAGACAGAGTAAACCGGAACGTCGAAATTGACGAGCAGACAGCCAGATGGCGTCAAATCGAAATGTCTGCAAAACGGTAGCTGAGGCCATACGATTATTATTATTATTATTATTATTATTATTATTATTATAAGAAATATTTGAGAATTACATTTTAGGCCTTCCCCTAAACTACCATTTCACTCAGCGTTAATAAAATAATTTACAGCCTAGACTATAGTGACTTATTTTCTGACTTTGCATACCGATTTTCATCAAGATAGGACTACTAATAACAACAATATTTGGGAATTAAATTTTAGGCCTTCCCCTAAACTACCATTTTTCTCAGCGTGAATACAATTATTGACAGCCTAGATTGTAGCAATTTATTTCCCAACTGTGCATACCAATTTTCTTTAAAATACGACCACTAATAACATAAATAGTTGAGACTTCAATTTTAGGACTTCCCCTAAACTACAATTTTACTCAGCGTGAGTAAAATGATTTATAGCCTATATTATAGCGCCTCATCCCCCGACTTCACATACCGATTTTCATTAGACCACTAATAACATAAGTAGTTGAGAATTCAATTTTAGGCCTTCCCCTAAACTCCCATTTCACTCAGCGTGAGTAAAATGATTTATAGCCTAGATTGTAGAGGCTCATCCCCCGACTTCACATACCGATTTTCATTAAATTCTCTTCAACCGTTTTCTCGTGATACGTGTACATACAGACAGACAGACAGACAGACAGACAGACAGACAGACAGAAATTACGGAAAAGCAAAAAGTGCATTTTCTTGTTACTATGGACATGACCGATACAGAAATACCATTATTTTCAAATTCTGAGCAATGTACAGACAAAACTCTTATTTTATATATATAGATTACTTCACAGTGATGAAAGGGAGGTGACTGTTTACTCTTCTAGTTGAGTTTATAACTGTCGTGAGTAGAGCAATTCACATTTGAAGTGTAAGCACCCCCTCCCGTAGTCAGGACAAAGGTTCCTATATTCCGTGCGCGCTATGTGATAGTTTCTCTCATCGCGCGACCAATGACGTTGGTGTTATGTTGAAGTGGAGAGGGAACCTTACTCCTGTTGTACGCGTTAGTATTTGCATTATGAGCACTTCTTGTTTTTGAAAATGTTATTGTGTTCAGAAACCTTGGTTTGTACGTACATACTACTACAGTAGATATAATGCATGTGTGAGATTTTATTTTTTACAAATTCAGGACGGAAGTTATTTTTATGTACATTGCATATGTTATTTTAAGTACTAATTTGTGTCTTTTATAAACAGCTAATTATCTCCGTCTCCATGGCTAAATGGTTAGCGTGCTGGCCTTTGGTCACAGAAAATCCGGGTTCGATTTCCGGCGGGGTCGGGAATTTTAACCTTAATTGGTTAATTTCGCTGACATGGGAGTAGTATAATGGGAGAGTTCTGCCGCCTCCTCCTCCTCGCACAGCGCGGGAAATTTGAATTCTGGCGGGAAATTTGAATTTTGGCGGGAGATTTGAATTTTGGCGGGATATTTGAATTTGTAAACAAAGCCACGTGCTTTTTGACAGCTGTCATCGACAACAACGCATCGCTAACCTCACTGCTGCCATCTTGACGGGCCTAAACCTCAGTGGTACCAACTTAACCTAACTAGCATGAGGTAAACAAAGCCACGTGTTTTTTGACAGCCACGTGCTTTTTGACAGACAACAACGCATCGCTAACCTCAGTACTGCCATCTTGACGGGCCTAAACCTCAGTAGTGCCAACTTAACCTAACTAGCGCGAGATAAACAAAGCCACGTGCTTTTTGACAGCCACGTGCTTTTTGACAGATTTGTAAACAAAGCCACGTGCTTTTTGACAGCTGTCATCGACAACAACGCATCGCTAACCTCAGTACTGCCATCTTGACGGGCCTAAACCTTAGTGGTACCAACTTAACCTAACTAGCGTGAGGTAAACAAAGCCACGTGTTTTTTGACAGCCACGTGCTTTTTGACAGCTGTCATCCGCCATCTTTAAACCACAGAGCACTGTGCTGCCCTCTTTAGCTAGATACATGTGGTAGCGGCAAATTCCACGTGCTCTTGTTTGGAAACAAAGCCATGTGCTTTTTTGTCATCCGCCATCTTTAATCAACAGAGCACAGTGCTGCCCTCTTTAGCTACTTACCTTTGAAATGTGGTACGTCACAGCTGTCATCCACAGTGCTGCCATCTTAACGGGCCTAAACCTTGGTGCTACCAACTTAACCTAACTAGTGCGAGGTAAAAAAAGCCACGTGTTTTTTGACAGCCACGTGCAGCTGTCATCCGCCATCTTTAAACCACAGAGCACTGTGCTGCCCTCTTTAGCTAGATACATGTGGTGGCGGCAAATTCCACGTGCTCTTGTTTGGAAACAAAGCCATGTGCTTTTTTGTCATCCGCCATCTTTGAGCACAGTGCTGCCCTCTTTAGCTACTTACCTTTGAAATGTGGTACGTCACAGCTGTCATCCGCAGTGCTGCCATCTTAACGGGCCTAAACCTTAGTGCTACCAACTTAACCTTACTAGCGCGAGATAAACAAATCCACGTGCAGCTGTCATCCGCCATCTTTAATCACAGTGCTGCCCTCTTTGTGGTAGCGGATAATTTGAAAAATGCTTTTTGACAGCAACCATCTTTGATCACCGTGCTGCCCGGTGGCGGTAAATTCCACGTGCTTTACAAACCTATATGCTTTTCTGTCAGCTGTCATCCGCCATCTTTAATCACCGTGCTGCCCTCTTTAGCTACTTAACATTGACAGCTATCATCCGCCACCAGAGAGAACAGTGCTGCCCGGTGGTGGCAAATTCCACGTGCTTTACAAACCTATATGCTTTTCTGACAGATGTCATCCGTCACCAGAGAGAACAGTGCTGCCCGGTGGCGGCAAATTCCACGTGCTCTTGTTTGGAAACAAAGCCACATGCTTTTTTTGACAAAAAATTCTGCTCTCGAGATACTTACCGAACTAGACGATACTATACTTACGAATCTGCTCATCACCTTCTTTCTTCTATGAGTAATAAACAAAAACTCTATCTTGCTAATAAGGAGCGGGAGGAAGGTAATACCTAACCTAAAATAAAAGAATATGCCAATTCTACATTATTTATTTACATCTTGTATGTACAAGTTTTATCTTGAATCATTTTACCCTAGTGATGTTTGCGTACTTCTCGATGCAGTTCTTGAATGTACAAGTTTAAACTTGCCGTACTACTCTCTCAGCGTACCTCTCCCCTACAATATGTACAGTGAATTGTGATGTAAGGCAGCGTAACGTAAGTACACACCTCTAGCATAATGTTTATGTAAAGTAGTACCTATCAATACTACTATGCCCCCCGGCTAGCGTGTTGGTAGGATTTGGAATGACAAACCGTTTACAATCATCGCTATTAAGGGCTACCTTACTAATTAAATGAGTGTACAACTGGTGCTTCTTGCTTCTAATGACAGACATTTGCTTATGCAAAACAGGCGGATTACTTTTAATGCAATTGTTATAGTTTTCAAAACTTAGCTGATTCTGAACGACATTCTTTTTAACCCCCTTCAGTCTCTTTATTTGTAATTCATTTAAGAGTTTTATGCAATATGACTTGGATTTAGTACCTACAAATGAATCGATAATATTCCCAGCACATTCATCTTTCATTTTACCTAGAACCTTTTTGTTCACTAGCGGTAGATGATATTGATTATCTGTAGGATAGTTACTTGTATCAAACCTACCCAAGTCCGGCTTTATATCATTGTAATAGTCATCAGTTTTGATTTGATAAATAAACGAATCGGTATCTGTGTAGAGCAATTGCGCATTATGCGCGTACTTCTTCATCATATAATCGTAATGGAATTCATACATGAGTGTTTTAGCCAATTCAAGTACTGCAAAGCCGACGTAGGTAGGTTTGTCATACTTAACCTTAACACGATTCATCTGTATAATAACTAAATTCTCATGTATGATGGTGCAGCTGTGGAAATTTGGTTTACTTATTAAATAGTTAGCACCATACCTTTTCTTAATATTATCCCAGTTTGTAATCAATTTTACATCAACGCGTTTGTCAACATTTTCCATAGTCTTACCAAACACACTGTTATTCATGAGCTTGTAGAAATCTTTTTCAAACTCGTTAACCGCATTCGTTCTTAAATTATTGTTCAGATCGATATATGGCTTTAGCCACGGTGACTGATTAAATTCTAGTACGCGATGTATTTTGGATAACTTCAAACCATGCTGCAAACACTGTTTTAAATTTCGGTAATGAATGATATACTTAGATTTATCGCACAAATTAGCAATTAGCATTTTCGTCGTTGATGCGATGTACGGGGGCTTCATATTTTCAGGGCAGAACGGTAGGTCATTATGAGAAGTGTGTAACTCTTTAGGATACTGTAAGTCAACTTCGAGGAAATAGCCTTTATCAGCTTCATCACCTAGGGCGTGTAGCTGTAAAGCATCAATTTCGCACTGCGTCAGCCAGCGGAAACCACTCACCGGTAGATGCTGACTCATCGCCCACCCATACTGATTATTAGCATCGAGGTAAACGATATACCGAGATTCCTGACTAGAATCGAAACTCGGCATGTACTTATTATTCGCCTTCGAATACCACCCGCTGCACTGACTTAGACCACCTCGAATAGATGATTTTATAAAGTGCACCATATCAATATCAGTTAGCAGTTCCAAATTCACATGCGTGTGTTTTAACATGGCATCCCAACTTAACCCAGGTGCAGTAAAATACTGACATGGGTCAAGGCTGTAGGTGTTCATGCAAACACAGCGAAAATTTTCAAAAACATCAGCTAACAAAAGTACACCTGTCTTTAAATATAAATCGGAGTATTCACCCAGCGTTTGAATGTGGAACTGCTCCCAGATATGTTGTGCATGTAAATAGTCATCATCACTAATATCTGCTGAATTCAGCGAGCTGTAAAAGGATTGTTTCGATGGTAAGGCACGTTCTTCGAGGCGGTCTAAGCAGTCGAGATATTCATAACAAAAAACACCCTTACGCCGAAGTAAATTAAACTGCGCTTCTTCGGGAAAAACGCGTCGAATTTCCGTAAATTGTTCAGGCTGTAAATGACTAGAAAGTTTATCGAGGCTACTCGCCATAAAGCGAAACGAGTCAAGGAATCTCAGTTTTATAAAATGCTCAGCATCTACTTTTACAGACTTTGCAAACGCAATGTACCGCTCTTTATTCTGAGGGATTATATCTACTTTTTCATCTGAAGCTCCAAATTGTGATATGATGAAATGAGAGTCGTAACCAGATAAGTTATGAAAAATTACAGGGATAAATTTAGGAACTCTATACTTAAGATTACAGCTATAATGAGCGGCACATCTGTAGATACCAGTTAAATGATTATGATCAAAAACTTTAGGGTCATTTTCGGAAAATTCCCCATCACAAATGCTACACTTTGTAGCACGTTCATGATCATTTAACTGAATTTCGGTGAGTGGCTTCATAGGAATATTACTATTTAGAATACGACCAAGACGAACTGCATCACTTTCAAGTCTTTCTAAAAATACTTTAGCAGCATCATGTCCTCGATACAGCTCTAACTTGTTAAGCGTACTATCGTAACTACACTTGATGTAATACGCGAAGCTATACGGGACATGCATGTGCGTAGTATTAGTGAAAGAGTTGTCAGGATTAGGTGAGCATGTGTTGCATGGCGTGAGGATGGCTTCAAAGTCTGCATAAATCACGAACGGTACCCACATCTGCTTGTGAAAATTTGTAAATTTTAAAACATTATTGCCTGTAGTAGGTATCTCTGTACGTACATGATTGCAGTCATTCTTGGAATGCTTCGTTAACTGATCTTCAGTTCTAAAATACTGCAAGCATCCATCACATAGCCACTTTTTGTTACACCTGTTTGACAACTGACTGCCAACAAGTCTACTCAGATTTTTAATCCAGCAAAAGTGGCTATTTTCACTGTTTTCAACATAGAGTAAATTAACATGAGTACTCTTCTTATGACACGTATAATACAGAGGACCTACTACAGACTTTTTCTCTACACCATACACATTAATACTAATGTTATTTAGATCCTCAAAGCGCTTAATATCCTTTATCTGCACAGGAAATTCTATACTATCGAAATTTAGCTGCGTTGAATAGTGTGGATACGATGATGTTCTATTCGCTACATTCGATTTAGCAGGATTTAAAGCTGACATCACCGCCCATGCAAAACATGCTTCGTCATTGTTTTGGATGTTTACAACAGCTTTTCTTTGCTGAATCCATGTCGGCAGCTCGATGTGCGAAGATCCACGCATAGGATTGTACTTATTGATGTTAACTTCTAGATACATTATTTCAACTAAAGCCCACCCTGATTCCTTTTCCTGAAATTCCTCGCTCTTAGTTGAAATAATGTTAGAGACATCCCTAAGTACATCACCAAAATTAGTCGACTGACTTATGACAAAATTCTTCGTATTAAATGATTTAATGTCCGTTATTTCGGATTCATCCGTGCTTTTAATGTACAAGACGAAAAGTTCAAAATTAACTTTAAATAAATTATGATTGGACAAAGATTTAGCAAGAAGCTGTTGTACATCCGGTTGAACGCAATTTAAAAAGTTTGAAGTGCTCTGAAACTTTTGACTGGTGCGAATTCTGTAACTAGCAATCCTACTTTTAAATGCTGTATTAATTTCCTCGATGTTTGCGTTACTATCACTTCTACACGCATTATTTTTATGTGCATTACTCCGTAAGTGTCCCTGAAAATGCGAAGATGGAACATCAGTGTTACAGTGCTCGCAGTGAATAGTTTGAAGTTCATGATTTTTTCTAGGTTTTTTACTACTAGTACTTTCTACAGCTACATCAGTAGCTGCACGCTTTTTCCCTACTACTATCTGAGGGCAAGTAGATATTTGATGTACCTCTGCTAAGTGAGCCTCGTATCGCACTACGTTAGCGAAATACACACTACAAACTTTACATAAAGCAGATGTTATGCTAGGGTGTTTTGATTTCATATGGCGCATGAAGTTATCACGCCTTGTAAACGTTACATTACATTCTTCGCAGCAGGGGAACATCTGAAAAGAGAACGACCGATAGAGATTAGGTGAAAGTTACGGAAGAAACCAAGTTTCAACGTATAGAGGTTGGACATGGCTGTGAGTTAGGCCTATAGCATGAGGATTGAAGAGAACGACTATTTATCAATAGACTAAAGTTATGATGTTCGCAAGAAACCAAGTTTCAATGTATGGAGGTCAGACATTGCTGTGAGTTTGAAATTAACCACGTCTATAGTATGAGGATTGAAGAGAACAACTATTTATGATTAGCTTAAAGTTACGATGGTTTAGAAGAAACCAATTTTCAGCCTGTTGAGGACAGACATAGCTATGTGCGCGTGTTTGAAATTATACCTCGTCTATAGTATGCGGGTTGAAGAGAACAACTATTTATCAATAGCTTAAAGTTACGATGTTTTAGAAGAAACCAAGTTTTAGCCTGTTGAGGGCAGATATAGCTATGTACGCGTGTTTGAAATTATACCTCGTCTATAGCGTGAGGATTAAAGAGAACAACTATTTATCAATAGACTAAAGTTACGATGTTTTAGAAGAAACCAAGTTTCAGCCTGTTGAGGACAGACATAGCTATGTGCGCGTGTTTGAAATTATACCTCGTCCATAGCGTGAGGATTAAAGAGAACAACTATTTATCAATAGCTTAAAGTTACGATGTTTTAGAAGAAACCAAGTTTCAGCCTGTTGAGGACAGACATAGCTATGTGCGCGTGTTTGAAATTAACCACGTCTATGGTATGAGGATTGAAGAGAACAACTATTTATGATTAGCTTAAAGTTACGATGTTTTAGAAAAAAACCAATTTTCAACGAATAGAGGTCAGACATACCTTAAAATCTTCGCGCTGCAAACTGTTACTCGGATGAATAAAATGCGTGCGTTCAAGCCTGAAACTCGAATGATAATATTCTAGTCGTACCTAAAAAGAAGAAACATATATGAATGTAGTGTAGGGTACATCATCTAACCTAGTTATCTTTACAACTCAAAGTTCGAAAACATACCTTTAAAAAAATGCACGTGCTGCAGACTGTTACTCGGATGAATAAAATGCGTACTTTTGAACGGTACCTAAAAAGAACAAACATATATGAATGTAGATGTCTAGTGTAGAAGTTGCTTTGCAAAAAAAAAGAAAAAGTAACTAACAGTTCTACCTTACCTTAAGATAAAGGCTGAAGAATAATATTCACAGCAGACGGGAGATGTGTGTGTACGTAATAAACGCATACAGAGAACTGTGAGCACTTCGCGCAGACTGCAGCGAGTAAATATGCTGCTTGTTACCAAGCGGATGTGAAAAATCGCTGACAACTGCAGTACAGTCGGAACGAAGTGTTTATGCAACAAGAGCTCCCCTGTAGTCCCGCAGGCTGACGTATTTAAGCCGGAATCGAACCTCCTGTTGATGCCGAGGTGTCAGAATTTAAGAGTTCTGCAGCGGATCGAGCCTTGGAAAGTTAGCGCGCGATCCTCGACTTCTCGAGGGTACTAAGCTACATACGCGGTATTCCTTACCTGTAGGCACTTAAAGGTATTGAGCTAAAACTACATTTAGCTAGATCATGTAATGACGATCGCGCAGGCCCCCTCGCCTAGCATTTGCTATTTTTCACGGCTTCTAGTTCGAACCCGCTATCTTCCGAAGTAGCGAGAATAATTGAAGAGTGTTGAGGGTGATTCATTTGTCGGATGGAGGCGTTAAGCTATGTGCAGGCTTCTTCGGTAGGAGTAGGCTATGTCGGGACATCTAGTTATCGATTTAAAATCCTAGTTAGGAAGGGTACGCGATTCAAATCCTGGCAACTTATGCCGTCAGGAAGGGCATCCGGCTGAAAGTTAGCGCGTGATCCTCGACTTCTCGAGGGTACTAAGCTACATACGCGGTATTCCTTACCTGTAGGCACTTAAAGGTATTGAGCTAAAACTACATTTAGCTAGATCATGTAATGACGATCGCGCAGGCCCCCCTCGCCTAGCATTTGCTATTTTTCACGGCTTCTAGTTCGAACCCGCTATCTTCCGAAGTAGCGAGAATGATTGAAGAGTGTTGAGGGTGATTCATTTGTCGGATGGAGGCGTTAAGCTATGTGCAGGCTTCTTCGGTAGGAGTAGGCTATGTCGGGACATCTAGTTATCGATTTAAAATCCTAGTCAGGAAGGGTACGCGATTCAAATCCTGGCAACTTATGCCGTCGGGAAGGGCATCCGGCTAGATCATGTAATGACGATCGCGCAGGTCCCTCGCCTAGCATTTGCTATTTTTTACAGCTTCCAGTTCGAACCCGCTATCTTCCGAAGTAGCGAGAATGATTGAAGAGTGTTTGAGGGTGATTCATTTGTTGGATGGAGGCGTTAAGCTGTGTGCAGGCTTCTTCGGTAGGAGTAGGCTATGTCGGGACATCTAGTTATCGATTTAAAATCCTAGTCAGGAAAGGCAACCGGTCGTATAAAACTATGGTGTATGATCTAAGAGGCGGGGTGTGCAAAAAAAAGCCAGCATTAAGTAAGGGCTGTTGATAGGGGGTGTTAAACCTTGTGCAGACTCCTTCGAAAATGATTTTTGAGTACAAGAGTGTTGAGGGTGATTCATTTGTCGGATGGAGGCAATAAGCCTTGTGCTGGCTTCTTCAGTAGGAGTAGGCTATGTCGGGATATCTAGTTATCGATTTAAAATCCTAGTCAGGAAGGGCAACCGGTCGTAAAACTATGGTGTATGATCTAAGAGGCGGGGTGTGCAAAAAGCCAGCATTAAGTAAGGGTTGTTGATGGGGGCGTTAAACTTTGTGCAGGCTCCTTCGAAAATGATTGTGAGTACAAGAGTGTTGATGGTGATTCATCTGTCGGATGGAGGTAATAAGCCTTGTGCAGGCTCCTTCGAAAATGATTGTGAGTACAAGAGTGTTGATGGTGATTCATCTGTCGGATGGAGGTAATAAGCCTTGTGCAGGCTTCTTCGGTAGGAGTAGGCTAGAATCGAACTCGGACCTCCGGGGGTAGCAGCTAATCACACTAACTACTACACCACAGAGGAGGACTATTTCAGTTTTACAGAACAGAATATTTTACAACCTTAATTGGTACTGTGTTTTAACCTCTCCGTACAATCATAATATGTTAAGAGCTGAATGCTACTCAGCTAAGAAGACGTTCGTGAGTTACAAGTCGCTTATCAGCACACCGTGTCTTCGTTCAAGGTTAGTCGAGCCGGAAGATACGTGTACAATTTCAGCTAACACATGCATTCCACAACTCGCTCAGAATGACTGCGTCGATACAACTTCAAAGACTGTAGAACAAACCCATAGCCTACAGTATGCATGCCTCTCACCCGGTAGTCTCGGGTTCGATTCTCTTGGGAATAAAAATGTGTTTTACAGATTTTAAATCGCAAGAATTTGTTGAGTTGTCCTTCCTGACGCAAAACTAGCAGTATCTAACCTCTTACATCATACCCTATAGTTTTCAACCGGTTGCCCTTCCTGACAACTCGGATTAAGAATCTGTTTTGTTTTAAGACTAGTTGTCCTTCCTGACGCAAAACTGGTAGTATCTAAGCTCTTACATCATACGCTATTGTTTTCGATCGGTTGCCCTTCCTGACGTCAAAGAACTCGGATTAAGAATCTGTCGAGAATCGGGGGATTTACAGCTAGATGCTCTTCTTAGATTTTAAATCGCTGTATCACGAACTATTGTTTTACTGCCGGATGCCCTTCCTGACTGAGATTTTAAATCGCAAGAATTTGTTTTAAGACTCAAGTCTTGTTATGTTTCTTTCGTAATCTGCAAGTCTAAACATGCATATCGCTGCACACTCTCGCCTTCGCGATGCGTGTTCGATAATTGTTTTCAACCGGTTGCCCTTCCTGACGTCAAAGAACTCGGATTAAGAATCTGTCGAGAATCGGGGGTTTTACAGCTAGATGCTCTTCTTAGATTTTAAATCGCTGTATCACGAACTATTGGTTTACTGCCGGATGCCCTTCCTGACTAAGATTTTAAATCGCAAGAATTTGTTGAGTTGCCCTTCCTGACGCAAAACTGGCAGTATCTAGCCTCTTACATCATACACTATTGTTTTCGACCGGTTGCCCTTCCTGACGTCAAAGAACTCGGATTAAGAATCTATCGAGAATCGGGGATTTACAGCTTAAAGATGGCGGATGACAGCTGTCAGAAAAAGCATATAGGTTTGTAAAGCACGTAGAATTTACCACCACCGGGCAGCACGGTGATTAAAGATGGCGGTTGACAGCTGTCAAAAAAAGCATGTTGATTTGTTTCCAAACAAGAGCACGTGGAATTTACCGCCACCGGGCAGCACAGTTCTCTCTGGTGACGGATGACAGCTGTCAGAAAAGCATATAGGTTTGTAAAGCACGTGGAATTTGCCACCACCGGGCAGCACTGTTCTCTCTGGTGGCGATGATAGCTGTCAAAGGTAAGTAGCTAAAGAGGGCAGCACGGTGATTAAAGATGGCGGCTCTGGATTAAAGATGGCGGATGACAGCTGTCAGAAAAGCATATAGGTTTGTAAAGCACGTGGAATTTACCGCCACCGGGCAGCACGGTGATCAAAGATGGTTGCTGTCAAAAAGCATTTTTCAAATTATCCGCTACCACAAAGAGGGCAGCACTGTGATTAAAGATGGCGGATGACAGCTGCACGCGGATTTGTTTATCTCGCGCTAGTAAGGTTAAGTTGGTAGCACTAACGTTTAGGCCCGTTAAGATGGCAGCACTGCGGATGACAGCTGTGACGTACCACATTTCAGAGGTAAGTAGCTAAAGAAGGCAGCACTGTGCTCAAAGATGGCGGATGACAAAAAAGCACATGGCTTTGTTTCCAAACAAGAGCACGTGGAATTTGCCGCCACCACAGGTATCTAGCTAAAGAGGGCAGCAAAGTGCTCTGTGGTTTAAAGATGGCGGATGACAGCTGCACGTGACTGTCAAAAAGCACGTGGCTTTGTTTACCTCGCGCTAGTTAGGTTAAGTTGGTAGCACTAAGGTTCACGTGGATTTGTTTATCTCGCGCTAGTAAGGTTAAGTTGGTAGCACTAAGGTTTAGGCCCGTTAAGATGGCAGCACTGTGGATGACAGCTGTGACGTACCACATTTCAAAGGTAAGTAGCTAAAGAGGGCAGCACTGTGCTCAAAGATGGCGGATGACAAAAAAGCACATGGCTTTGTTTCCAAACAAGAGCACGTGGAATTTGCCGCCACCACAGCTAAAGAGGGCAGCACAGTGCTCTGTGGTTTAAAGATGGCGGATGACAGCTGCACGTGGCTGTCAAAAAACACGTGGCTTTGTTTACCTCACGCTAGTTAGGTTAAGTTGGTACCACTAAGGTTTAGGCCCGTCAAGATGGCAGTACTGAGGTTAGCGATGCGTTGTTGTCTGTCAAAAAGCACGTGGCTGTCAAAAAACACATGGCTTTGTTTACCTCGCGCTAGTTAGGTTAAGTGACAGCTGTCAAAAAGCACGTGGCTGTCAAAAAGCACGTGACTTTGTTTATCTCGCGCTAGTTAGGTTAAGTTGGCACGACTGAGGTTTAGGCCCGTCAAGATGGCAGTACTGAGGTTAGCGATGCGTTGTTGTCTGTCAAAAAGCACGTGGGTGTCAAAAAACACGTGGCTTTGTTTACCTCATGCTAGTTAGGTTAAGTTGGTACCACTGAGGTTTAGGCCCGTCAAGATGGCAGCAGTGAGGTTAGCGATGCGTTGTTGTCGATGACAGCTGTCAAAAAGCACGTGGCTTTGTTTACAAATTCAAATATCCCGCCAAATTCAAATCTCCCGCCAAAATTCAAATTTCCCGCCAGAATTCAAATTTCCCGCGCCGCGCGAGGAGGAGGAGGCGGCAGAACCATCCAATTATACTACTCATGGGGGCTGGGTGTATGTGTCGTCTTCATCATCATCTTATCCTCATCATGACGCGTAGGTCGCGTACGGGCGTCAAATCAAAAGACCTGCATCTGGCGAGCCGAACTTGTCCTCGGACACTCACGGCACTAAAAGCCATAAGCCATCTCTCTCTCTCTCTCTCAGAGCTAATCATTTCATTTTTATCTAAAATATATAAGGTAGAACTTGAGTTTCATTTCAGTAGTAAATTTCAGCCTTACGCTCCACAAAACTGTGAAAAATGTCATATTTATTTTAATGTGAGAGAAAGTCTCACGCGCGACCACTCACGTTACATTTCGGCTAGCGCCCACTCGCGGGTTAAGTGAAGGTCACTTGGTTCATGGAAGGTCAATGTGCAGAAATCTGCGGTGCTAATTACAGATCCATACCTATTGTAATTGAAAGAATCAACATAAACTTACTTATTAAATGAATTAATAACGCCATAAATTCATCATCAGATGACTGTGGAAGGATACAGATTTACTTCACCATCAACTATTAATTTTCCCTTTTCTGAAACGAAAGAGTTGTGAGACACAAGGTTTTGAGATTCACTCACCTGTCGAAAGAAATGAATATCAGATTTATTCCTGGAACCAAAGTCAATCGGGCCTAGACTTCAGCACTTTCAAAGGACCCTCCAGATATCGACAAGAGGGTTGGTGGACAACAAAATACATTAAATTACCAAGTTGTATGAAAAATCTCAGTAGCTAATGGCGAATAATTTCAGAGAGGGGAGGGAAAGAATGTCTTGATTTGGAATATATGTTTGTTTACAACATGCACATCATACATTTCTCTGACCTTGTGTATGATTCACTGTCAGTGATAAACAAACTGAATGGAAAGAGTTTAGGACCTTTACAGCATAAAACTCGCTCTTTGACATAGTCCTCTTCTTATTCTTAATCTTCAGCATTTTCCACATCTGTGGGGTCGCGGGTTCGAACTATGCCGCACAAGTGGATTTGGCCCTGTTTTTTTTTTTTTTTTTAGGGGCTTGACGTCGCGCCGACACAGATAGGTCTTATGGCGACGATGGGATAGGAAAGGCCTAGAAGTTGGAAGGAAGCGGCCGTGGCCTTAATTAAGGTACAGCCCCAGCATTTGCCTGGTGTGAAAATGGGAAACCACGGAAAACCATTTTCAGGGCTGCCGATAGTGGGATTCGAACGTACTATCTCCCGGATGCAAGCTCACAGCCGCGCGCCTCTACGCGCACGGCCAACTCGCCCGGTGGCTCTGTTTTAAGGCCGGATGCCCTTCCTGATGCCAATCCTATATGGAGGGGGTTTCTGTGGTGGTTTGCAGTGTAGTGTGTTGTCTGAATATGAGGAGAAAAGTGTTGGGACAAACACAAACCCCCAATCCCCGATCCAGAATAATTAATCAGACACGATTAAAATTCCCCGACCCGGCCCGAAATCGAACCCGGAACCCTCTGAAGCGAAGGCCTCAACGCTGACCATTCAGCCAATGAGTTGGACCGCTCTTGGACACAGTAATGACAATTAATCAAGTTAATGTTGCATGTTTTCGTATACAAGAACTGAAGAAGAGGGATCTCGGTTTCGATTTCCGAAGGGAAAAGGGGATTGTAGCCGAGAGTTTTGGTCGTGCTATTAGGGGGGCACGCAGCTGTGAGCTTGCATTTGGGAGATAATGGGTTCGAATCCCAATGTCGGCAACACTGAAGATGGTTTTCTGGCGTTTCCCATTTTCACATCAGCAAATGCTGGAGTTGTACCTTAATTAAGACCAAGGCCGCTTCCTTCCCACTCCAAGCCCTTTACTATTCCAACGTCGCCATAAGACCTATCTGTGTCGGTGCGACGTAAAGCCACTTGTAAAAAAGAGGGAACTGCATTGGATTTTCGCAGTAAATATTGTACGAAAGAATAAGAGACAATGACTCCGGAGAATTGGAGCTTGTGCTCGGGGCCCGTGTACTGTAGAGCGGAATTTGTCGATTCGAAATATTTGATTCAATTATGTATTGACGTTTCATATTTTTGTTGTGTTTAGATATTTCATTAATTTCCGTATAATAGCATTTTTTCAAAATAATGAAGAGAAGTTCCAAGAACTTGATACTCCACACTATGAAGAATGCGAACCCAATGAAGAGGATTCGAGTGAAGAGATCATTAATTTTACTACTCACCACATAACAGTTGAGAGAGAATTAGTACTCAAAAAACAATAAAAAATTTTACATACAGGAACAGCATCCGACTCACAAACAGGCTATACTCATTTTCAGATTAAACATTTCCAAAGGGCAATATAGACACATTAAAAGAAAACGGAGGAAGTATATATCACGAAATGATATATCACAGTTAGTGGGACAGCAATTGTTTAAGAAATTTATATCCGCAAAAAATAGTATGCTCGTTGTGAAAGGTACGGTCCTAGAGCGTTGGGCTGTTGAAATTGCTACAATACTAAACTTCAAGGAGTTTCAAGCTGGAGTCAAATGGCTTCTATATTTTAAGGAAAGATTTGCTATTGCAAGGGGCTGCCTGGCCGAGGGGGTAAAGGCGTGCTCGGTTCGCCCGGAAGGACGTGGGTTCGAATTTAAGAAACGAGATTTCCACTGCCGGAGGTGCATATGGCCCTGAGGTTCACTCAGCCTACACCAAAAATGAGTACCAGGTTAATTCCTGGGGACAAAGGTGGCCGGGCGTAGAGCTAACCACTCTACCCCATCACGTGCCGAGGTTAACAATGGTGGAAGCCTTTACCTTCCACTCCTCCAAGGGCCTTCAGGGCCTGTACTGAGGTGACTTTTCTTTGCTTTCTATTGCATCTACGGGGCTGAAAACAAAATGGTCACTATGATACGATAAAAATATTGATGGTATAGCAGCATTATTTGTGACAAAAAAATTAAACATTTGCTTCCTCATTGTGAAGAACGATACGTGTTTACACAAACCAAAGTAGTTTTGAATTTGAGATGCACAAAATGCAAACTCTTGCAAATAAACTGAAAAAACAATTGCCAGCTCAAGCCATCAATATAAATGCAAGCACACCATTCAGCCATTTATAAATTTGGATAGCAAATTATCAGATAAACCTTTTATTATTCTTAAAGAGTCAGCAGGTAATTTACCAAAGACACTAGAGGCAAGCATTAGTGAAGTCGTACATGAACTTGGTAATGTGCATGCAGTAGTTAGAAGCACGTGAACTCTGGCGTTACATACTGCTTTTGGCCTTCATGAAGAACCAAGAATCTACTTCTTGTCGATTCATGGAGTGGCTATAAATATAGTGATCATCTGTGAGCACTTGTGAGCTGTACAACAGACATTACAATAATTCCACCGAAAACGACAAGCGAATTCAACCTTTGGGTGTATTTTTCTTCCACTGAACTATAATTTTACAAAATATGATATTTTAGTTTCGCGAAATAATGTCCATCTTGGTAGAGTACTTTCTTGATGTATTCATAAGAAAATATATGAACGTAGATTTCACATTGTACATAGTTACATTTTGGTATATATGCATCACTGTACAAATATATTATGAGCAATATTTTTTAGTTATATTTTCAAATGACTGTGTATTTATGGATTATGTGAGTTTATTATATTTTTATACACAGCTCAACATAGATAACGCGATTATCTTAAATACACATCTGATTCTTAAGTCAAGATATTCTTCCCTCCCCTTTCTGAAACCATTCGCCATTAGCTGCTGGGAATGTGCATACACCGTAGTAATTTAATGTACTTCATGTCCACCACCTCTCATCCCGATGTCTGGGAGGGGGCGGGGGGTCGATTACGTAGAATCCCTTGCTAGATTATAACTGCTGTTTTAAGTGACCAAACATCGACATCATTTACTCCAATCCCACTTAGAAGTTATGAATAGTGGAAGCCTTTACTTTCCACACACCCAGGGGCCACCTCTACCTAACAGAGATAACAGAAAAACATCAACAATAACTCTGCATTGTTACTTTTCTTATTATTGAGAGACCCCACAAACTGTTATAAGGTCTAGAACGGAGAGAACGGGAGAAAGAAATCTTCTTCGGATGAGGAGCGTCGGGTGCTTGTGACTCTACCTCAGATAATGTGGCCATAAATTAACTTTAAGCGAGCTCGAAATAGGCGCATTAAGCCGAGAGATTAGCTATAGATTGGCTAGTTCCCTTCTGTTTCTATGTACAGTATGTGTGGATAGGGTGATGTAAATCTCCATGGGGGCAGTTTACGTATTCATTAAGTACGTAAATTGTCTCATGGTTACTAGAGATGCTATAATTACGTAAATTGCCTCCCATTAGACGCACCACAAACAGGTGAGAACAATTCCATTAAAATCTACATAGTCCTTTCAGATCCAGTCATCTAAATATCTGTCACTTCATTAAAGTATTTATACGAATATAGAGTGACCCCCATGTGTCAGAGCCTAACTCTGTTTTCCGAAAATAATTTAATAATAATAATGTTATTTGTTTTACGTCCCACTAACTACTTTTTAAGGTCTTCGGAGACGCCGAGGTGCCGGAATTTAGTTCCGCAGGAGTTCTTTTACGTGCCAGTAAATCTACCGACACGGGGCTGTCGTATTTGAGCACCTTCAAATACCATCGGACTGAGCCAGGATCGAACCTGCCAAGTTGGGGTTAGAAGGCCAGCGCCTTAACTGTCTGAGCCACTCAGCCCGGCCCGAAAATAATTATTTTTGCATAATAGAATACTTAAACTCCGGTAAGGATAGATTACTTGTCTTGAGTCTGTAACGGCTGTTTTCTTTTTTTTTTTTTTTCCTTGTGGCTTTACGTCGCACCGACACAGATAGGTCTTATAGCGACGATGGGATAGGAAAGGCCTAGGAGTTGGAAGGAAGCGGCCGAGGCCTTTAATTAAGTTACAGCCCCAGCATTTGCCCGGTGTGAAAATGGGAAACCACGGAAAACCATCTTCAGGGCTGGCGACAGTGGGAATCGAACCCATTATCTCCCGGATGCAAGCTCACAGCCGCGCGCCTCTAACCGCACGGCCAACTCGCCCGGTACTGTTGTTTGTTTTAAATTCCTGCCTGTATAAAGAAATCGGTATTTAATGTTTTAAACATTTTAAACTTTTACAACGAAGCTCTTTTATGAAACTGACAATCATTTTAACCACATTTTTAACCATACCAGCAATTCGCGCTCGCTCTCATGTAAATAGGAAGTAATTTCCGTCGGTTTTTGGCATGGAGAGGAAATTCACCATCTCGGAAAAGGATAATCACCTCGAATCAGTGTATTCTTCTTGGCCTGTTTCCCAGTTTTTGAGATAGGCACCTTCTTGTGGATTTTGCCCTGTTTCATAGCCGGATGTCCTTCCTGACACCAACCCTATGAAGGCATATACTCAGTATCGCGTGTTTTGTGTGTTGGTTCGTAGTGTGGTGTGCTGTGTGTAGATATGTATTAAGACGCATGCAAACATCTCGAAGCAGACGAATTAACCATGCATAGTCAAAGTCCCCGGCCCAGCCGGAAATCGAACCTGGAGCCCTGTGAACCGAAGGCCACGATGCTGATCATTCATGCAAGGAGCCGGACTTACCCCAGCTGTACTATATATGAACGAGAGAACTGCTTGCGCGGTTCGGTAGTGAACTGTAGTTGCTGGCCTGCATTCGGGAGATGGTACGTTTGAACCCCACTGTCGACTGCCTTAAAATGGCTTTCCATGGTGTCCCAAGTTCACACCAGCTCTACCTTGATTAAGGTACCGGTCTCGTCCTTCCCAGTCCTAGCCCTGCTCTACCTCATCGTCGCGTAAGAACTATCTGAGTCGGTGCGACGTAAAGAAGAAATAGGTAATACGCTGTAGGTTAATTATAACTTGCAGATCAGTTGGTCAATCAATCAATCAATCAATCAATCAATCAATCAATCAATCAATCAATCAATCAATCAATCAATCAATCAATCAATCAATCAATCAATCAATCAATCAATCAATCAATCAATCAATCAATCAATCAATCAATCAATCACTAGTGATCTCCATTCAGGGCAGTCGCCTACGTGGCAGATTCCCTATCTGTTGTCTTCCTATCCTTTTCTTAAATGATTTCAATGAGATTGGAAATTTATTGAACATCTCCCTTGGTAAATTATTCCAATCCCTAACTCCCCTTCCTATAAATGAATATTTGTCCCAATTTGTCCTCTTGAAATCCAACTTTACCTTCGTATTGTGATCTTTCCTACTTTTAAAGACGCCACTCAAACTTATTCGTCTACTAATGTCATTCCACGCCATCTCTCCACTGACAGCTCGGAACATGCCACTTGGTCGAGAGGGTCGCCTACTTTCTCCCAAGTCTTCCCAGCCCAAACTTTGCAACATATTTGTAATGCTACTCTTTTGTCGGAAATCACCCAGAACAAATCGAGCTGCTTTTCTTTGGATTTTTTCCAGTTCTTGAATCAAGTAATCCTAGTGAGGGTCCCATACACTGGAACCATATTCCAGTTGGGGTCTTACCAGAGACTTATATGCTCTCTCCTTTAAATCCTTACTACAACGCCTAAACACCCTCATAACCATGTGCAGAGATCTGTACCCTTTATTTACAATCCCATTTATGTGATTACCCCAATGAAGATCTTCCCTTATATTAACACCTAGATACTTACAATGATTACCAAAAGGAATTTTCACCACATCAACGCAGTAATTGAAACTGAGAGGACATTTCCTATTTGTGAAACTCACAACCTGACTTTTAACCCCGTTTGTCAACATATCATTGCCTACTGTCCATCTCACAACATTATCGAGGTCAAGTTGCAGTTGCTCACTATCTTGTAACTTATTTATTACTCTGTACAGAATAACATTATCCGCAAAAAGCCTTATCTATGATTTCGCTCCTTTACTCATATCATTTATATATATAAGGAAACATAAAATTCCAATAATACTGCCTTGAGGAATTCCCCTCTTAATTATTACAGGGTCATATGAAACTTTGCCTACTCTAATTCTCTAAGATCTATTTTCTAGAAATATAGCAGCCCATTCAGTCACTCTTTTGTCTTGTCCAATAGCACTCATTACTGCCAGTAGTCTCCCATGATCCACCCTATCAAATGCTTTAGACAGGTCAATCGCGATACAGTCCATTTGACCTCCTGAATCCGGGATATCTGCTATATCTTTCTGGAACCTTACAAGTTGAGCTTCAATGGAATAGACACCGAACTCTGCTGTGAAAATAGGACTAGTTTGAGGAACTCAAGAAGAAGCATAACTGAGCAGATAATTCTCGGGAATGTCCGAAGTAGTTTTCTAGTTACTAACTTCAAATTAATATTTACCTGACCTGGTGTATCCAGGTTTGTATAAATACACACATCATAAACGATACCGCAACAGAGCATGTTAACGCGCTGTGGCTTTGGAGCCAAGCTGTGCATTCGGGAGACGAGTGGGTTCGTACCCCACCGTCAGCTGCCCTGAGAAGGGTTGTTATTACTATTATTATTATTTCTTTATTTACATGGCGTGATTCAGGCTATAAAGCCTGCTATTCTGCCAAACCATGTCTTATAATGTACATAGAGTTTAACATATATTACACGTAACTTATTACACACGCACAAAAGCACACTATAATATCAAACTAAATTACTAATTACTACACTTTACACATAGTTATAAAGACACATTAAACGAAATAAAAGAAAAACATATATAAAATAACCAAGGATCTTGGCCCAATCCGGTCATATTTGAAGGTGCTCAAATACCCCAGCCTCGTGTCGGTAGATTTCCTGGCACGTAAAAGATTTCCTGCGGGACTAATTTCCGGCACAATGGCGTCGCCGTAAACCGTAAAAAAGTAGTTTATGGGACGTAAAGCAAATAACATAATTATTAAAATAAACAAGAATAAAGGAAGTTCGTCGCTGTTCGGGACAAACGTCATGTGTCAAAATACTCTTCCTATCCATTATTTTCCTTAATACTGGTCACGCCTCCCATCAACATGTGGATATTTAGTCCATCAGAACAATACTCGTTGTGTTCATTTCCCTATGTTCACGTGTAAAGGAAAATGAACCTTGCCGTACTGCACTCTATGAATGTATGTTTGCATGACTTATTTATACACTCCTACAATAGAATGTAGGCCACGTAAGGCTCATTTTCGGCCGAGAGGATTCGTCGTGCTGGCCACACGACACCTTGTAATCTGTAGGCCTTCGGGCTGAGCAGTGGTCGCTTGGTAGTCCAGGGCCCCTCAGGGCTTTTGCGCCACTGGGGAGGGGGGCTTAAGGTTCATTTTCCTTACTCCTTATCATACGAAGAGGAACACAATGAAAATTGTTCTGATGAACTGCATATCCATATGTGGCTGGGAGGCGTGACCAGTCTCAATGGAGATAATGGATGTCATTCAGCATCATTCATTTCATCGTCATTAGCTCCTCAAATGAGGTTGGCGACAGAAAGTTTTCCACGTTCACAAGATATGCACCTTAATTAATGCAACTGTCACTTGCTTCCCTCTCCTAGTGCTATACTACTCCGTCCCCATAAGACCTGTCTACATCGGGGCGACGTAAAACCAGCAGAAAGCAAGCGATACTGCACTTACACAAGTTATCATACTTCACATTACTGTATGTACTATGTGAATGAGTCTGCGACCAAGATAGCCCAAGTCCCATAGAAGAAAATAATATTGTTATAGATATTACGTTCCACTAACTACTTTTTCAAGGTTTTCGAGAACACCGAGGTGCCAGAATTTTGTCCCGTAGGAGTTCTTTAACGTGCCAGTAAATCTACCCACACGAGGCTGACGTATTTGAGCACCTTCAAATACCACCGGACTGAGCCAGGATCAAACCTGCCAAGTTAGGATCAGGCCAGCGCTCAACCATCCCGGCCCATAGAGGAAACAACTACAGTGCTGCAAGGGCGGAAGTATGAAGTTTCACGTAGAATGGTCAATCATTCTGAAAACATAATATTCCTGAGTTCAGTGCGCGGGGAATCTACGGCCATTTACGATTATATCTCCTTATTTAATCTTATTTATTTACTTACCTTCATCCCTGGCAAAGTTAGGACTCACGGTCTTCTTCTACAATGAACCACACTGCAATAAAAAATACAAAAGACTTTAAGTATTAAATCAGTCGTTAAGAATTTTTTTTACAATTTTCTTTTACGTCGTGCCGACACAGACAGGCCTTATGGCGACGATGGGAAATGAAAGCGCTAGGAATGGGAAGGAAGCGACCGTGGCCTTAATTAAGGTACAGCCCGGCATTTGCCTGGTGTGAAAATGTGAAACCACGGAAAACCATCTTCAGGTCGGCCAACTTTGAGGTTCGAATCCACAATCTCCCTGATACAAACTCAAAGTTGCACAACCTCAACCGCACGGCCAACTCCCTCGGTGAACGTAATTATTTAGTCTATTTTTCTTTGTACAGAATGTACACTCAATCGCTAATATATACATAAAAGAAACCTGTGGCGTGAAAGGCTATTGAGGGCCTTGTCCTAACAAGGCGACTGCTGCCCAACCAAATGGCTGCAGACACTGAAGTGCTACGTGGTCAGTGTGAAGTCATCATCAGCCGTATTTCTTGGCTTACACAACCGGGTCCACTGCTTCTTGTAACAGATAGCTCCTCAGTTTGTTTAACGTGGCTAAGTGACCCCCGCACCATCCTTCAGTACAGAATAGAATTCCCTAGACTGAAAGAGAATCAAATCCAGGGCCTCCGCATACGAGGCAAACATACTACTCCTACACAATCGAGCAATATGTACGTACAACGATTGTTAAACTACTAATGTAGTAACCGAGCTCGATAGCTGCAGTCGCTTAAGTGCGGTCTGTATGCAGTATTCGGGAGATAGTAAGTTCGAATCCCACTGTCGGCAGCCCTGAAAATGGTTTTCCGTGGTTTCCCATTTTCACGCCAGGCAAATGCTGAGGCTGTACCTTAATTAAGGCCACGGCCGCTCCCTTTCCACTCCTAGCCCTTTCCTGTCCCATCGTCGCCATAAGACCTATCTGTGTCGGTGCGACGTACAGCAAATAGCAAAAAAAAAAAAAAAAAAAAAAAACGAATGTAGTAAGGTTACCACCACACAATCTTCATGATTCACACTGTTGACTTGATTAATAATAATGGTGTGTGGCTTTTAGTGCCGGGAGTGTTCGAAGACCAGTTTGGCTCGCCAGGTGTAGGTATTTTTGAGTGACACCCGTAGGCGACTTGTGCGTCGTAATGAGGATGAATTGATGATGAAGACGACACAAACACCCAGCCCCCGTGCCAGCGAAATTAACCACTGGTGGTTAAAATTCCCCACCCTGCCGGGAATCTAACCCGGGACCACTGTGACCAAAGGCCAGCACGCTAACCATTTAGCCATGGAGCCGGGCTATATTTTATTTATTTATGAGGTATACTCAACCGCTCAAAAAGTGGCCGGTAAGGAAATATTAATTTCTCGACACGTGAGGATATTCATAAACTGTGGATGGTCGGTGGCCGAATGGATGATATTTGGAATCCTACCACCTGCACAATATGTTCATCCTATTTCAAACAAGAGAATTTTGAAAGAAAGTCATCTTCTGCGACGGCCAATGCCGTGGGGTGTACATTCTATATGAAGAAAAGGAGACTAGAGATTTATGTTACGAATATATTTTGGAATTGAATCCCATAATCTCCTCGCGAAGAGTCTCCATGCAACAGGCGGCAGTGCGCCGGTCTCTCACGACTGATTTCCGTGGTTCAAATCATGGTCACTCCATGTGAGATTTATGCTGAAAAAAGGGGAGGCAGTACAGGGTTTTCTCCGGGTACTCCAGTTTTCCCTGTCATCTTTCATTCCAGGAACACTCTCCAATAGCATTTCATCTGTCAGTTATTAATCATTGCTCCAGAGGAGTGTGACAGGCTTCGGCAATCGGCACAATTCCTATCCTCGTCGCTCGATGGAGGACTTCATCCATTCCATCCCTGACGCGGTCGAATGACTAGAAACAGGCTGATGGATTTACATTTTCAGTCTGATCCCCGTTGCAAGCCCCAGGGGCTCTGAACTTTGGAGCGTGGGTTGGCGACCATGGGGCCCTCAGCTGAGTCCGGGCATTGCTTCCACTTACTTGTGCCAGGCTCCTCACTTTCATCTATCCTTTCCGACCTCACTTGGTCAACTCTTGTTCTTTTCCGACCCCGACGCTATTAGGTTTGCTAGGTCTAGGGAGTCTTTCATTTTCACGCCCTTCGTGGCCCTTGTCTTGCTTTGGCCGATATCTTCATTTCTCGAAGTCTCGGATCCCTTCCACTTTTCCGTCTGATTAGTGTTATATAGAGGATGGTTGCCTAGTTGTACTTCCTCTTAAAACAATAATCACCACCACCACCTCCCCGTTGCAAGAATTCAACGATTGTCCACTTAACGTATCACATGGGATATATTGAGTTATCCATTATTTCCTACAAACTGCCATTACTTGTGACCGTCTAGTCTTGTGGTATTGTATGTGACAGCTAGTGATCTCAAAAGAAAGATTTTTTAAAGAATTTGCTTTACGTTGCACCGACACAATAGGTTTTATGGAGACGATGGGATAGGAAAGGGGCATAGGAATGGGGAGGAAGCCACCATGGCTTTAATTAAGGTACAAGTACCATCATTTTTGGTGTTAAAATAGGAAACCTCGTAAACCATCTTCAGGGCTACCGAGAGTGGGGTTCGAACCCACTATCTCCCGAATGCAAGCTGACAGCTACGTGACTGAAACCACGCAGCCACTCAGTCGGTAATTAACAAACTGTCACAGAATAATATAATTAAACTTTAGTTTACTGATACAGTACCTATTCCATGAACGTTATTTAGACATATTTTTGAAAGTCGGAAAGCGATCTCTCACTTAGGGATGTGAAGTAGTAGATGGTCAGTCACGTGACAGTTTCTGAATAGTTAAAATTTCAGGAGGGAAAACTGCTTGTATTGTACTCGTCAAGTAAGGCAAACATCACCACCCTACTCTCTTTTTAATGGCTCTTCACTGCTGCCAACTTGACAGTTTACATATTGAAATCACCAGACATAACCATTAACAAACTAACCTCAATGCTATCAATAATGGAGGTTCCCTTATCCAAGGAAATTATAATACATGATCAATAAAGATAATAATAATAAATTCGAACTTATAAATGAATTAAGGAAATGTACACACCCTCCTTCATCCTTACTCAATTTAATGTTACATATTTCTACCTTTATTTTATTATACACATTATTATACCGGTATTCTTCGGTGGTTGCCTTCTGTAAATAAATCAGGTCGCTTTTTGAAATTTGCTGTTATTTGCCGGATTGAAGAGAAACCGCGTTGCGTTAATACACACAAGCAAACACTGTATATTACATGTACATATGCCGTAAGTCAATAATTCGTGACTAGACAACGTTAGGTTGATAACGAAATTTCCTTCCATTTCAACTGAACTGAACTTTAGAGAGGAGATAATGTTGCTTTGTTTTTCGGAGGAGTTCTTGCAAAGTTTTCTTGCTTCTTAGATATCCTAATATAATTCAATACGTAATTATTGGACGAAATAAGACCTAATTAATAAAATGCTGCGGTCGTCATTTCACACCAACTATATTATTAAATGCATTAGTCGAACATGCCACAATTCTACTTACCTGGTATTACCCAACAGATTTACAGTCCCACAGAAAAAGAAAATATACTTTACTTATACCCGCAAATGTAACACTAGAGATTTTAACAATTGGAAATACGTAATTCTTGTAAATAACAAAATAAACCGTGACTGTACAGTGCCAACGTGCCAGATTAACAGTAACTGTAAGACGTCGTATTGGCAAGTAGGGCCCCTAAACTGTATGGTTAGCGACACTGAATCAACGAAACAGTTAGAAAATAACTAAAAATCAATACCTTATATTTTAACAGGGAAGAAAGAGTAAGGCTGTACCCTTAGTGTGTAGGCTTAGGTGCCAGGGAGTATAACGGGGTATGACGCACAACTTCCCCTTCCGTACAAGACCGTTGTTGTGAGTACATTTATACAAATAAGCGACCAAAGCCATTATAACCGACCTCAGTGGCGTGTTCAGTTAATTGTTGTCCTTCCGTTCTCAAGGTAGTGAGTTTGATCCTAAGCGAGGTTGCTGGCATCTGATGTGGAAACAGGCATTTGGAATCTCCTTTAAAAATAAGGACACTTTTTTAAACTTGAAAGAAGACGTTCTCACGTGTACAGTTCTATGTCGCCTGGTCATCTTCAATGCGACAACTCCATGTCGATGGCTTCAGGTACGTTTAAGAAATTCTGTGGATAGAATTGAGGTAGCCGGGCTCCATTTAAGTCTACATAAACAGAAAGGACGTTAAGTAAATAACATTTCTTATTATACACCATTTTACTGCAAAAGAGGAGAGGGAACATGTCAGGCTAGCGCCTTTGTGCTTGCATGAACCGCTATGTACCAGTCTCGTAGGGGAAATACTGACCCGCGGGACATACACCATTCAAAATGAGGATCCTGTGATAGCTTACAATTTGAACATACTAAAAATTATTGGTTGTACGTCCCACTATCTACATTTACGGTTTCTTGAGACGGCTAGGTGCCAGAATTTCGTCCTACAGAAGTTCTGTTATGTGCAAGTAAATGTAGTGACTCGAGGCTGGCGTAGTTGAGCACCTTTAAATACCACCGAACTGAGCTGGAATCGAACACGCAAACCTGAGATCAAAAGCCAGCGCTCTGACCGTCTGACCTGCTCAGCCCAGCAAAATTTGGCAACATTCTGTCTAACTGACAGAGACTTTCAGTCATGAGTTACAGATTTTCATACAGTAAGTTTTGCAGCCTCAACGACTGTATGCTAGAATGTGACAGTTCTGTCCTGGCGATATTCAGACCTTCCTCATCTGTCACTTGAAAGACTTCGAGCCATGACATATTAATCATGGGGATAGAAACAGACAATGAGGGAAGATACGAGGACCTGAAAATACCCTCCCTCCCTCACTCTCCATGGCCCACTATTTCAATGCCTCAAAGCCTTGCATATATTTTCCGAGCATTTATTTTTAAAACTGAGTCACTCTGAGGAAACGTTTCTGCCTGGTAATCTTAAAAATGCTCTAACGTGCTTGTCAAATGAAAAATTAACGCGCCACGTTAATGGAATTTCAAATGATGGGTCGTAAAGTTGAGGTTTTATATAAAAGAGACATCAACAATTGTTAGATAAAACTGCCAGACTGGCAAGATGTCTAGACCATTTAAGAAACGAAGAGAATAACAACATTTGCTACAAAGTCAATTCGAAGAAGACAAAGTGGATGATTGCGAGAAGAAAATCTGTTATGTAAAATCCTACAATGCGGAGCACAGCAATAATGACACTGAAAACTGGTCTATAACGAAATTATGATGATGTTTGTTGTTTAAAGGGGCATAACATCCAGGTTATCGGCTCTATATAGAAGTATTAAACAATTTCGGTGTTGATATTTTCTCTTTCACAATAATTTCATTACTTTCTCCTTGAATTTATTCGGGCATTCTTTTTTAAATTAGAATTGTCCCTGAGAATGAGATTATTTTCGATCAGATACTTAATGATGCAGCGAGCTATTTCTCGAATCGAAATATTCTAGTGAAAATGTTCAACACCCCTAATTCCTCTCCCTTGAACAGATATTAATTATGCCACTGGTGAAGGTAACAGTGTCCTTCCTTGCAGTAACCTTTGAGTTTCCTTCATAAATAATATATTAACAGATTATGGAGGCAGCTTCATAGCTTCGTATGGTACAAATGGTAAAACAGAAATATACACACAGAGAGAGGGATAAACCAAAGACACTGGGGAATGGACAAGAATAACTAAAGACAAGTAAAGTCCAAGTCGCTCAAGATCATCAGATATGCAGAAATTAAGCCAATAATCTGAAATCCATTAACAAATGAATACAGTACAGACACAAAAAGTCTCACTGAAAAACTTACGATAGACAACCAGGACGAACTGGAGATGGAAAGTCATTAAGGTATTGTCACACCCATTACAAAGAAAAAGAAGCCTAGCCTAGCAATAGAGGAAGTGACACGTTTAGATAATACTGAAAAGTATACAATCCTAAAAGTTATTACAAGACGGAAGGGAAGGGGAGGGGAGGGGTATACAATTTGAAAACGGGACGGGGCTAGCAATACTACGTTACCAAACATATGACGGAAAAAATAGAAATAACAAATAAACGGGAGGGAGAATATGACAGTTATTTAAATTCAGACCTGTAATAGAAAAGCCTGAGGGGCCAAGTCAGGGAACGCAGAATTCAAAAATAATTCATCAAGTTTCCAGTCACATTGGTTCTAACTCCATACATCACACTCGGATTTACCCATAATAATCATCTAAAGTGAAGCATTCAATACACTTGATGTCCATTGTTCCGACATTGTCCATAACTAGGTGTGCGAAAATCTCCATACATGAAATTCAAAAATGAAGTCTAGCTCCATAATCAGAATAAATGTACACATCTGCTAGCGCGACAAAAGACAAGAGAAGCCCAACCAAATAATCAGACACTAGTAGTTCCCCGCGGCTTCTCTCTCGTGGATTTCGTAATCTGATAAAAGTAAACGTTCCTCGGCATTGTAGTAAGACATTATCTGAAAATCCCAAAGTATAAAAACTCACCTCCGGGCTGAGTGGCTCAGACGGTTAAGGCGCTGGCTTTCTAACCCCAACTTGGCAGGTTCGATCCTGGCTCAGTCCGGTGGTATTTGAAGGTGCTCAAATACGACAGCTTCGTGTCGGTAGATTTACTGGCACGTAAAAGAACTCCTGCGGGACTAAATTCCGGCACCTTGGCGTCTCCGAAGACCGTACAAAGTAGTTAGTGGGACTTAAAGCAAATAACATTATTATTATTACTATTTTATTATTATTATTATTATTATTATTATTATTATTATTATTATTATTATTATTATTATTATTATTATTATTATTAAAATCTCACGGAAAAAATAGTTTCATTTACCTCAGAGACTCTTTGTAAACCACGTTTGTGGTATTGCCTTTTGGGGCTAAGATGACCAGGCGACATAGAACTGTACACGTGAGAACGTCTTCTTTCAAGTTTAAAAAAGTGTCTTTATTTTTAAAGGAGATTCCAAATGCCTGTTTCCACATCTGTAACATCTTCAGGTTTTGAGATATAAGTATCCACATAAAAAGAAATCAACCCGTTTATCAGCCCTTCCTCCACCCCCACCTAAGTGGATTCTCTGAAAAGAAAAGAACATGTTTCTTTATTTTTAAAGGAATTTCCACGTACCAAGTTTCATGTCTGTAACATGTCAAGTTTTTTACATACACTGTAGATATTTCGGTACTCATTTTAAAAATTCGCCTGCATTTTAATTTTTTCAGCCCCTTAAGTGGTTTTCCGAAAACAAAAATTACGTGTTTCTTTATTTTTAAAGGAGATTTAAAATACTAGTCTTCACGTCTGTGACATCTTCAGTTTTTGAGATATAAGTATGCTCATAAAAAGTTCATGTTCTTCGTCACTTCTTTCCACCTTCTCCCCCTTAAGTGATTTTTCCGAAAAAAATACGTGTTTATTTATATAAGAGCTTCCAAATACCAATTACCACGACTGTAACATCTTCAGTTTTTGAGATATTTGTATCCTCATGAAAATAATTCAACTCCTATTTCTCACCCCCATCCCCCAAGTTAATTTTCCGTCAAAAATGCGTGTTTTTATTTCTAAAGGAGATTCCAAATACTTATTTTCACATCTGTAACATCTTTAGGTTTTTTAGAAATAAGTATCCTCATACAAGTAATTCAACTAATGTTTCAAACCTTTGATACTCCCTTAAGTGGATTTTCCGAAAACAAAAGAATAAGTATTCCTTTCTTTCTAAAGGGGACTCAAAATACCAATGTTTACGTCTGTAACATCTTCAGTTTTTGAGATATCCGTATCCTAATAAAAATAGTTCATCCACTTTTCAGTCCCTTTTACCCCCACGTTAAGCGGTTTTCCCCAAAACAAAAATACATCATTTTCATTTGTAAAATATTAAAACACCAATTTCTTCATGTGTAAAACTTTTTTTAACATATACTGTAGATATGCTCATCTTACAAATTCACGCCAACCCAATTTTCACGTAGTGTGGTGTCAGTATCTCCATAACGGTTTGTTTCAGGGCCTTAAAACATGGTTTTCGGGCCCGTGGGGCTTAACGAGTTGTGTTCTTTGCGACAAGGGGCTTAAAATGATCTTTGTCTCGTCCTTGTACAAATTCGATATTTCGCCTATATTAGCCTATTATTTTTATATCTCCCCCCGTCACGCCCCTCGATTTGTTTTGAAAATGACGTATAGCCTATAGCACTCAGGGATAATGTATCTTTCTATTAGTGAAATATTTTTTAGAATCGGTCCAGTAGTTTCTGTGATTACCTTCCAGATATAAACACACTCACAAAATGCGCACTCTCTCTTTATTATATTAGTATAGATAAGAGGAGAGTGATCATATGTATGAATAATTAAACCCCACGTTGTCTATAAATAGGCCTCTCTCACTCAAGGGTGCATGGCATAGAATCGGGAAGGGTACTCGTAAGAGTTCCCTAAGGAGAAAGACAGCTCTTACCTTACATCGGAAAGCGAAGGTCTACCCCCGAGATCCAGGATGACAAGCAGCCATCGTTAGTTCTCGAGGGCGAAAGTAGACTTGGTGATGTGACAGCGCATGCACGAAGTGGTATTTACGTAGAGGTCAAGGAATGTAAACACAGGAGAATTTCAGTTCACGTTCAGGTAAAATGAGTTCAAAGCATTTCAAAATGCAAGGTATTTTGGATGGGATAACACTATAGTTGATCACTAGAAGATCGAAATATATGACCTAAAATGGTAAAAGAGATGGCAAGCACTTATGACCTCTGAAACTGTAATAATAAGAATATGAGCGGTATAAAACTATACTTTCTAACACAATTTTCTTCCTTTCTTAATCTGTTTACCATCCAGGATTGGCTTTTCCCTCGGTCTCAGCGAGGGACCCCACCTCTACCGCCTCAATGGCAGTGTCCTGGAGCTTCAGACTCTGGGTCAGGAGATACAACTGGGGAGGATGACCAGTACCTCGCCCAGGCGGCCTCACCTGCTATGCTGAACAGGGGCCTTGCGAGGGGGTGGGAAGATTGGAAGCGATAGGCAAGGAAGAGGGAAGGAAGCGGCCGTGGCCTTAAGTTGGGTACCATCCCGGCATTTGCCTGGAGGAGAAGTGGGAAACCATGGAAAACCACTTCCAGGATGGCTGAGGTGGGATTCGAACCCACCTCTACTCATTTGACCTCCCGAGGCTGAGTGTACCCCGTTCCAGCCCTCGTACCAATTTTCAAATTTCGTGGCAGAGCTGGGAACCGACGCCGGGCCTCCGGGGGTGGCAGCTAATAAAACTAACCACTACACCACAGAGGCGGACTAACACAATTTTAATAATTCACTATTTGTAACCTGTAAGCTTGTACACATGTTGCCTCATATTTAAAATTAAATTTTACTCATTACTTGTAAATGTTCACAAGCATGATATTGTGGGTCGAGGCCTGTAACATAGTATCATGGTGAGCCTGAATTCAACTCCAGTGATTTGATTTACTTCAAATACGCGTTTATAACACTCTGCATGTCGAGCCTGTGCTTTCCGGACTACAAACCTTTGCTGAGTGAAAATAAAAGATAGTTTCCATTTGAAAACGTTACAATTCATGTGATTTGCCATTGGAATTCGGTGTGACATTTATCAGCGTGTCATATATATTTAATGTGTTTAATGCCCGACTCGTTGGCTGAATGGTCAGTGTACTGGCCTTCGGTTCAGAGGGTCCTGGATTCGATTCCCGGCCGGGTCTGGGATTTTAACCTTCATTGGTTAATTCCAAATGGCTCGGGGGCTGGGTGTTTGTACTGTCCCCAACATCCCTGCAACTCACACACCGCACATAACACTATCCTCCACCACAATAACACGCAGTTACCTACACATGGCAGATGCCGCCCACCCTCATCGGGGGGGGGGGGGTCTGCCTTACAAGGGCTGCACCCGGCTAGACATAGCCACACGAAATTAATTATTAAATTCATTTATTCCAAACATAACTTTAATGCTCAATTTTAGGTTCTCTGAACGTACAAGTAACTAAAATTTAAATGTAAGGAAAACAGTTATATTCATTTAATATTTTGAAAATAAAATAAGATTATTCCACGCTAATTCACCTCATATTGTACAAACGAAAAATCATTTCAATATTTAAAATAAATACAATGTAATGGTTCGACTGCTTCAGATGATACTTTACGAACGGACTCGTTCTCATACTCTTGTCTCTTTAGCCATTAAATGGTTTGATGGCGAGACGTGAGTAGCTGGATTGATATACTGTATTTATTTTCTACTACACCAGGCATTGCTTCAACAAATAGTACATAACACGTCGATATTAGTCAACTAGGTTTATCTTAGTTATCATCAAACAAAGAAATCGCAGACGCTGATGCAACGTAATAAGCATTTCTTTTCTTGCTTCCTCACTGGAAATTCTTAGAATTCTTAAATCCAGATATTACCTTTTATCACTGCACCAATATCTCACGCCCAAAAGGTAACCTTCTACTTCAAATGATATAAAGAAGTTGTTTGCTGTATGCACGTTGAATCATCATCGAGAAGAATGAGGAAGTTAGAGTATCCATGTAGGAACAAGAAAAGAACGACCATTGTAGCAGACTTGACAGAGTATCGGACAGCAAAGCAGAGACTGCGGTTCGGGTCCCACCTGTGCACGGTTGGATGTCTATGATCAGTATTTAATATCCATTTAGCATATAATATAATCAATATAATATACAAGCTGACAGTCTAATATGAAACATATTGCGGTTGTGAACATTAAAAATATGAAATAAAGGAAACACATGGAGCTAGGTGAAGAAGAAGATGAAGAAGAAGACCTCACTAACGTTGATAGCCATCTGCTCTCTTCAACACCTACATGAAGTGATGAATGTGGATGAACTTCTGAGTTACGAGCCAATTGACAATCCGGCTATGAAGAAGAAGACCTCACTAACGTTGATAGCCATCTGCTCTCTTCAACAGCTACATGAAGTGATGAATGTGGATGAACTTCTGAGTTACGAGCCAATGACAATCCGGCTAATCGGGGGATGCCGGGTTAAAAATCCACTGTTGCCAGCCCTAGAGAGGGTTTTCACGGTTTTCTAGCTGTATACTAGGCAAAGGTTTTGATTAAGAGAAACTTTGAAGATGAATCAGAGTTCTAAGACCAAGCTCGATAGCTGCAGTCGCTTAATTGTGGCCAGTATCCAGCATTCGCCAGATAGTTGACTCGAACCCCACTGTCGGCAGCCCTGAAGATGGTTTTTCGTAGTTTCCTATTTTCACACCAGGAAAATAGTGGGGCTGTACCTTAATTAAGGCCACGGCAAAATTCTGGGGCTGTACCTTAATAAATCAAGGCCACGAATGATTCCCTTCCACGCCTAACCCTTTCCTATCTCATCGTCATCATAAGACAAATTGTACTTTTGTTTTGGATTTATTTATTTTCATCTTGTACTCCTCCTCCAAGACTCTGTCCATACCATTCAGCAAATTCTCCAAATTTTCTGCAGACTTCGATAAAATAAAAATATTATCGGCTAATCTCGGAGTTTTGATTACGCCCCCCTTTCCAAATTCCTCTTTAATTTCCTTTACCCCCTGTTCTATATACATAGTGAAACGGAGAATGGACAAACTGTACCCTTGCCTCGCTCACTTCTAGATTCTTGCTTCTTTTTCATAGCCCTCGAAACTTATCACTGCAGATTGATTTTTTTCTACTATTGTAGATATCCCTTCTTTCTCGGTATCCGCTCCCGACTTCGAAATCTGAACTATATCAAATGAACTACACGGAATGCCTTTTCTAGATCTACGAAGGCCATGTACGTGGACTTGTCCCCCTGTCTAAAAAGAGATGTCCGTGTTCTTACATTTCTCATGAATACAAGCCGATCTCCTCGCAACTCATCTTCAACTTGTCTCTCCATTCCTTCTTAAATAATATGTGTTTGTTTGTCAGCTTGTCGGTTTGTCAGCCTGAGATTCTAAACTAATGGTGCGGTAATTTTCGCGTTTGTTATAACGTATCCACAAAGACGCACACAAAATCCTGTCAGTTGGTACAGTTATTTATTCACATCTATTTACAAATTAAACACACGCATAACCTTAATCACTGCTGTCACAAACAAAACACTCATATCACAAACCGCCATTTTGACAATTGCCTATCACTGCACATGGAGACTGCAACCTTAAAACACAGTTGAAACAGATGACTGCTTAAAAACATGTCACAACACGTGGTCACAAGTATTACTTGTTAAGTCATAACTCTACTGAACAATAACTCGTATCCATCGTCAAGATCGCCTCCTTATATATGTGCCTGGCCAGGCTTCAGAAAGATACGTTACAAAAAATACCTTCTCTAAAATTCTAGAGTGCTTAATACATAGATATCGTGTACAGAATATTCTCTATTGTTCTCGTCTACCCAGTACCATACTGGAAGGTACAGTGTGTTTCACAATTTGGTAGTAGATTATATATTATATATACAGGTAGGAATACATTATATACAGGTTCTTACATTAACTGAACTGATGTAAATATTTATATACAGTGCATGTTTCATGACATAACCTCACAAAGAACGCGATCTATCGTATGTACATATGATGTAATAGTAACACATATACTAACTGGATGTAACACTTCATAGCCAAACATTACAAGTAATAATAATGATCATAATCGTATAATAATAATAATAATAATAATAATAATAATAATAATAATAATTCGAGCTTGACACTTGCATTATTTACCCATGGGTGAGAGATTATTGTTTTCAAGTTACACTGACTGACAGAGCAAATGCAACACCAAGAAGGAGTGGTCAGAACTTTATGCCAATTGCAGGGTAGACTGACGTCACTGAGGTATGCTCATGATGTGAAATGCGCCGCTGTGCTGCGCACGTAGCGAACGATAAATGGGACACGGCGTTGGCGAATGGCCCACTTCGTACCGTGATTTCTCAGCCGACAGTCATTGTAGAACGTGTTGTCGTGTGCCACAGGACACGTGTATAGCTAAGAATGCCAAGCCGCCGTCAACGGAGGCATTTCCAGCAGACAGACGACTTTACGAGGGGTATGGTGATCGGGCTGAGAAGGGCAGGTTGGTCGCTTCGTCAAATCGCAGCCGATACCCATAGGGATGTGTCCACGGTGCAGCGCCTGTGGCTAAGATGGTTGGCGCAGGGACATGTGGCGCGTGCGAGGGGTCCAGGCGCAGCCCGAGTGACGTCAGCACGCGAGGAGCATCCGCCGCCAAGCGGTGGCAGCCCCGCACGCCACGTCAACCGCCATTCTTCAGCATGTGCAAGACACCCTGGCTGTTCCAATATCGACCAGAACAATTTCCCGTCGATTGGTTGAAGGAGGCCTGCACTCCCGGCGTCCGCTCAGAAGACTACCATTGACTCCACAGCATAGACGTGCACGCCTGGCATGGTGCCGGGCTAGAGCGACTTGGATGAGGGAATGGCGGAACGTCGTGTTCTCCGATGAGTCACGCTTCTGTTCTGTCAGTGATAGTCACCGCAGACGAGTGTGGCGTCGGCGTGGAGAAAGGTCAAATCCGGCAGTAACTGTGGAGCGCCCTACCGCTAGACAACGCGGCATCATGGTTTGGGGCGCTATTGCGTATGATTCCACGTCACCTCTAGTGCGTTTTCAAGGCACGTTAAATGCCCACCGCTACGTGCAGTATGTGCTGCGGCCGGTGGCACTCGCGTACCTTTAGGGGCTGCCCAATGCTCTGTTTCAGCAGGATAATGCCCGCCCACACACTGCTCGCATCTCCCAACAGGCTCTACGAGGTGTACAGATGCTTCCGTGGCCAGCGTACTCTCCGGATCTCTCACCAATCGAACACGTGTGGGATCTCATTGGACGCCGTTTGCAAACTCTGCCCCAGCCTCGTACGGACGACCAACTGTGGCAAATGGTTGACAGAGAATGGAGAACCATCCCTCAGGACACCATCCGCACTCTTATTGACTCTGTACCTCGACGTGTTTCTGCGTGCATCGCCGCTCGCGGTGGTCCTACATCCTACTGAGTCGATGCCGTGCGCATTGTGTAACCTGCATATCGGTTTGAAATAAACATCAATTATTCGTCCGTGCCGTCTCTGTTTTTTCCCCAACTTTCATCCCTTTCGAACCACTCCTTCTTGGTGTTGCATTTGCTCTGTCAGTCGGTGTATATCTGTTTATCACACTTGCGTCAATATCCCCCCTATAACTTGACACACTTCCCACACTTTGTCACACTCCTCGACTTTGCCTTAGACGTAGATTGTATCCTCTTTCTTCCTTGATGTCGCTGAAAGTGTTCTCCTCCACTTTAACAGCTTGTACCGTGCCGGTGGTCGGGGTTGCCTCGCTAACAGCCTCCTCCTCGATGATAGTCAATGCGTTCTCCTCACGATGACCAGATGGTGCTGTGTCATTAGTAGCCTGTCCTCCAGGTTTACTCTGTATGCGAAGCGGTTGGGTGACTCGCCGCAACTCCGATGTGTGGACCTTGACAGGGGGTTGGTCTTAAGTAAGTAAATCCCATGGCCCAGCTGTTTATCCACCTCGATGGGACCAACCCACTTAGGTGCGAGACCTGCGTGAAACCCTCCAATCTTTTTACTGACTGGGTGGTTACGTCGCAGTATTTGTTGGCCTGGTTCAAAATCTTGAGCTTTGTCCTGGGTAAGGGATCTCTTCTCGGCCAAAACTTGCTTCTCCTTGATGTTCTGCTGCTCCTGCTGTCACTCTGCCACGGGAACAGCTGCATCATCTTGACCCAAAGTGGGTGGTGGACGAATCTCCCAATTCCCGGTGCCGTATAGCTGTCGACCAACGAACAGCTCCACTGGAGAATAGCCGGTGGCACGGTTGATGCGTCGTCGCAGGGCAAAGAGTGACTGCGGTATCTGACGGTCCCACAGTCGATGTTCTTGTCTATCAGGTGGACACGTAGCATCCTTTTCAGCTTCTGGTCTCGTCGTTCTGTTGGATTGGCCCTTGGGTTGTAGATAGGCATGATCCAGTGCTCCACGCCCCATTCTGGCATCATTGGATGCTACTTCCTCTACGTGAACTGACTCCCGTTTTCTGACAGAATGCACCGTGGATAACCGTAGCGGCTGTATACCTCGTCTTGAAGCAGGCTGGTGATGCGTACTATCGTGGATTAAAGTATCGGAATGGCCTCAATCCATCTTGTGCAGAGGTCGGTGATTACTAGGAGTCCTCTTTTACCCGTGGTGCTCTTGGACAAGGACCCATATAGTCCAGAGCTATGACCTCCCACGAGTATTGTGGCCGTCTTCCTCGTTAGATGGAATATGCCTTCCTGCTGCTCGCCTTGGTGGAGGTACAGATCTAACACCTCTTCACGTATTCCAGGACGTTTTTCCGCATGTTGACCCACAATAATCTTCGTCGGATAGACTGATATGTTTCTTCGCCTCCTGGACGTCCGGCTGCAGTGCTTTCGTGGAACTTCTCGAGGATGTCAGTCGTGTGCTGTCCGGGGATTACCACTACTGCAGGCGTGTCGGAGAGGTGAGACCTGTACATCAAGAGTCCTCCGTCAATCCGAAAGATCTTGTACCACATCTTGAATTCCCTCGGGACAAGTCGACTATCGGTTTTCTGTCTCCTAATCCACTGCGTTGTGGTCCTACAGGGCTTGTCTTGTTCCTGCCGCTGTTTGATCACTCCCAGATTAAGTTCATTCTTCATACACATAAGGACAGATTCCTTAGGCTAACTCTGGTGTTTTCGTTGGAACTCCATCTCGACAATGGTGCTCCTAGCTTCAGGTTCTATCGCCGGGTGCCTAGATAAGCTGCCTGATCCTATGTTTGTCGGTGCTGGGACGTGAAACACATCGAAATCAAATTCTGAAATTAACAGAGCCCATCGCATCAATTTAGGTTTTGGGCCAGAGACCGAGTTTAACCATTTGAGAGCGGCGTTAGCGGTGTAGAACTGGAACTTGCCTCCCTCCAAGTAGCCTCTGAATTTGCGCATGACCCACAGCACATCTCAGGCTTCCTTCTCTGTAGTGCAGTAGCGTTGTTCGGTGGGAGATAGCTTACTGCTGGCATACTCGATGATGTCCCTTCCGCCGTCACTCCTCTCCAGGTATAACACTGCTTCTAAGTCGAAGTCACTGGCGTCAGTCTGCAGGCACATCTTCCGTTGAGGGTCGGGATGGCTAGACGGGAGAGTTGCATATCACAGTCTTAATGCCTTGGAATGCTGCCTATTCCTTCTGGTCCATCGGAACGGGCGGTTGTTATGGAATAGATCCGTGAGTGGCATTGCCTTCTCTTCAAATTGTTGCACGAAGCTGCTATACCATCCACACAAGCCAAGGAACTGACGTATTTGTCGCTTGGTCCGCGGGCGTTCAGTTTCTTCTATAGCTCGATTCTTCTCCGGTTGCCATTCTAGGCCTTCAAAGGTTAGGACATCGCCAAGATATACTACCCGGGACTGGGAGAAGTCGCAATTCTCCAGTTATCAAGTCAGTCCATGATTCTTCAGTCGTTCCAGAACTTTTCTCAGATGTACACGGTGTTCTTAAAAATAATTCTTGCTGTGAATTAAAATGTCATCGATATATACTTGGCAAACATCTCCAACACATCCTGATAATAAATTATCCATCAGTCGCATGAAGGTGGCAGGAGCATTCTTCAATACAAAGGGCATTACTGCAAACTGGTACAATCATGAAGGCGGTCAGTGGTCTAGAAATTTCGTCGACCTCCACTTGCCGGTATCCGGAGTTGAGATCTGGCGTGCTGAAAATCCTAGACCCACTTGCTTGTTTCAGCGAGTTTTTCAGGTCAGCATGGGGTAGGCATCACTAACGGCCTTCTCGTTCAACCTGCGGAAGCCCACACACAGTCGATACTCCCCATTGTTCTTCGGTAGGACGATAGGTGAAGCCCAAAAGGATGTAGAGGGTGACGAAGTTGCGCTTATCTGTGTTGGTTGGAAATGGATGTTGCTTGATGGGTGAGAAAGCGCTGCATTCAGTGGTATGCGTTTCTGTGGCAGTCCATACTATTTCATTGGTGATAACATCCGGTAAGTCCTTTAAGATGTGTCTCAGCTCCTCTTCTTCTCTCGGTCGAAGATGTGTTCACTGGATATCTCCCAGGTCTACGTAGACTTCTGTATCCTTGCGAGTCCAGGGATTTCCATCGTGCCAGGCAACCCTCAAACATCTGTCTTTTCCCAGAAAGACTTCATGAGCTGCATAGTCTACAATCACCTTGTATTCCACCAGAAAGTCATCACCTAATATGATGTTTAATACCAGGTTCTGAATCACGGCAACGTCAATTACAATAGGCATGCTCATACATTTAGTGGTTAGGTTAGTCTGTCCTTGAATGGAAGAGGTTTCCCGGTCCGCTGCTCCCACTACCCTTCCGACATGGTGACACTTCATAGGCGATAGTAATCTAGCAACAGTCTCGTTGACAAATGAATGGCTTGCTTGGCGGTCTAGTATGGCTTAGAAAGTCTCGTTGCCAATCCTTAAGATGATAGCTGGGCGGGGTTGGCTATTCTACTCACTATCTCACCAATCCTTCTCCTACTTGACCAGGGTTGTTCGTCTGTCAGGTCTTGAGGCACCTTCCTGTTCTCGGTTCCATCCCCCTTTAATCCAGGAAGGGCCGGACATAGTTTCTCCGACGTCAGTGTTGGACACTTGTTCTTCAGGTGCCCCCCTCTTCACACTGGTAGCACTTCCTAACTGTACTGGTCCCTTCCGTAGCTTTGCTTTTGTGTTCCTCCTCCAGTTGGGATCTCGGTTGTGATACTTTCACTAGGGGTCGAATCTTATCGTGCAGTGGCTCTGTGATATCTGTTAAGATCTCGTTTTCGCTTCCTTCCGGGTGCAGACGCTTGAAGAGTTGGTACTTCTGTAGAACTAATGCGCTATTTCTCATGCCAGTGGGTTGTGCCTCAGTCAGTAACTTCCTTTTCACGGAGATCTTCATCCACTCGGAATTAATCCTAGCGGGGAATTCCCTCTTGAAGTCCGTCCAGTTTAGATTTAAACCCTATCTACTATCGATCTGCTCAACCTGTCCCAGTTTTGACCTGATGTCCGATATCTGTTGCGTTAATCATCAATTGATTGGTGACGCCACTAATTTGCAATTTACAGTTGAAATGTTCGATGCTAGGCCCTGTTCTACATTGTAAACCTGTGTGTACACGTTTGCTATATATCCGGTTAAAACTGAGTTAGGTTGAGAAATTTCGTCTGAAATTTTGTCTTTTATGTCTGCGTATCGCAGAGCAGCATCTGATCATCATTTCCGACTCCATGGCTGAATTGTTAGCGTGATGGCCTTTGGTCACAGTCACAGGAGTCCCGGGTTCGGTTTTCGGCAAGGTCGGGAATTTATCCATCATTGGTTAATTTTTCTGGCATGGAGGCTGTGTGTATGTGTTGTCTTCATCATTAATTCATCCTCATCACGACGCGCAGGTCGCCTACGGGAATCAAATCGAAAGACCTACGCCTGGCGAGCCGAACACGTCGTCGGACACTCCCGGCACTAAAATCCATACGCCATTTCATAAAACAAATGCAATGAGCTCCCCGGTTAATTTAGTGTCTTTATTATGGTTATCATGTTCTACGGTATAGGCCTACTGAACCGACTGGTGTACAGAACTTCTCTTACAAGGGGCATTCCCTATTCGTCACCACCGATTTCCCTCAAATTTATAGAACTTGCAGTTAGTAGTAAAACTCCTCCGGTTTCGGGGGAGCTCATTGCATTTGTTTTATTAAGCATCGGTGAACACAGTACATTTTCTGCATGTCAAATTTCACCACACTGCAAAATAATTACTGAAATAACCTACTCACGTAGCATAAGTTATGTAAAAAACGTAAATATCACAAGAAGGTCGTGTGGTATTTACAAGTACTAAAGGCTAAGTTTTTAGGATATAAGCTAATAAAACTAAGTCCAAAGTAGTTCCGTACTTAATTATTGAGTTTTGATAGGTGTTAATTAGGAATATACACCATTATTAATGACAGACATCTTCTGTACGTTATTTAGACTTCCTGACGCAACAAGCCTTTACAACACGACTTTAGAGTCCTTAGAACATTGAGGAGATGTGTTTACTGATAATTGGTTGATGTTCATTGTTTATGTATCATTCATACTCTGGATGCCAGTCCTGCGGTGAAGGGGTAGCGTACTTACCTCGTACTCGGAGTCCCAGGGTTCAATTCGCGGCCATGTCGGTCCTTTTTACCTGCATCTGAGGGCTAGTTCGAGGTCCACTCATCCTATGCGATTACAATTAAGGAACTATCTGATTGAACGATGGCCGCCCCGGTATAGAAAGCCAATAATAACGACTGAGAGGAGTGGTCGTGTCGACCACACGACACCTCATACTCTGCAGGCCTTCGGGCTGAGCAGCGGTCGCTTGGTAGCCAAGGCCCTTCGGAGCTGCTACGCCATGGGGTTTGGTTTGGTACATACTGTGAACATTAATAATTTGATATCATTTTTGTAGTGCCATTCACCCGTCGTACGGCACAAGCGCGGAAACTTGCAGGAAATGATGCTTTAAATTTCTCTCTCCCGATGCCCATTTGCCCACTCCCCTCCCCTATATGTATTGAGTCACGCCATACAATTCTGTGACGTAATGCACTCAATACTGTATTGCTTACCAACTGCACAGCACATGTAAACAGTCGATACCGTGCGGTCCTCAACACGCGCACAGGTCTGTATTCCGTTCACTAGTAAATGTTGTGATCAATTCTGCGTACTCCATGCATTTTCCTTATGAATTTTGAACGCTAATATTAACACTCTTCGCTGCTAGCGTTCTGTTGCGAATTGAGTGCATTACGTCACAGAACATAAGAGATATGAACCAGTTACCCCTGATGATTAACCAAACGGTTTAAGAAAAAATTGATGATGATCCTCTCATACATTACTGGGTTAATTATGCCGATAAATATTTCGTAACTTATTGTTAGATACTCTATATATATTGTACATGGTCCGTCATTCCGATTACACATAAGAAATAGCCATCTGGCCTTAATTTTAGCAGGTAATAAACACAAATCAAATAAAAGTAATTTAATCAATAAAGGACGAAAGAGTAGTCTATTCATATACCCATCGTACACGCTGTATTTTTTCTTCCATGATCTTCTTTTCACTTTCCCATTCACGTGGGATATACATTCCTGCATTGTTTCCTCCACTTCAGTCGATCCATAGCGTCACGGGAGCTGAGCCACATACCATATCTCACCCGATCCGATCAGCATGTTTGAGATCGTGCTGTTACGGAGTAAATGCCCATACTCTTTTTTTTTGTCTATGATTTTTTTTAATAATCATTTATCTCTCACAAATAACAAGATACAGTATCAACATACAAAAGTAACATAACAAGCAAAGCACTGAATCTCTTATTACAGTATAATGTGCACTAGTCACAAGTCCTTCTGTCCTGATTGTTCTAGAGAGTAGTCATTTCAACTGAGAGGAAAAAAAAACATTGGCACAAAACACATTGCGTGAAAAACACTGCACTATCCACTGCACGACCATTCGACTGTTATAATGAAACACTCGCGAGTTCCTTAACTTGATGTTTCTCTCTCAATGGCACACGTTTCAGTAATGTTCGTTTGGCATCTTTTAGAAGACGAATGAACGTGTTAAGGGAGCACTGTTCGTTTGTCTGGACAAAATAAAGATACCCCATGACAAGCCAGGTTTGCGCAAATTCCAAGTGCTGCGTACCGAAATCGAGCTCTAAGGCTGCTCTGTAAGCTGCATTAGGATTCGTCGATCCTGTCATCTGTCTTAGCACAGAACAAAACCATTTCCAGATAACTTTGACATTTCCACAGGTAGTAAGTTTATGCCTCTGTGTGTCCACCTCCAGACATTTTTAACAGAGTGGGGATTGGGTGATGTTGTGACGGAATTTGTTATCTTCTGTGGGAATAATTTCGTTTATAGCTTTATATGCGGCTACTTTCCAGTCAGTTGGTATAAGAGGATCTTTGAAATTTCTCCAGATTTCATTCCATTTCCGATTTGGGTACTTCTCCGTGATCTGGGGTTGTGTTTCGTTCTTCTGTAATAGATGATTGTATATTACTCGTGTAGGAGGAACGTTGTTTCCTGTCACTCGTACCGTATCTATCGCTTGCAGCGCTCTTCTAAAACATCGAGTCGGCACTAAATACTTCGGGTTTTGCTGATGTGTATTCCAAAAGTAAGTATTATGAGCAGCTCCTACTCCCGTCTTCGCAATCATTATCTCTCGCATTAAAAGCGCTTGGCATTTTTCGCCGACCGCTATCAGACCCAGTCCTCCTTGCGCTACGGATTTTCTCACTTGTGACCTTGCTATACGAAACATATATCCGCGCCACAAATAATAACTAATACAGAGTTCAACTCGCTGGCTTATTTTAACCGGCATGGGTAGAATTTGTGCCACATACCACAATTTAGACAAGGCATACAAGTTTATATGCCACACCTTTTGGATGATGTTCAGGTTTCGACTCAAACTGATTGACAATGTGGCGCGTACCCTTGAAACTATGGTTGACCAGTTTATGTCAATATTTTGGGACATATTAGGGGTAAACACTAATCCCAAAATCTTAATTCTATCTTTAATTGGTATGGACGCAATTGTCATCTCTTGTGACCAGCTACCAAGCGGTAGTATCTCGGATTTTTGATAACTGACTTGGGCATTAGAGGCTTTCTCGTAAGTTGTTATTATACTCTTCAACTGTGGGGCAACGGTTGGTGTCTGCAGTAATATGGTGACGTCGTCAGCATAGGCTGCAACCGTGAACAGGCCCTGGAGGTTGGGAATCGTGCACAGTACAAAGTGGACTGCCCGAATAAAGGGCTCAATACTTAAAGCAAAAAGAGTCATTGAGAGGGGACATCCTTGTCGTACCGATGTCTTAATTGGAATTGGTCTGGAAAAGAGTCCATTAAGAAGGATTAGAGAATGCGCCGAACTATACAGGGTTCGAATAAGATTGCATATTGCGGTTGGGAGACCCAAGCGTTGCAGCACTGCTAACAAGTACCCATAATGCACTCTGTCGAAAGCTTTTCGGAAGTCCAGGTTTAGAATCGCGCCCATTTCAGTTGGTTCTGCTTCAAAGTGTAACACTGCAATCCTTACTGCCTGTAGGATGTGGGTAATTTTCCTTTCGGGTATAGCACATGTTTGCCCTTCTTTGATGATGTTATTAAGGTAGGGACGTATTATTTTCGCCAATATTTTCATGAAGATTTTGTAATCGGTGTTGAGGAGTGTTATCGGGCGGAAATCCGATACAGTTCGTGGTGCGGCGACTTTGGGTATAAGGATTATAATGCCTTCATTAACGCCTGTGCAATCTTGTAGATTGGCGAACAATAGTTGCATTAGTGTTAAAAGGGTTGTTTTCAGGATGTTCCAGTACTTTTTGTAGAAAAGGTAAGTCAGACCATCAGGGCCGGGAGCTGATCTCTTACTGGCCAATCGCAGGGCCTCGAATAGTTCACTTTCTTCAATTGGACGGAGGAGCTGTTGCCTATCATTATCATTTAGTTGTTGATCGACGAAAGACAGAATGTTCGTTTGATCTAGCGAGGAATTCTCACAGTCCCGGAACGTTTCGCGGAAGTATTTCTCAGTTTCATTTAGACAGTCTTTAGTAGATAAGAGCCGTCTGTTGTCGTCTGTATGAAGAGTAGATATTACTTTGCTCTTCCCGTTCCTTTTTTCATGGGCTACATGATAAAGCTGAGCTTTTTCTTCTGCTAAGGGTGAATTAGAACACGAACGAACTAAGGAACCCTGTAGGATGTTCTCCTGAATAGCTGTTATTCTTCGTTTAACTGCGGCTATGTGACTGTTGACGTTGTAACCTGCCTGTTGACGCGCCAGAAGGTCAGTTAGTATAGTGTAGTAAGAGTGCAGAGTTTTCCGTCTGTTACGTGCTTTTTCTGCTCCATGTTTCTTAAAGAAGGATTGAATCGCCGGTTTAACCTTATGCAACCACTTGTGTACAGTTAAAGGTCCCTGTTGGGTGAGACGACTGATCATATTTGACCACATCTGTTGAAAGCTCTCTTGCACTTGCTCGTCATCAAGCAACGCATTATTTAGTTTCCAATATCCCTTCCCGATAACAGGTATTCTCCTAGTGGTGCGAATCTTCAGTAGGACAGCGTGATGATCACTGAAGGGTAATATTTTAACACTGATGTCATGTACATGCGGTGCTAGGTCTCTGTTAACGTAAAATCTATCAATTCTAGAAGCCGCTGTTCCTCGGAAAAATGTAAATTGTACGAAATTGCCATGTTTACTTTCCCATCCATCACGAAGCTCTAAGGCCTGACACATCCTTTCAAGTGCAGGAGAAGGGTTGAATTCTCCTCTCTGGTCTTTGGCGTGTAAAACACAATTAAAATCCCCACCGAAAATTAAGTCTTTGTAGTTATGTCGTAAATAGAATGGTAAGTGTGTGGTCAGAAAATCCTCTCGCTCGTGACGACGATGTGTTCCAGAGTGCAGGTAGATGTTTATGTACAGTGTGTTATCTTCTGTTAATATCGACGTGATCCTCCCACTAGGGTGTGTTTCACAAAGTTTAATGTGTAATCCAGATCGGTATATAATTGCAGTACCTCTCGAGTCTTCCCCAGGATTGGCAATATACTGGTAATTATTCCCCAGGTAAGGCAAAGTAAAGACGTTAACTTCTTGTAGGAAGAGGATATCGATGTCATAATCTCTAATAAATTCTTGTAAGAGGACCTGTTTGCTGCGACTTCTCAGGCAATTTACATTAAGTGATGCTACGGTATGAAGAAGTAGAATGCTAAAGGAAAAGAACACAGCGCCAATCATAATGATGTGTTTGAAGATGGAGACGAGTGCTTAAGTTATTTATTCGGAACATGTTTGATCATTTTAGTGACTTTCTTTTTGCCAGTGTCATCTACCGGCCGCTTTAACCTAGGATCCCGTTGGCTAACTGGAGGTAGTTTTGTTTCCGTAATTTCCATTTCTTCCACCGACGGGGGTCCCTCATGTTCGAAGGTCGGTGATATATTATGCTCTTCCCTACTTTGCATATTACTGTCTTTGACGGATGTTGGCGGTGTCAATACATCTCCGCCCTCTGTTTCCATATCCGGAGTTATTGGAGGGAGTAACTGGTTATGATTTGTTTCTTGGGGTAGCTGTGCTGGCCGGACGGCATCTGACTCGAGTGTAGTTAGCCTTTCCGGTTGCGGTATTTGATGACTATTATCAGAATTGTCGTTCTCAGTTATCTGATTCCCCACCTGTTGACCTAATAACTCTGTCTCCCTGTGCGTCACAGAAGTGGCCGGCATAGTGTTCTGGTGATCATGTTGTGTTTCCTGTGTAACTTCATGTAAGTCACTAGGTGATGAACTGTGTAAGTTGTCTTCAGGAGTCAACTGCGTAGCTTGCAGCGGACTGCGCTGTGTCGGCAGTTTCCCACTGGCCAAGGTCGCCCAGGTGGGACTAGCAGGCTGTTCGCTTAGCCGGACAGGTTGTTTACGTCGTGGGCATTGACCCCGTAAGTGTCCCACTGCATTACAAGACGAGCACGTAGTAGGCTGATTTTCGTAACTGATCAGGGCTTTATGCCCACCAACATCTAAGTAAGACGGTATATGTTGCTTTAACATTAGTCGAATTGCTCGTACACCATTATGAACCTTGTACCGGAAACCTGAGCTCCACGTTTCATCCTGAATCGAAAAAATTGTCCCATATTTACTAATTTGTTCCACAATTATTCTATGAGGTACCTCCATCGGAAGATTAAAGATTCTCACCAACTTTGTACCAAGACCCGCAGAATCAATAGTCACTTTGCTACGGAACCCATTACTGTGTAAGAAGGAGTGCTCACCTGCATAATCCTGTAGCAGTTTTTCAGTTGTTTCCTGCTTCTTGCATTTTATGTACACTTGCCGCGATATACCATTAAGCTGGATCATCTCGATGTCACTTTCTTCTAGGTGCAAGGTGTCAAAAATCCAGTCATGCACTTCGTATGGGGCTGGTCGGGGCGTGTCTCTGTCGGTGAAGTTGATCACAATCGTATTCTTCCTTTCCACTATCATGATGATCTTTTAACTATGAACACATAGATATCTGGAACAACCCTATCTGTCACCACTGTCAAGAGTTTATCAGATAGTCACTTATACACAAGTAAAAACAGACTCGTTAGACCGTACACTCAGTTCGAGAGCTCACTAGCTGCCCTGACTTGCACGCACGCTGGTCCAAGCAGAACTGTCTCGCAAGCGTGACTTATCTGCTTCTTTATGACAATTGATGACAGAGAAACTAAGATACTACAAATGATCTTCCTGTGGGTATGTTAGGACGGAAGAAACCTGATAATATCATAATTTTTATGATCATCTGTGACCTCAGATAGCATTCAGGGCTGTCGCCTAGGTGGAAGACCCCCTATCAATTGTGTACCTAGTATTTTCCTTAACGATTCCAAAGAAGTTGAAAATCTATCGGAGATCTTCCATGGTAATTATTTCCAATCCAAGGATTTACAAGACAAAGAAGAACGTAAGAGGTTTGAAATATTATTTAAAGTGTTATTATTACGCAGATGTCTGACTCGTTGGCTGAATGGTCAGCGAACTGGCCTTGGATTCAGAGGGTCGCGGGTTCGATTCCCGGCCGGGTCGGGGATTTTAACCTTCATTGGTTAATTCCAATGGCTCAGGGGCTGGATGTTTGTGCTGTTCCCGACATCCCTGAAACTCACACACCACACATAACACTATCCTCCACCACAATAGCACGCAGTTACCTACACATTGCAGATCAGCCCACCTTCATCGGACAGTCTGCCTTACAAGGGCTGCACTTGGCTAGAAATAGCCACACGAAATTATTATTATTACCCAGATTATTGGTAATTATTTAAATTGATTCCTTAATTGTTACAACTGCTGATGTGTTTTGTAAATTATAGCTGTTTGAAAAAAAAGGCAACACATTTTGGGGATCATTCTCCCAGCTTCTGTAAAAAGTTTTAGAACTCTATTACAAATAATGAAAACATATTTAACCCTAGAATTGGAAACTATCGAATATTCGACATGTTCTTATTTCGTCATATAATTTCCTCAATTCTTCAACAGATGTCATGACAGTCTATTTTTGTCGTCCTCATTGTCCACAGCAGCCCTAGTTTCAGTTTCATTCATAGTTACAACCCCTTTGGGCGCAATTTCACGTAAATAATTTAATGCAGTTTTCCGACCATCTCTTTTTTTTTTTTTTTTTTTTTTGCTATTTTGCTTTACGTCGCACTGACACAGATAGGTCTTATGGCGACGATGGGGGAGGAAAGGCCTGGGAATTGGAAGGAAGCGGCCGTGGCCTTAATTGAGGTACAGCGCCGGCATTTGCCTGGTGTGAAAATGGGAAACCACGGAAAACCAACTTCAGGGCTGCTGACAGTGGGGCTCGAACCCACTATCTCCCGATTACTGGATACTGGCCGCACTTAAGCGACTGCAGCTATCGAGCTCGGTGACCATCTCTTTGAGCGCTATTGCTGTAGTATTTGTAAACAAGCCTTGACGGACTCTGCTTTGCTGTTCTATTTCATTTTATTTCCTAGTTTCCAGTTCGATGCGAATTATTTATTTCTGAATATAGTTATTTAAATGATTGTATACATCATTAGTACATTATGTGTCTAAATACGGCAATTTCATTACGAAAAATTAGTGATGTAGTGTGGCGAAATTCGTTTGAAGATGAATGTGATGGATCTTGTTTTCAGGATATTGAGAACAAACTAACAGATTTCTATTCGGATTCGGCATGTGTATTAGCTATTTCTTCGCATCAAATATCGGATAGTGAATGTGATGACGGGCCTGATATACAGCAACCTGTCGTAACAACGTCTCGTGAGCAAGACAAGCTTATCCATTTTCCCTGATATTTTCAAGAATATACCTGTCACAGTGATTACACTTTTGCTAGTGAATTACAGGTACATTATTGACAATCTACATATCTCAGTTTGTGGTTGAAAAATTTCAGTTTTGTGCATAGTCTAAATATAATTATTACAATATTATTACTACAGTATTTTGAATTTAGGAATTACACTTCTTGAACAGACTGCACACTTTTTCTTGTCAAAACTTTTATGCAATTTCATGTTACCTCAACGATCTTCGGTGTACGTATTAGCGTTACGTAGATCTATAAAGCGTCATAAATGTGTTTCATACCTCTTGGATATTCAGTATTTTATTTAGACAAGTAGAAGCTGTGAAAAATGGCTGCCTCCACAAGACTTAACATTGCCACTTCTAGGGTTAAAATATTATATCACGGGCGTGTAAATATGTTTCTTGCCCTCATCGTCATACTGTGGCTACAGTACTTACTTCAAATCTCAACGTGGGGTAGCGTGTGAGTGCACAGCCTTTCTCCTTGCCCATAACTGAGATGACATCCGACTGGTATTTCTTCTGGAACAGAGCAAAATAAAATTTTAGGCCGTATATGAAGATAATGTTTCTGAGTAGATCTGCCCTTATGCAAGACCCAAAGAGATGGGACAAGGTTTCAGGCTCACTTCAGTGGTCTACAGTGGATATCTAACCAGCAAAACCCAAGGTGACTGCGGACGTGAAAAACATAAAACTGAATCTTCAAGCCTTTTCACAACTCAAGACTTAGTGCTTCAATTCGACGTTTGGGAGACATGAATACGTCGCGACGTACCGTAAGATTAACTTCCCCATACAAAAAGTAACGGCTGAAAATGTCTTCGTCACCAAGAAAAAAGTATGCCAGAGAGGAATAATAATAACTGCGTACGGCTTCCGTAATGGCTTGGTGCAGGTATTTCCAGTTGACTCCCGTGGGTGAAATCTAATGTTGAAGACAGCATAAACACCCAGTCCCCGAGCCAGAGAAAGTAACTAATACCGAGCTCGATAGCTGCAGTCGCTTAAGTGCGGCCAGTATTCAGTATACAAGTCGATCCACTGTCGACAACCCTGAAGATGGTTTTCTGTGTTTTCCCATTTTCACATCAGGCAAATGCTGGGGCAGGCTTTTTTTCCACTCCTAGCTCATTCCTGTCCCATCGTCGCCGTAAGTTTTATCTGTGTCGGTGCAAAATAAAGCAGCTTTTTAAATTAACTAATGAAGGTTGAAATTTTGCGGAACGGCCGAGAATCGAACGCGGGTCCGCTTGTACCAAAGACCATCATGTTAACCAACTTTTCACGGAGCCGAAAAGAAAGGAAGGGTATATTGCCATACAGATTTCTTGGCTAGTTAATACACTTATGTTCATAAAAACAAAACACATTGAAACACTAGAGATAATAAGTTCATATTCACAGGTCATGTTCATTAGTATGTTCTGCAGAAACGATTGGCATTTCAGTCACCTAGGTTCAGCATGTATCCTGTTGCCTAGTAGGCACTGGGTCCTCCATGGACACTGATAAATAACTTGTTCCATGCATGGTGGCATCGACGCGTATAAGGCGTGAATGACGTCCTGGGGTATAGCCATCTATGCTGCATTCAACTGGTTCCACAGTTCATCTTTGGTGGTTGGCATTGGGTCACACCGCCGCACTCGTCGTTTCACCATTTCCCACACATTTTTGATTAGCGACAAGTCCGGTGATCGGGCGGGCCAGGGGAACAGTCCTGTGACAACAAGAAGGCACGTGTTCGTGCAGCAACATGTAATTGCGCATTGTCCTGCTGAAATATGGAGTTTGGGGTGTCGTGCAGAAGGAGTATGGCTACGGGTCGCAGGATGTCATTCACGTAGGTCAAACAGGTCACAGTGCCCTGGACACGCACCAGCTGTGATTTATGGTTGTACCCAATAGCACCCCACACCAAAAGGCCATGAGTTGGCACTGTATATCTTGTGCGAATGCAGTAAATGTGATGCCTCTCCCCCTGTCTGCGGGGAACCAAAATGTGGCCATCATTTTCAAACAAACAGAACCTGGATTCGCCCGAAAATACTGTCTGCTGCCATTCCTGTCCCCAGTGACGTCGTTCCATACACCATTTCACTGTAGCATGCTTATGCACATTAGTCAAAGGTAGGCGGAGAAGTGGACGACGCGCCGGTAACCCAGACCGTCATAAACGGTGACGGACTGTCACTCTTGATAGTGTACGAAGTGTTCCACTGTTCCACTGTTCGAGAGCCGAGGAGAACGCAGATCTGTCCTGCAATGCCATTCGGATGAGGTGTCGATCCTCTCGTGGGGTGGGGTCTGGATGGTGCGTCTAGCCCCATCTCGTCGTATTCTACGGCTTTCTGTGAACCATTCTGTACGCACCCGTTGCACAGCCGACACATTTCGTCCCACCCGAACAGCAATTTCCCGGATGAATACGTCACATTCTCTCAGACCAATAATGTGCCCCCTTTCAAACTCACTCATTTGACGGTGTGGTTCTCGCATACGTCTGCGAGGCATACTGCACGTCTGCTCAAGTCACACTGATTCATTACCTTCGCTTTATAGTGTCAAGGAGAGCTATAGGCACATTTTACCAGTCGGTGGTGGTGCGCCGAGATATCGGTGCGGACCTTCTGACAGCCGACATGGTTCAAATGTTAATCATTTCTTCAGAACATACCAGTGCACATGTTTTGCGAATATGAACTTCCTATCTCTAGTCCTTCAAGATGTTCTGATTTTTATGAACATGTGTGTACATGAAATTTTATCCTAACGTTTCATTAAAAGAATCTACTTCTTCGACATTAGAGCAATTTTTATAATTCAAGATGGTGGTGTCGAAGAGGACGTCCGACACAGAATAAGTTCCGGTTGGACGAAGTTGTGTGACTTGTCGGGAATCGCTAAGAAGAAGCAAATGCCGACAAAACTGGATGAACGAATCTACAATCATGTCATCCACCCGTGCATAATCTATGACTCTTCGTGTCAAGAGAGAATAGATTTTTCAGGCTGCTGAGATGAGGGTTCTGATGGTGTCGAAATAGAGATGTTCGTGCCAAACAGCAGTCAGACAGCATCGTTGACGACAAGGTTACTGAACGAAGACTGCTGATAGTGCCATAATGAGAGAAGAGAGGATAATAATCTGACACAACGAGTAGGTGGAGGGGAAGAGTAGAGGACGATTTAGGCTGAAATATACCGTAATAACTTATAAGATACCAAAGTCTGGCAAGTTATAGCCGTTCTTGGACAACTTGTTGACGCTTGCTATTGAGAAGAACTGTCATGTCTGCAACCCTGTAACGGGATAAAGTGAATAATGAAAATCCACAGCCTCTTTCCAGTCTGCTTAATTTCCGAGATTTTTATCACTACATCGTGTACGTCAAGAAAAATACGTGGATTGGAACTTTAATAGTGACCTATTAGTTAGTACATACGCAGAATGTATACCTGTCTCTTCATTACAGTCGCCATATGCCTGTGCATATGCTTGCTTTGCTTAGTATCTGAATGTCTCACTGCCGACGAGCTTCCACTCCGCATTTGCGGTAAATAAAAATGTCGATTGCAAGCATAGTGTATGTAATCTGAAGTCTCTGGAACAGCCACTGAGTGTCATTGTTCAAGATCGTGCACATGACGTATATATAACATTATTATTATTATTATTATTATTATTATTATTATTATTATTATTATTATTATTATTATTATTATTACGTGGCTCAAACGGCAGCGCGCCGGCTTCGCAGCGCTGGGTTCCGTGGTTCAAATGCCGGTCACTCCATGAGAGATTTGTGCTGGACAAAGCGGAGGCGGAACTGATTTTTCTCCGGTTACTCCGGTTTTCCCCTATCACATTTCATTCCAGCAACCCTCTCCAATACCATTTCATTTCATCTATCATTCATTAATCATTGCCTTAGAGGAGTGCGACAGGCTTCGGCAGCCGGCACAATTGTTATCCTCGCCGCTAGATGGGGGCTTTATTCATTCAATTCCTGACCCGGTCGAATGACTGGAAACAGGTTGTCGATTTTCACTTTCATCTCGTATTTCGCCCGTAAGTTCCGCCGTATGACAAGGACCTCTTCGTTTCGTTAGTGATTAATGCATCAGTGCACTTCGCGGAATTATTTGGAAACTCACTTTCCTTAGAAGTAGAGAACAAATTGTTTCTTCAGAATGTCTTATTTCTACGTGGACAGCGAGAATCGCAGGAAGTATGAAAGGTACTGCACCCGTCCCTACGCCTAATGGCTCCGGCATGATATCTACAGGGCGTTAACGGGTTGGAATAAAACAAATAGGCGCTTAACTAGACTAAACTTAAAGGCCTACAGGGTAGGAGACGGATCATACCTAATTACAATGAGAACACATTCGGGTTGAAGTTTAGGTTAATACAAGTGGTTTATTAGGCCTTAATGATGATGATGGTAATGACGCATTTATATACAAATGAATTACATGGATTATTATCAATTGTTGTTGTTTGTTATCGACTTTTAGTCGTATGTGATGGATCCGAGTATTATCTATCGCAGAGCGATCCATTATGACGAGATTCGAACGGGAAAACACTTATCATAGACACTGAGGCTATGTGACATCATTGATCAATAGGATTAACATGCATGCAACGAATCTGAGCAATCCCTATACTAAACACACAACTATTCCCCAACGAAATGCCAAGAACGAACTCATAAAAATGTGGAACAAACGCCCGGGTTTGAACCGACCCTCACTTGTATACAATTCACCACCCCGATGGTCAACACCATCGGCAACTCAATTATAATCACAACAAGATACATAAACCCTTAAAGAACACAAATTATATACAGTAAACACGTGAGACATCCAGCCTTCGGTTGAGCATTGGGGTACCAATGCCGCTGTCGGGAACTGAACTAACACCCCTTGGGATGGAAGTGGGACTCTGAAAACCCTAAGCTAGATTATACTCAAGTGTGTAATGACAGTAAGCTGACAAGTACTGGTAACAATCGCCGTGTCATTTATTAGCGACTACATCATTCTGGCGTGTTGAATATTTCATTATTGGGCGATTCTTCCGCCCTCATTCTCTTCAACTCAAGGCTCCCCCTTACACGAGCGAAAGAGCATACAAAAAAAACAACACTTCTCCTCACTAGGTCAACTGCCCCAGCCCCTTTGCACGGCGGGTGGTCAGTGGCCTCGGCCTTCACAGGCATAACGCCCTTTCTTAACAAAACACCCCATCTCGGGGATCGTTCACTAATAAACTGAACTTCATTGTTCATTAAACAAAATTACATCGGCTCTCAATACTTCACTTCAATTCAACACACACATTCGTTTACAATATCATGATCCCGCGACGCGACACCGGTTTCTATGATACCAATACTTGCATGATTACCATAACTACAATTTATTATTATTATTATTATTATTATTATTATTATTATTATTATTATTATTATTATTATTATTATTATTATTGGGTTCATCATTACACCATCTCCCTACACGACTTACCTAGAAATTAAACCATACTGCATGATCATAATTAACTTCCTCGTAATAACGGTGTAATTAATCCATATCTAAATTGTGATTTCTCATAAAATCGTCACACGGTAATACAATTATGAATTAAATATTCCTCAATTTGCACTTAAATTGTGATAAGCCTTCCAATTAAAATCGTACACTTCCTATCTAAATATATGTCAGTGGAGGCCTGGGTGTCAGTTCCGAAGTCACACCTCGTAGTTCTGGGTGCTCACGGAATAAAATTACACTATTTACCAGCCATGCATTATCATCACTGGACTAACTACAACCTAACTTGAATTACTCTGAATTACTAACAGTTAGTCTCCTGACGCATCAATAATTACAAGTTTCCCCAAATAAAATGATAAAGTCAAAATACTACTGCATGCAAACTTATCGTATTACCCCTTTATTTACAATTGATTGCTCAGACGTGTTACTAACTAAATAAAGTAAATAGAAGCTACGTGTATCATGGTAGCACATCTACATTACTGAAGTTACAATCTTTAACATTATAGCGTCAGGTAATGATAACTGTTCCCCGCCCAATCTGATTTCGTCATATTAATTATGATTTATACTCATCTCCATCTCGATGACCCGTTGTCAGCTCAGGGAGTCCTTGGCTGGTTTAGTGCTGATCCATAGGCACCAAAGCAGTTACTGGAGGCACCATTCTTCTTTCCAACCGGGAGTCCATTGTTCTAAGTTGACGAAACCGCTGGCAGTATTCCTGAGGCACACAACACGTCACTATTTATTCCAAGATTTGTGTAGTTACATTCAGTGTAAACGTCCAGCCACGATATCGGACCTCACTCCGCAATCCACGATTCAGTATCGGATTCCGCGTACCTTTGTTACTACTCGACACAGTAGCGCCGTAGTAATAATAATAATAATATTATTACAAATTATATTTAATGTTCGCGACACGTCCCTGATCTTTAAAGTTTAGACACTAGCATCACGTCTATCCAATCTCTGCAATATTTACGCACAGTACGCGATTTCACTTGTAAATTAAATTGAAATTCACTCAAACAAAAGATCGCTGGAAGCTCGACGGCACGAAGCTTCGCCGTCCGTAAGCCACAAATCCCGACTGACTCTTCTCCCTTTCTGCAGTAGTTTTTACTAGGGAGCGATACCCCTTCCACTAATTTGTGTAGCGCCTATTCCCGGCGTACTCGAGGTAAAATAGTACGGATGGTCGGTGACCAGTATCTAGTTGGTGCGATTGAGACATAACCACTCAATTATCCTTCGGTGAATCTCTTTAAATTAATTAAAATATGTTCTGCTTCCCCTACCACACGGGGTGAAGTCCCTCCGTCGAGGACGTGTCATGAGACTAACCAGATGGCCCCAGTACTTTTCCACGCAGAAACAACACAGTATTCTTTCTTCTGCTGAAAGTTATCACGGAAGAGGACATTAAACACTCTAAATAAATGTCCCAGTAACATTTATCCCTTTTAAATCGGGAGATGAGCCCCTAATTCGAGTTTTATTAATTTTCTATCTCGTAGGTAATTCAGTTGGCCAGTCCGATTCCAAGATGGCTCCTATATTCCGTTTCGAAAAAGTTAGTTTCCCCTCATTCTGTGAGCCTTGAGGAGGGATGTCTTCTCTCGAGTGATGTCACAGGGAATCCCCATTCGTAACCCCTCCCGGGATTAAGTTGGCTTGGCTTCATCTGCGGGGCCCCCGCTACTCAAAGGATAATACTGCGCAATAAGTCGCAGACAAAGAAATCTCGCAAAATAATTTTAAAATACACAATTTATCTATCTCAATGGCATGAATATTAATTAGTTCCGGTATGACCTCTATTAATGATATGAATATTAATCATTTTCAGCGTTCTTTCCCTTTAATAGCATTGCGTGCGTAATTACGGATATCGATATCAACCTAAGGTCCTTGGATCATGCCCCTGTCGGGTTCAGTACTGTGACAATCCTCACTTCTCGGTTTTGAAAGGAATGTCAAGTTTCCGTGTTTATCATTCACCGTTGGCTTTTCCCGGGCAAGAAAAATTTAAGCCCCTACAGTGTGTTCAGTGTGTGTCAAAAAAGACCTTAACTCTTTGTCAGACTCCGTAGCTGAACTGTGAGCGTGTTGGTTTTCGGATACAAGGGTCCCGGGTTCGATTACTGGCCAGGTCATTGAAATTTATAATCACTCGGGGCTAGGCGATAGGGCTTATTCGAAATGTATCTTCTCTTCAAGATGTCAATAGTAATGGTGGGATGCGTTAAACTTGTGAAACGTTTTTTATTTAAAGTTCCGGGTGATGAGGGAAAATACCACTCTTCGTCATCTAGCATGTTATTCCCTTATTCCACTTTCTCACCTTACAACACATTCATTGAGAAGTAGCTCTAGATGACTCAAAGCTGATACAGGGCAGTGAGAGTTCAGTTGGGGCGGTAAATAGGCGAACTGGGCATACCGCTACGCGGATACGCTGTTTTCTGCTCTCAAAACCAATCAATAAATCAATATAAAATCACCAATTTCATGCAGGCAGAAAGCAGTTTTAATTTTGGTCTGACATTCTCATAAGCTTCATAACAAACCAAGTTTTTACGGCTATGATCACCTACAAAAATAATGGACTCTGTTATGGAGGGTAAGAGAAGTAGAGGGAGACCAAGACGATGATGATTAGACTCAGTTTCTAACAGTTTTAAGTTAAGAGGTACAGAAGTAAATGAGGCCACAGCACCCAATGCAAATACAGGATTGTAGCGACGTTTAGTAAATTCATGGAGACTTGCAGACTGAACGCTGAAAGGCGTAACGGTCTATAATGATAATGTATCTATGCATGATCACCCAGTAATGATAAAATGCTGTTTCGCAAAATTTACAACAATCCTTTTAACAAATGAGGGGCCCATTGGAAAAGAGGCACATGTCACCGTAGTGTCTTTTGTCAGGAAAAATGAATTAAGGAAATCTGATTTAGGATAGTAATTTGAACTCCTGCTGTTCTACTAACAGTTGTTACAGTAACTAGATGGTGTTTTCCAAATACTGTTCAATATTACGCCATTTTATTACAATATTAAATTAAATAGCAAAGTAAAGTCATCTCCGTACAGGCCATGAAGGCCCTTGGAGGTGTAGAAGGTAAAGGCTTCCTCTGTCCGTAACCTCGGCACTTGGTAGGGTAGAGTGGTTAGCTCTACGCTCGGCCGCCTTTGCCCCCAGGAATTAACCTGGTACTCATTTATAGTGTTGGTTGAGTGAACCTCAGAGCCATGTGCACCTCCGGAAGTGTATTAAAGTAAATAATGAAAAGACATCCTGGAAATGTAGTCACATTACATAGCACCTCATTCAGAGTCAAACTCTTCATCAATGTTTGCCAGTTTCATTAGATCGTCATTACCATCACTTATGTCCGGCTCCATGGCTAAATGGTTAGAGTGCTGGCCTTTGGCCACAGGAGTCCCGGGTTCGATTCCCGGCAGGGTCGGGAATTTTAACCATAATTGGTTAATTCCGCTGGCACTGGGGCTGGGTGTATGTGTCGTCTTCATCATCATTTCATCCTCATCACGACGCGCAGGTCGCCTACGGGAGTCAAATCAAAAGACCTGCATCTGGCGAGCCGAACTTGTCCTCGGGCACTCCCGGCACTAAAAGCCATACGCCATTTCATTACCATCACTTATGAATGACGGATAACAATTTGAAAATATTGGAGGCACAAATTAAGTAAGCTTTGGAGGTTCTTGAACCTCACTGCCTTAATTTGATGTCCAATTTGGATACTTAGAAACTGACTGACAGTCTACAAGCTTTGCAAATCGTCCACGACACTTCTGTAAACTAACTCGCACAGGTTTCTCAGTTTCATTGTGTGAATATTTGATATATACAGAGTGCTCACCACTCACCAATCTGAATACCATTGCTTTTCTGATGTCTGCAGGATGTTTCTCAACAGTAACATTACGCTTGAGGATACTATTCATTACAGGAGACAAAGACACGAAATCCTCTTTCTTCATTTCAACAACAATGAATGGGTTCTTTTACTTGCTTTTTCTTATAAGTTCAGCCCATTTTGCTGGGGTGTACACAGCCTGTCTTTTCAACTTCTCAATAACTCCAAAATCCCTGTCACATGGCAGGAATGTGCAGCCAAGGGGAAAGAAATTTGTGCTCAACAACATCAAAATATTGTTTATCTAGAAGGTAAAACCAAGCACCTAGAATAATATAATTTTCATTTTGTCCAACACACAAATCGGAATAAATGATGAGTCTCCGATAACGTTCTTCTTTCACTATATCCAAAGCCTTTAAAACGCAACTTCTACTTCATCAGCCCCTCTGGATGCAATATCCTCAGACCAGACACACATTACAGCCTTCTCATCACTACAACGGTGAATACAGAAATTATATATCCAAAATTCTCTCTTATGAAAAACTGTTCCAGTCGAAATATAGGGTGTTGGCAATGCTTGTTGTAAGTCCATGCATAGAACGAGTGTATCACTACCATCCTGTCGTGACTCATTTGCGTCACGTTTGAGAGCAATATATGCAGCTTTAGCTTTCTCAAGGTGTAGGTTGATGTCTGTGGAATCACAAATACGATATGTATCACTCGAAGGCAATTTAAAACCAATATTATATACCGTGGTGAAAATGGTTTGATATAAATGTTGTTTCACTGGGGCTTCATCTGTATTTTTAAGATCTTTACAGTACAAACGATACAGTCGAGTGAACAGAGGTTATGTAGGACTTGTTCGGATTTGGCATTCTACTGTAATGAGATGTGTACCTTGGAAACATTTCTATGTGATTTCTAACACTTTTTCTCTCGTTGTCAATGGCATGAGGTCTGTTAACATGCTTGCCTCTTCTATCCTCTCTGGGAGTATGCACAGATACATGTGATGTAGATTCATGACTCTCAGTGTCACATTCTTCATTGTTGCGAACAAACTTCAAACATTTAACAAAAATAGCGTGGAGTGCAGTCCTACACACTTCATCTTCACTAACTGGAGTGTCACGTATAAAATACTTGAAAGAAACCTTCCTCTGGCTTACTTTCGGAACCTTCCTTTCTTTGGATACGCTCTTTTACACTTACTAGGCCGGACGAATCCAAATAAGTAAGCATTTTGCTTATTATGATCTCCCAACATACAAAACTCAATAAATATCTCCTGCTTCTGTTCTTTTTTTCAATCTTGAGTATTTACAGAAACTTATTTTGCAGCAGGGAACATTGGCGCATTAAACATATTCTCAGTCACAATCTTATTGGTTTGATATTTATATTCTTTTCCCCTGTTTCTTAACCTCTTCCTTCCATTATATTTCCAGTAATTTTCATTACGAAGTCTTTTTTTTTTTTTTGCACGTACTGTTGTATTTTCTTCTTAAAGAACATTAATAGGAGCACCTATTGCTGCCATCTTGGAAATTTATAAACAGCATTTGAGAAACGCTTTCTGATTGGTTGTCCGCAACCAAGCCGACCAATGAGAAGCATCGACTCATAAGACATACAGAAACTAATTCCATGGGCCTCTTTTTCCACTGGGAATGTGTCAGTCATGAATAATAGCAAATATATAATGCTCTCTTTCAAAGAATGGGCACATGCCATTGTGATACAAGTTACTACTGATGATACTAGATGGCATCCACTGTCTTCCTGTACCAAAATCACACAAGCACTTCACAGGTGGCATGTGCCCCTTTTCCACTGCCACCCTCAAATATCAGATAAAATAAACATTTGGTATATCGATCAATAATACGTTACTTTAAGACATATTAAAGTAAGGATCAGATCAATAAATTTAGAGATTTTCATGCTCCGTTGGAAAAAAAAAATACCTGCACATGTTTGTTCAATCTGCGTTTAAATTTTAACTGGGTACGATAAAAATTTCTACTCCACATAGTTAAACTAGAATATCATGAACTAAATTTTGGTGTAGTTTGTGTCTGTGTGGGACAAATAATTAAAATTTTATTAACATATTAACTCGAGTGTCTATACATTTTTCCACGACGGTAGTGCGTATAGGAAATTTAAAAAATACACTGGAAAAAAGTAGTGGACTTTTGTACCTGTGTAGAATAAGTTACATTCTTTATGAAAACCCTTCATCTACAGATTTCCAGAAATTTTCTGCAAGTGATTTAACTGTATTCAGATACGTTCCCGCTACATCATGTGATGTCGAAAAACATTTTTCTAGCTACAAGACGATACTCAGCGACAACAGGAGAGGATTCTCGTTCAACAATCTTAAGACGCATGTGGTAATAAATTGCAACAATCCTGATAATGGAGACTACACCAAGTATGAATTCTTCATTTTAATAAAACTTGTTTTTGTAGAACGAAAAATTGATTGAATATCGAAGAGCGAAAATAATTGTAGTGTTTATGTCTTCCACAGAGTCCGTCCTTGCCTAGGAGTATGCAGTGTAATCTTAATCTTTTTAGGTTAAAGGTTTCGATGAATTAAAACTGTTTTAACTCTACATTAATTACATTGTAACATTGTTTCTTTATGTGATGTAGATGCTATTCATTAAGTCATATTTTGAATTTTATAGGTCATATTTACATGTTTTAGGTCATAAATGCATATATAGTTCATACAATTTTAAGTCATAGAAATCCGCCCCTAATGATAAGTGAAATAACACAAGACGAATAACGACACGTGTTACAGAATTTTCTTCGAAATTGCCAGGTCTGTATAAACGAAAATCGAAATAATTTTCAGACACTGCTATGACATTAATGTACGAAAATAAAAATAATTGCCTGCTTTTCATTTCTTCCTTTGTTGCTGTTGTTGTTGTAGTAAAATGAGGCGGTTTCCCAAGTTCCTTCCTGTTGAAAAGAACAGCAGCTGTCTCCAGCAGGAAGGAACGGTAGGGTTCTGAGCGAATATATCTTGTCCTTTCCGTCAGCTCGCAATGCGCGCCTAATTTGTGATCGCCGTAAACTCGTGTTTAGTGCTCACTGTACTTATACAAGACCTCAGTACCTCATCATTAAACGGAAAAATATTTTACGAGACTTGAATATCACCGAGATCCATTTTTTAACAGAAGAAATACTTACATCGGATCAAATTACTTGGAAAAAATATCACATAATTCTTGTACGAAAACAAAATGTTTACGATAATACAACGCTGTATTCTTAATTGTCTTGAAAGCTACTACTCCTCATTTGATTCACTTGTATATAGGCGATGTTCTGCTCAGCTTGATTTGGAGTAAACATCTTTTTCAGCTAAAGTTATTTTTACCCTCTGTCATACGTAGGGTAAATCGCTTATACAGGGTGGTCGGAATTAACGTGGACCGAGTATATGAGCGTTACAGCTTTCGTCATACTGATAGGTAATTTGAAAAGAAATACGTCTATATCTCGCACCATTGTCATTTTATCCGCTGCTGAAGTCAGCCAATCAGATCGCTTCGCGGGCAAATTCAAATGAGCTTTACGAGGCGGTGTTGCTAAATATGCACATGGCTTGGTCGAGCGTGAGAGCCATCCCGATAAATGAGCATCAAACACTAACACACCGTGGGTTTCAGCCATTGCTTGCTATGGGCCGAGCCTGTCAGCAGGGAGATCTTCTTGAAGTGTCTCCCCTGGAGAAGTTTATTTCTTCTATTAGTGCTCTCAAGCCGGCCATAAGCCACGTGCAGATTTAGCAACACCGCCTCGCAAAGACCATCTGAATTCGCCCGCGAAGCGATCTGATTGGCTAATATCAACAGCGACGACTTTTTTTTTTTCAAATTACTTATCAGTATGGCCAACGCTCTAACGCGCGTATACCCGCTTCACGTTGTTTCCGACCGTCCCGTATATGCTGGTCATTGAAGGGTTCTCTGACATACACACTACTTCCATCTTTTTTTTCTTTATGCAGAAGAATGAACATTATTGTTTTTCTTATATGTATTCGACTAATATGGATCTTGAATGCAGTTGGGCTCGCTGTGAGATTCAGAACACGATAATGCTAGCGGAACTGAGACCGAGTGACAATCTGAAGATCTCATCAATAAAATTTGAATTTTAAATCTGACAGACGGTAACGGTTACGTCCAGAACGGAAGCTGGGGACGCATCAAGTACTTAGGCACGCACTTGTTTAGTCTGGACGCATGTATAATGTATAACCCTCTGAACTGTAATATTGTGCAGACAGTTAAAGCTAGTCTTGTGGATAAACTTTACCTATGCGTGATTCTATCTGAAACAAAGCGATCCTATAACAATTATGATTAATAATAGTAATAATAATCAAGGAAATCTCATTAGCTATATCGGCATTGTGAAAAATCTGAGGTATTTTCAGAAAAATATGATACAGTCATATTCTCGGAACTGACCAAAATCATTCTATGTCTTATCCTCTTACTGAATGTCAAGAACAATTGGCCAATTGGAATTAAAAGAGACCTCCTGGAAAACAACACCACAGGCGGAACTGTGCAGGACAGCTCTACATGTAGAACATTAGTCGACAATCAACCATTTGTTGATGAAACCAAAACTGGAACCAACGGAACTTGGACGAAAAACGCAAAAGAAATTTCAACCAGAAGATGAAGAGATTTTGTGAAAAGAAGAAAGCAAACACTTTAGATACGTTAGTTCAATATTGTACTCCTCACTTAGGCATAACTGTGTAGGAAAGATAACAATGAGCAAAATAAAAACAAAATCATAAGGAAAATTCTAGGTTCAAAACTCACAGCGAACAACACATATTCAGAAACTAACTAACGCGAAAAAATACACATAGATTAACTGTGATCTTAGGAAACGCAGATTAAAATTTTACTGACACATGCAAAGAATGAACGCTGAGAGATTCACAAAACAATTAGTCGAATTCTATGAAAATATTGTACCCGCTCAAAGACTGAGTCCCAACCAGCATTTATCTCAGGGAGTGTTACGGTCCGAATCTATCGCAACTAATAAACAATAAATTTATATTTTGAGATATAAGGTCTCAAACTAAATGTAAGGGCGCCATCCAATCAGTACTACAGGGTTGAACGGGACACTCTAATCTTTAACTTTAAGGCTCATCATAAAACACACAAATTATATATCTATTCAGATCAAATTATGAAGGCTCCATCCTAGGGATGGGGACGGATATTTAAATGGTCACCAAGGGTTTACTATTCTACAAGAACAAGAACCTGGAACTGTTTCCTTGCAAATGCTAAAGGAGCATTTTATTTAAGTAAACAAAATAATTTTTACACACAATCAAAATCTGTTGACCTTTGATTTGCCGGTAATTTGGCAAATTATTCCTGAAAAATGATTACATAATATTTATCACTTTTGACCATCCTTCCATTTGGGTGATGGAACCGTTGATATCTGAAGGTATCAGATTTACCTTCGTTAACACCATGACCATATTTGGTCGTGGACCAATTACCTGTTGGCTAAGTAGGCGCGATCGCATGGACCATGTTATCGCCTCCACTTTGATTGAGATGAGACCAACCCGGGAAACTACAAACTAACCAAGATATGCTAATCGTTAGTTGAAGGAAACGACAAAGAGACTCTAACCTAATGGTCCAGATGTAAGGATTTGCCTTCATTTTACAACTATTAACTTAACTTATTATTCACAACAACGTTATATTATTACGTTAATTCGCCAGCTGACTTCCCTAGTATCATTCATCATCAGCATCCGAAATAATGAAATAAAATAAAAATATTAAAGTTATTACTATTATTATTATGATTATTATTATTATTATTATTATTATTATTATTATTATCAACATTATTATTACTAGTGGAAATCGTGATTATCGTAACCCGTAATCATCCTCGCTATAATACTTCAACTTCTCGCTCTTATTATTCTCATAAAAAAGTAGCTTCCTTTTTTATTCTTCTTCTCCTTCTTCAAATATTCTCATTATTATTATTATTAGTTAAAAATCTCAAATTTTTCATTTCAACTCCCAACATCATTATTATGTCCAAAATATAAAAAAGTAAATTCTTCTTCTTCTTCTTCTTCTTCTTCTTCAAAAAAGTAGTTTTTTAAATTCAAATATGTATTATTATTATTATTATTATTAATTAAAAAAATTAATTTCGCTTGTTACACGGTAGTCAACTCTTAATATGTTTAACGCATAACCCCTTTTACAATTCCGATTTATTTTGGCACTAATCAATCCAGACATGATTTACTTGGAATATTATTATTATTATTAATTAAAAAATTAATTTCGCTTGTTACACGGTAGTCCACTCTTAATATGTTTAACGCATAACCCCTTTTACAATTCCGAATTATTTTGGCACTAATCAATCCAGACATGATTTACTTGGAATGTTATTATTATTATTAATATTATTATTCTTTCGAGAATCTTTATTTTTATTCCCCATCTTTATAATTTAGTCACATACGTTCTCTCCCAAACAGAAATCACCAAGATCCGAATTCACATCGGTCGGGACATAATAGTGTTCAAACCCGCAACCTTATTTTCGTACTGTCGTTAATTCATGGAGACCATATGCTCCTAAGACAATTCTCAAATCCCATAACACCTCGCAGTTGGGCAAATACCTCCAATCTCTGCAAGTGTTAAATTAT